>NC_064288.1:23123040-23260309 GCF_019186545.1 Solanum stenotomum
TTTTTTTTATGAAGGTCTTGAGAGTGTCTTCAATGGAATCTTGGAACTTGGAGCAAGAGTCTCTTCAATCTTGAGGAAGGTTTTGGATTAGGGTTCTTGAGAGAACTTGAGAGAAAATGTGTCTAAGTATGGGAGAGGTGTTTTGGGAAATGTTTTAGAGATGGAATTGAACTAATGGTATATAGGAAATAACATATGCCCTTTGGAAAAATGGTCCAACACTTAGAAAAAAAAATGATGCGGGTGAACAGTAAAAACGCTCACTGGAAATTTGCCTTTCCTGCCGGACAAATTTTACGAAAATGGGCATAACTTCTTCGTCCGAACTCCGAATGAGGTGAAACGAAGTGCGTTAGGTAGCTAACTCAAAGGGATTTCCATGGATATGTTATTGTCCACCCAATAATTTGTGTGCTAGGAGATATGACCCTCCAAAGTGGACCCTCCAAAAATGCTTCACTTGGAAATTTTGGATTTTGATACGGTTGCTCTAAAATTTGGGTTAAACCCATTTCCCACTCAATTTGACCCCCTAAACAAGAATATGAAGTCGGATTTTCGAAAAACGAAACGGATTTTTTTATATATAGCTAAACAAGTTTCCGGTAACTTTCGAAGCACATTTTTAAGAACTTTTTGGGTCATTTCAAGTACCATCTCTTTTAAGAGAAAGATTTCTGAGTAATAATTTTGGGAGTAGTATTGAGCACCGATATGGGGGAGAGTTTGTACAACTCAACTCCCCCATAAACTATGTAGCAAACGTGGGTAGAAATGGTCATACTTTTAGATGATTCCTTAATGCCTTATAGCATAGACTAGTGGATCCACTTAGAAGTAGGTTCTATACCCTGGCAAAGTAGGACTGTTTTGGCAGTGTGGGCTAGACGCTGTATCATTACATGACTCATAATGATGGCTGTCGGTTGGAGAATCTCCCACAGAATTATATTTTATTTTTATATACAAACTGAGTTATTATTGAATTCTTCAATACATTGAGTTACTATGTACATTTTTAAAAGCTTTCATATATTGCATCTTTTATTGTTGTTTTATCCAGAGTGGAGTATCAAGATTTGAGTCTCTATATATTGAGTTGAACCCTATTTTCTCTGAGTCGAGTTGAAATATATTTCACAGAGTTGAGTCTCTTATTATTGAGTTGCACTATGTTTCTTTAGTTGAGATGAGGTTAGTTGTATATGTTAAGAAGAGGTAAGTATGTTTCTTTTTCATCAGTTCAAACTTATGTTATTGCTTTAGAATTCCCCTTAAATGATCATACATTCCATGTACATAGCCATTTGGCCTGCATCGTTTCATGATGCAGATACATGTATTGGTGATCATCAATAATCGGTTCGTTCAAGTCGTGTAATACTCATGTCAGTTGTGGTGAGCCTTCTTATATTCTGGAGGACTTCACCTTTATCTTACTTTTAGTAGTTTCTAGATGTCGCGGGTCTTCTCCTGATATCCTTCTGTAATAGTAGAGGCTTCATAGATAGACATAATTGAGGAGTTTCTATATTTACTTTTATTTTGAGTATTGTACAAACTTTTAAAAAGGCTGCGTATTTGTGTTTATTGAAATTAATTAACTTTTAAGCTTTTATATTCTTCAGTTAGTCTTTTACTTGTAGCCAGCCAGGATAAGGGTTCTCTTGGGGACCAGCAATGGTTATAATTCAATGAAAACACATTTGTAAAGTGACCCACAAATTTGAGAGAAAAACCTAGAATTTGGGGAAATTTGAAATCCAATTTTGAGCGGGCCTCTTGGGGAAAATATCCCATGAGTGAAGTGCTACCATACCTTAATTGACCCCTTGAGAATCAGTGGAGAAACTCCAAGAAATTAGGGAAAGAACCCTCAAACCCTAGCTCCAATGTATTCTTCTTATTCTAAGGTTTTTAGAGAGAGTGTGTGTAGAGAAAAGTGGAAGACTTTTGATTTCTATGCGGTGTTTTTGTATATTGACCAAAAGTCATGCATTAAGACTAAAAAACGAATATATAAATATCATCTAAAATACCCAAAACACCCCTACTAAATTTGGACTTAAAACGGAAAAGTCCCAAAACTGCTCATTTAAATGATCCCCGTCAAGGACCACAGCCAATATCCTTGGGTTGTGAAAGTGCACCACGGGCTGTGATATTGCCCGTGGTGTTGGAGGCAGTAGCTCCCCTTTCGTGCACAAGCCAGCACTTGGCAAAGGCAAGACCGCGGAGCCTCCCACGATCCGTGGTGAGGACCACGCTCCGTGGTGATGGCCTTGGTCATGACTTGGCCTTGTGGAGGCAAGGCCTTGGCGAGGCCTTCAAGACTTGGGGCCAAGTGACCTTCACGAGCCATCCCTCTCCCTCGTCAAGTGCACCACGGCCCGTAGTGGTGTCCGTGGTGCCTTGGGCAGTAGCTACCCTAACAACCCACAACTCCCTAAAAGCTAATGGAGCTCCATGCCCACCTTCACGAGTCGTGAAGTGGACCACGTCATATGGTCCCTCTCGTG
The DNA here is from genome assembly GCF_019186545.1 of Solanum stenotomum. Taxonomy (NCBI): domain Eukaryota; kingdom Viridiplantae; phylum Streptophyta; class Magnoliopsida; order Solanales; family Solanaceae; genus Solanum; species Solanum stenotomum. The sequence goes on from NC_064288.1 coordinate 23,125,560, forward strand.
AAGGGTGAGGCAGTGTCTAGGACACTTGGAGGTCCCTCTCCCTTGGCCAAGGAAACTCCACGAAGGCTCCCACTTGCCTGTGGTCATGACCACGAGCCGTGGTGATGGCCATGGGTCTTGACGGAGTTGCTTCAAGTTTTTGGCAGCCTTGGACTTTGGCCTTGCATTGCCCCTTTTGCTTGGCACTCCTCCCTTAGGCCTTAACTCATAGATCACCATAGGATACCTAGATAGTTTACCAACTTGGGGGAATTCATTTTATACCTCATTGACATTACGTTTAGGCTCTACTTTAACCTATGAATTTTCCTGTTGTTACAGATCTTGTGATGTGGGTTTGTCTATTTTAGACGGATGCTATGAGATTGAGCTTGTGATAATTGGGTTACTTGAGTTACAATTATATCCATGTTTAATGTAGTAATTATAGATGTGTTGATTAAATATGATATATGGTCCTTGAAGGGCAATGTATGAGAATTATGCTTGATTATGAGATTTACGTATATGCTTTAAGAACACTTTGAGAGTGAAGTGTCCACGATTATGATGATGTTGTTGTATTGATTGAATTCTCATGAAAACATAATGAACATCATGTGTAAGATTTTCACACATAATGAAGAATCTAGGTGGAAAGGCTTTCTCAGCTAATTGATTCTAATGTTAAATTAAGACATGGACGGTGAAAGGTTACTCTCACGCATGATCTAAGATCTATCCTAAAGAACTCTTTTGGATTGATTATAAAGTACATTCTTCCATAAGCCATGAATCAAGTTATGACTTAATGAAGTATTCTGTGGGAATTATGCTTAGCACCGAGTGCATATTGATATGAGATGAAAGACCTCACATGAGTTGAGTTCAGGTTTCTAGGAGCAATCTCTTTAGATGGATGCCCTTAAGAGAGTTGAGCCAGGGTATCTAGTAACAATCTCTTTGTCCCATAACTACATGACCCCTTAGGTTATTTAGCTATTGGTTTCACCTAGCTTTATCTTAGGCAAATAGGACAACCCTTTTTGGTGTGAGTAACTGTAACGACCCTAAAAAAACAAACTAGTGAAACTAGAGCCTAATGTGTATGCGTTTGTGTTTGCCTTGAGTTTTGAAGCTATTTAATGTTGTTTCAAGTCATGTATTAAGGGTTTAGGGGTTAAACATCAAGTTAAGACTCCCCTTGGACCACCCTATTGGTCCTTGAGGAGGACCGTAAGTCTACCCCCCAAGACCCTTTGAAAACCACAAGGTTACCCAAAACATGGTGGACCACGGAAGGGGACCACGCCCCGTAGTCCCATTCACGCCCTGTGGATGACCTCCGTGGGTCATAGCCCCTAAGTGCAAGACATAGTCCCAAATGATGGAGGGACAGTACTATCTGTGACCCCATCAATGGACCGTGGATGGGGGTTTTGTAACCAATGCCTGCGAGCTGTCAAGTGACACGGCTAAGCCAATTTTGGTTTGGCAAATTCCACCCTTGGCTAGTTAAGTGCTTGGACGGTTACTTTGGGTTTATTTAGATATTTGAAGAGTATTAAAAACATCAAAAAACTATTTTGACTTTCATTCTTCAAATTCCCTTAATCAAAAACCCCTCCCTCTCAAAATATCTTCTCTCTAGAACTCAATTGAAGACCAACAGAAGAAGAAGACTTAGGGCTTGAAGAGGAAGACTATTTGGTAGATTTTCGATGTATTTTTCAAGTAAAAGGTATATTGATCCTTCATCTAGGGTAAACTTTCACACTAGAGTCAATTTGAAAGAAATTTGAAGGTTTTCAAGTTTCACAAAAAATCCCCAGGTTTTACTCAATCTCATGGGTTCTTCCATCAAACATTTTCGAATGAGAAATTATGATTATATTGATGTTTAATTGATGACTTAATATTAAAATACTCTCTGAACCCGTGATTTTCTCTCAATTCCTAAATTATGCCTTTTGAATTGGGTTTGTTGATTATGAATGAATGTTGATTGATTTATGTCTAGATTGATTTAGATTGTTCAATTGTATCATCCTCTAAGACTAATTATGGTGATTTTTTGGTGACTTGAGGATTTATGATCATACCCTTGAAAGGGCAAGTTTGACCTAATTACTTGTTGGAATAGAACTGTACTTGAATTGTTGATCCATTTGAAAGGTGGAGGTGTTTAGTTACTATGTACATTGTAATCATGGCATTGAAGGCATAGTGTGAGGAGTCGAAGTATTATCATGATATTGTATATACATTAATGTAATGTGAATGAAATAATCTATGGGAATGTAGCTAAGCATCGAGTGGATTTGGTTAGATGGAAACTCTAACAATGTTAGGTTAGAGTTCCAATTAACATCTTCTTATCCCATAACTGTGTGTCCACTTAGGATTTTGGCTATCAGATTCCATCCGGGTTAATGTTACCGTTCTACCTTAGGCAAGTGGAACACCTCTTTACGGTGTGGGGCTATATGACACCGGATTCCATGTCTAGCTTGTATGGTCTACATAGGTTAAGTGCTTATTCCCATCATGTGAGATGTGCACTCTAGTTACTTGATAGGTACTACAAAGTTTAGGTAGTAGTATGGGATGCTATCGATACAATGTATCAGCACATTTTGAAGGGGCTTTTTGAAGGGGCTATAGTGAGTTCTCTAAGTCTTAATGACTAAATGTATGAAAGTCCTCTAAATGAATGAATGTTTCCTAAACGAACCTAATGAAGAATGTTGGCATAAATTCTTAAATGTAAAGGTGCATGCTATACTTGGAATGTATTATAAATTACTTCCTTATGATGAATAATTGAATATGAATGTGCCTTGTCTAGGGTGACTTCAAAGGAGTACTTAGTGTGAGTAGTAGTATGGGATGTTACTTACACATTGCACAAGTATCACTTAGAGTTGTCTTAAATATTGGTCTTAATGTGATGATGTGATTCATGTATTATTTATGTCTCTTATATGCTTTATTGTGTAAAGGTAGAAAGGATGAATGGTAAATTCACTTTTGGTGACCTTAAGGTGGTACCTTAGTATGGGTGGTGGTATGGGATGCTACCCATACATTGCACAAGGTATAGCTTGAGGGTTACTTGAAGTGGAGGCTCAAGGTGAAGGTAAAGGTTATATGTGATTAGGTTCAAATGTGAAATTGTGACTCGTATGTTAGTTGTGACTTATATTATGCCTCTATTATCAATGTACATGAAGTCTTACTAAAACGGCATAAAAGCCTGATTTTCAACAAAATGTCCCTCTTTAAGCATGTTTTTGCATGGTCATCATAATGAGTACATTTTGTTTTCTAACCCATATTTCTTTTATTTTTACTACAAGTGTAGGTTCCGACAAGTGATTGATTCTAGCTAGGATTGAAGTGCTTGGATAGAGTTTTCCTCCAAGACATGGTATGCCCTCATAGATCGAGGACAAGGACCTTTATTGTTTCTAGTTCTTTCCTGTTTTGAGAGTATTGTTAAGACATCGATTGTAAAAGGCCATGACCATATCTGGTTAAATTATTGTCTAAGATGGCCATGTGAGACTTAGTCTTCCGTTGTGTCTTTGAAAGATTTCTATGAGTATTGAAATGTTTTGAATCGTATGGCTTTAAATAAAAACTTTTAATTCCGTACCATTTATATTGTCTATGCAATGAATGACCTAACAGGATTGTATTAGAGCCCTTCGGAGTCTAGTACACTATTTTACAACAAGGGGGTGCTCTAGGGTCGTGACAGACTTGATATTAGAGCATAAGATTTTGGAAATGCTTTTTATAATCGATGTCTCACACGCCACATCTAGTAGAGTTTAGTTCATTGGTGTGAGTCGCGACACATATGTGAGAAAGAGGCTATATGACGATAGAAAGTCACACTTCTTTCATATTCTTGAAGTCGTGCCTTAGAGTTTTGTTCTGTAAGTCTCCTTTTCCTAATCCTTTCGCTTGTGTTTATAGTATATGAATACAAGGGTGAACCCAAGGAGAATGGAAGAGGAGATTGTTAATGAGGGAGTTCCTCCCCAAGGTGACCAAGTTCCTCTAGGCAATCAAGAGAATGAAGTTTCGGTGGTTCCCTGAACATGACTATTGAAGAGAGTAGGATGGCTTCTCTAACCCTACCCCGAGCCATGACGGTTCAAGTGATTAGAGATGTGGGGCCTAGGGTGAATGCTAATGAGAGTACCGTGGCCTCAAGGTTGAGAAACTTTGTTAGGATGAGTCCTCCGATATTTCTTGATTCTAGAGTGGTAGAAGATCGCCAAGAATTCTTGGATGAAGTCTATAAGATAGTCAATGCTATGTGAATATCTTCTAGGGAGAAAGTGGAGTTGGTTTCCTATTAATTGTATGATGTGGCCCATGTGTGGTTCACTCAATGGAAAGCCAATAGGCCTCTAGAAGCGGGTCCTATAGAATGGGATGAGCTTAAGAGAGCTTTCCTTTGTAGGTACATTGCCCATGATAAGAGGTAGTGTAAGGTTGAGGAGTTTATAAACCTTAGCCAAGGTAACACGAAAGTGGAGTATTCTTTGAAGTTTACCCTATTTTCTAAGTATGCTCCATCCTTGGTGTCTAACACTCGAGATGACCTGAGTAGGTTTTTGACCATATGAATATTTCTAGGCTCATGGTGTATGCTTAATCTATTGAAGAGCCCAAACTTAAGAGGATGAATATGCATTTGAAGAGGGGAAAATCTGATGAGAATGGTCAACCTACGTTTAAGAAGAGAGCTCCTAACCAAGACTCTTCAAGTGCTCCTAAGGCTAATAAGGAGAAAGGTGGTGGATCTCAATTTTTTAAACTTCTTTGGGCCACTTGTCGGAAGAGGCATCATGAGAAGTGCCTAGTCGGTTCTAGTGCGTGCTATGGATGTGGCCAACGTGATCATCAAGTGAGAAATTATCTTACGCTTACTGCCAGAGGAAGGGAGGCCAAACAAGCATCTTATGTTGACCCGGATGTTGATGCTCCAAAGAAGAACTATTTATATCCGCTTCAAGCTAACAAGGACAAAGGAACTAATCTGGATGAATGTACTGGTAAGTTGTAGTTCCTTTTGTGGTGATGAGGTCCTTTTGGTTTTCCATGATAGCCTTAGTTGGGTTTTCTCCTAAGTGGGGGATGGTATGTTTAATAGTAAGGTTGTTTGGAGTGTTGATGCCCTTATCTCTTTCTTTCTAATCTTATTCAAGCTTGAGACCAAGAATTCCTAGTAGCTTGTTTCATATTTTGGGGTCATGTGTGATATTGAGTTTCCATGGTCTCCTTATGTTATGCATTTTCTATTTGAATTCTTGTTTAATTGAGAAAAATTAGTTTTCAAATTGTGTTCCTCATGTTAATATGAATCTATGATGAGTTGCCTAAATATTCATGAGTTGACTTGTTGAGCATGCTTAAATGTGTTCTTGAAAAAGTTCCATTATGTCCTTTTATGAGAAAATTGCATAATGTGCCTATTAATTTTGTAATGAGCATGAAAAAAAAAAGATATTGTAATGAGCATGATGTGATTTTGAGAAAGAAGTCCCTCCAATGAAATGAAGAATGTTAAAGTTTTGATGCATAATGAGTTTGTATATGTAGTACCTTCTTAGTTTAATTGAGCCTTTTTGATGTGGAGTGATGTTTCTTCCTAGGTTTATGCATTTATATTGAGGTTGCATGCAGGATTATGGGCTGCTGGTTTTTAGTGGTTACCCCTTAATGTGTTAAAAGTGTCATTCAAGGACGAATGTTCATAAGTGAGGGATAATGTAACGACCCAAAAAAATGAACTGGTGAAACTAGAGACTAACGTGTGTGCATTTTTGTTTGTCTCGAATTATGAAGTGGTTTAATGTTGTTTTGAGTCATGGTTGAAAGGTTTAGGGGTTAAACGTCAATGTATGACTTCCCTTGGACCACCCTAGAGGTCCTTGAGGAGGACCCTAAGTCTAACCCCCAAGACCCCTTGAAAACCACAAGGCTGCCCCAAACATGGTGGAACACAGAAGGGGACCACACCCCGTAGGTCCATCGACGCCACATGAATGGATTCCGTGGGTCATGGTTCCCAAGTGGAAGCCACAGTCCCAAATGAAGGATGGACAGTACTGTCCGTGACCCCATCCACGGACCGTGAATGGAGGTTTCGTGAACCATGCTTGCGAGTTGTGAAGGGACACGGCTAAGCCAAGGGTGGTTTGGTAAATTCCTCCCTTGGCTAGTTAAGTTCTTGGATGGTTATTTTGGGTTAATTTAGGTATTTTAAGAGTATTAATAATAAAAAAAAAATACTATTTTCACTTTCATTATTCAAATTCCCCAAATCGAAACCCCTCCCTCTCAAAATATCTTCTCTCTATCCATTGAAGAGCAAGAGAAGAAGAAGACTTAAGGCTTGAAGAGGAATGCTATTGGGTAGATTTTTGAGGGATTCTTCAAGTACAAGGTATGGTGATCCTTCATCTAGGGTTATCTTTCACCCTAGAGTCAAATTCAATGAAGTTTCAAGGTTTTCAAGTTTCACGAAAAACCCTAGGTTTTACTCAATATCATGGGTTCTTGCATCAAACGTTTTCGAATGATAAATTATGGTTATATTGATGTTTGATTGATGATTTAAGAAGAAATACTCTATGAACCCATGATTTTCTCTTAATTCCTAAATTGTGCCTTATGAAGTGGGTTTGTTGATTATGAATGTATGTTGATGGTTTTATGTCTAGATTGATTTAGATTGTTGAATTGTATTATCCTCTAAGCCTAATGATGGTGAATTGTTGGTGAATTGAGGATTTGTGATCATAGTGTAGAAAGGGCAAGTTTGACCTAATTACTTGTAGTAATAGAATTGTGCTTGAATTGTTGATCCACTAGAAAGGTGGAGGTGTTTATTTACTATGTACGTTGTGATCATGGTATTGAAGGCATAGTGTGACAAATTGAAGTATTATCATGATGTTGTATATATGAATCTAATGTGAAGGATGTACATGTGGTTTTAATGATAGAATGATGGTGATTATTTGAATGTAAATTTGTTATTATTGAAAGGCTATTTCTCAATTTGACACTCAGGAATGTTGATGATGGAATGTTAAGCGTTCTATAATGAAGTGTTGAATATCTTGAATTGGTAGGCTAAGGCAACATTTTCTTATATAATAAATGTGTCTTGATTTGATGGCTATGAATTCATAGGCTTTAGGCATTCTCTTCATAAATGACCTTATGTAATGAAGACTCTAGAATTGATAGGCTAGTGGCATTCCTTTCTTAAAGAGTTAATGTACCATGAATCGATAGGCTAGTGGCATTCCTTTCATGAGTATATAAATGTAATGAGGGTCCATGAATCGATAGGCTTATGGCATTCTTTTCATGAGGACTCTAGAGCTATCCTTGAATGTACCATGGATCGATAGGCATATTTCATTCCTTCCTTGGTAAAGATGTATCATGGGTCGATAGGCCTATTGCATTCTTCCCTAATACACTAATGTAATGTGCATGAAATAATATATGGGAATGTTGGCTAAGCACTTAGTGGATTTGGTTAGATGGAAATATTCCTAATGTTTGGTTAGAGTTCCAATGAACATCTTCCTATCCCATCAGTATGTGCCCATATAGGATATTAGCTAGCGGATTCCATCCGAGCTAATATTACCGTCCTACCTCAGGCAAGTGGAACACCTCTTAACGGTGAGGGGAAAATATGACACCGGATTCCATGTGTAGCTTGCATGGTCTATGTCGGTGAAACGCTTATTCCCATCATGTGAGATGTGCACTCTAGTTACTTGATACGTACTACAAAGTGTAGGTAGTAGTATGGGATGCTATCTATATATTGCACGAGTAGGCTTAGAAGGGGCTAATTAAGTCTTATTGACTTAATGTATGAAAGTCCTATAAATGCATGAATGTGTCCTAAATGAACCTAATGAAGAATGTTGACTTAAATTCTTAAATGTAAAGGTGCATGCTATACTTGGAGTGTATTATGAATTACTTCCTTGTCATGACTCATTGTATATGAATGTGCCTTGTCTAGGGTGACTTCAAAAGAGTACTTAGTGTGTGTTGTAGTATGGGATGCTACTTGCACATTGCACAAGTATGACTTTGAGTTGTCTTAGATGTTGGTCTTAATGTGATGATGTGATTAATGTAATATATATATGTCTCTTATAACATTTATTGTGTAAAGGTGGAATGATGAATGGTAAGTTCAGTATTGGTGACCTTATGGTGGTACCTTAGTGTGGGTGGTGGTAAGGGGCGCTACCTATACATTGCACAATGTATAGCTTGAGGCTTAATTGAGGTGGAGGCTCAAGGTGAAGGTAAAGGATTATATTTGATTATGTTCAAATGTGAAAATTTTAGTTGTATGTTAGTTGTGACTTATATTATGCCTCTTTTTTCAAGGTACACGAAGTTTTACTAAAATGGCACAAAATCCTGAGTTTCAACAAAATGTCCCTTTTTGTCATGTGTTTGCATGTTCATTATACTTAGTACATTTTGTGTGCTAATCCATATTTTTCTCATTTTTACTACAAGTGTAGGTTCCGACAAATTATCGATTCTAGCTAGGATTTAAGTGCTTGGATAGAGTTTTCCTCCAAGACTTGATATGCCCTCATAGATCGAGGAAAAAGACTTTTATTGTTTCTAATTCTTTCTTGTTTTGAGACTATTGTTAAGACTTCGATTGTAAAGGGTCGTGACCCTATCTTGTTAAATTTTTTTGTAAGATGACCATGTGAGACTTAATCTTCCACTCTGTCTTTGCAAGATTATTATGGCTATTGAAATATTTTGAATCGTATGGTATTAAATAAAAAGTTTTAATTGCATACTATTTCTATTGTCTATGCAATGAATAAACTAAGAGGTTTGTATCAGACCCCTGCGGGGTTGAGTATGCCGTGTTACGATTAGGGGGTGCTCTCGGGTCGTGACAAACTTGGTAACAGAGCATAAGATTTTAGAAATGGTTTTTAAGATCGATGTCTCACAAGCCACATCTAGTATAGTCTTGTTCATCGGTGTGAGTCGCGACACTTCTATGAGAGAGAGGCTATAGGACGATAGAAAGTTACACTTCTTTCATATTCTTGAAGTCGTGCCTTAAATTTAGTTTTATAAGTGTCCTTTTCCTAATACTTTCTCTTGTGTTTATAGGCTATGAATACAAGGGCTAACCCAAGGAGAACGGAAGAGGAGATTGTTAATGAGGGAGTTCCTCCGCAAGGTGACCAAGTTCCTCTAGGCAATAAATAGAACGAAGATCCAGTGGTTCCCAGATGTGACTAATGAACAAATTACTATGGCTTTTCTAACCCTAGCGATAGCCAAGATGGCTCAAGTGAATTGAGATGTGGGGACTAGGGTGAATGACTATGATAGTACCGTGGCCTCAAGGTTGAGAAACTTTGTGAGGATGAATCCTCTAATATTTCATGGCTCTAGAGTGGGAGAAGATCCCCAAAAATTCTTGGATGAAGTCTATAAGATAGTCAATGCTATGGGAGTATCTTCTAGGCAGAGAGTGGAGTTGGTTTCCTATCATTTGAAAGATGTGGCCCAAGTGTGGTTCACTCAATAGAAAGCCAATTGTCCTGTAGAAGACGGTCCTATATAATGGGAGGAGTTTAATAAAGCTTTCCTTGGTAGGTACATTCCCCGTGAGAAGAGGGTGTGTAAGGTTTAGGAGTTTATAAACCTTAGGCATGGTAACATGAATGTGGAGGAGTATTCTTTGAAGTTTACCCTATTGTGTAAGTATGCTCCGTCCTTGGTGTCTAACCCTAGAGATGAGATGAGTAGGTTTGTGACCATATGAATATTTCTAGGCTCATAGTGTATGCTTAATCTATTGAAGAGTCCAAACTAAAGAGGATGAATAGGAATTTGAAGAGGGGAAGATCCAATGAGCAAAGGTCAACATAGGTTCAAGAAGAGAGCTCATAAGAAAGATTCTTCAAGTGCTCCTAAGGCAAACGAGGAGAAAGGTGGTGGATCTCAATTTTTTAAACCTTTTTGTGACACTTGCCGAAAGAGGCATCATGTGAAGTGCCTAACCGGTACTAGTGGGTGCTATGGATGTGGCCAAATTGATCATCAAGTGAGAAATTGTCCTACTCTTACGACTAAAGGAAGGGAGGCAAAACAAGCTTCTTATGTTGGCCCGGATCTTGATGCTCCAAAGAAGAACCATATTTATATGCTTCAAGGTATCAAGGACAAAAGAGATAATTCGGTTGAAGGTACCGGTAAGTTATAGTTCCTTTTGTTGTTTCATGATAGCAGCCTTAGTTGGGTTTTCTACTAAATGGGGGATGGTATGTTTAATAGTAAGGTTGTTGGGAGTGTTAATGTCCTTTATCTCTTTCCTTCTATTCTTATTCAAGCTTGAGACCAAGAATTCCTAGTAGCTTGTTTCATGTTTTGGGGTCATGTGTGATGTTGAGTTTCCATGGCCTCCTTATGTTATGCATGTTCTGTTTGAATTCTTGTTTAAATGAGAAAAATGAGTTTTCAAATTGTCTTCCTCATGTTAATATGAATCTATGATGAGTTGCCCAAATATTTCATGAGTTGTCTTGTAGACCATGCTTAAATGTGTTCTTGAAAGAGTTGCATAATGTGTTTTTATGAGAAAATTGCATAATGTGACTAATGAAGTTGTAATAAGCATGTTGTGATTTGGAGAAGAAAGTTCCTCCAATGAAATGAGAATGTTAAAGTTTTGATGCATAATGAGTTTGTAGATGTAGTTCCTACCTTCTTAGTTGCATTGAGCCTTTTTGATGTGGAATAATGTTTCCTCCTATGTTTATGCATTTATATTGATGTTGCATGCATGATTGTGGGTTGCTAGTGTTGAGTTGTTACCTCTTAATGGGTTTAAAGTGTCATTAGAGGATGAATGTTCATAAGTGGGGGATAATGAAACAACCTTAAAAAAACGAACTAGTGAAACTAGAGACTAACATGTGTGTGTTTGTGTTTGTCTTGAGTTTTTAAGTGGTTTAATGTTGTTCCGAGTCATCGTTGAAGCGTGTAGAGGTTCAACGTCAGGGTACGCTTCCCTTGGACCACCCTAGGGGTCCTTGAGTAGCACCCTATGTCTAACCCCCAAGACCACTTGAAAACCACAAGGCTCCCCAAAACTTGGTGGATCCTGGAAGCGGACAACTCCCCGTTGGTCCATCCACGCCCCGTGGATGGCCTTTGTGGGACATGGCTCCCCGGTGCAATCGACAGTCACAAATGACGGTGGGCCAATACTGTCAGTGACCCCATCCACAGACCGTGGGTGGGGGTTTCGTGAACCATGACTGCCAGCTGTCAAGTGACACGGCCAAGCCAAGAATGGTTTGGTAAATTCTTCCATAGGGTAGTTAAGTTCTTGGATGATTATTTTGGGTTTATTTAGGTATTTTAAGAGTATTAAAAGTAATAAAATGTTATTTTAACTTTCATTAATTAAATTCCCCAAATCGAAACCCATCCCTCAAAAAATATCTTCTCTTTATACATTAAAGATCAAGAGAAGAAGAAGACTTAGGGCTTGAAGAGAAAGGATATTCGGTAGATTTTCGAGCGATTCATCAAGGAAAAGGTATGGTGATCCTTCATCTTCTATTAGCTTTCACCCTAGAGACAAGTTCAATGAAGTTTCAAGGTTTTCAAGTTTCACGAATAACCCTAGGTTTTACTCAATCACATGGGTTCTTGCATTGAACATTTTCAAATGATACATTATGATTATATTGATGTTTAATTGATGATTTAAGATGAAATACTTTATGAACCCATGATTTTCTATCTATTCCAAAATTGTACCTTATGAAGTGGGTTTGTTGATTATGAATGAATTTTGATGGACTTATGTCTAGATTGATTTAGATTGTTGAATTGTATCATCCTCTATGCCCAATTATGGTGAATTGAGGATTTGTCCTTGAAAGGGCAATTTTGACCTAATTACTTCCTGTAATAGAATTGTGCTTGAATTGTTGATCCACTAGAAAGGTGGAGGTGTTTACTTACTATTTACATTGTGATCATGGCCTTGAAGGCATACTGTGAGGAATTGAAGTATTATCATGATGTTGTATATATGAATGTGATGTGAATGATGTACATGTGGTTTCAATGATAGAATTATGATCATGCATTGAATGTAAATGTTTTATTATTGAAAGGCTATTTCTCAATTTGACACTCATGAATGTTGATAATGGAATGTGAAGTGTTTTATAATGAAATATTGAATATCTTGAATTAGTAGACTAAGGGATCCTTTTCTTATATAATGAATGTGTCTTGACTTGATGGCTATGAATTGATAGGCTTTAAGCATTCTCTTCATAAATTATCTAATGTAATGAAGACTCTAGAATCGATAGGCTAGTCGCATTCCTTTTTTAAAGAGTTAATGTACCATGAATCGATAGGCTAGTGGCATTCCTTTATGAGTATAAGAATGTAATAAGTGACCATGAATCGATAGGCTTATGACATTCTTTTCATGAGGACTCTAGATCTATCATTGACTGTACCATGGATCGATAGGCATATAACATTTCTTCCATGGTAATGATGTATCATGGGATGATAGGCCTATGGCATTCTTCCCTAATACACTAATGTAATGTGAATGAAATATTCGATGGGATTGTAGGCTAAGCACCGAGTGGATATGGTTAGATGGAAATTCTCACAATTCTAGGTTAGAGTTCCTATGAACATCTTCCTATTCCATAACTATGTGCCCACATAGGAAATTAGCGAGCGAATTCCATTTGAGCTAATGTTACCGTTCTACTTTAGGCAATTGGAATTCCTCTTAACGGTGTGGGGCTAACATGACACGAGATTCAATGTCTAGCTTGCATGGTCTATATTGGTTAAACGCTTATTCCCAGCATGTGAGATGTGCATTCTAGTCACTTGATAGGTACTACAAAGTGGAGGTAGTAGTATGGGATGCTATCTATACATTGCCCGAGTAGGCTTTGAAGGGGCTATAGTGAGTTGTCTAATTAAGTCTTATTGACTAAATGTATGAAAGTCCTCTAAATGCAAGAATGTGTCCCAAATGACCCTAATGAAGAATGTTGGCTAAAATGCTTAAATGTAAAGGTGCATGCTATATTTGTAGTGTACTATGAAATACTTCCTTGTCATGACTTATTGTATATGAATGTGCCTTGTCTAGGGTGACTTCAAAGGAGTACTTAGTGTGAGTAGTAGTATGGGATGCTACTTGCACATTGCACAAGTATGACTTAGAGTTGTCTTAGATGTTGGCCTTAATGTGATGACGTGATTCATGAATTATTTATGTCTCTTATATGTTTTACTGTGTAAAGATGGAAAAGATGAATGGTAAGTTCAAATTTGGTGACCTTAAGGTGGTACCATAGTGTGGGTGGTTTTATTGGACGCTACCCATATATTGCACAAGGTATAGCTTTAGGGTTACTTGAGGTGGAATCTCAAGGTGAAGGTGAAGGGTTATATGTCACTGTGTTCAAATGTTAAAATGTGGATTGTATGTTAGTTCTGAATTATATTATGCCTGTTTTATCAATGTACTTGAAATTTTACTAAAATGGCATAAAACCCTGACTTTCAACAAAATCTCCCTTTTTAAGCATGTTTTTGCATGGTCATCATATTTAGTACATTTTGTGTGCTAAGACATATTTCTCTTATGTTTACTACAAGTGTATGTTCCGACAAGTGATCGATTCTAGCTAGGATTGAAGTGTTTAAATACAGTTTTCCTCTAAGGCTTGGTATGCCCTCATAGATTGAGGACAAGGACATTTATTGTTTCTAGTTCTTTCTTGTTTTGAGTCCATTGTTATGACTTTAATTGTAAAGGGCCGTGACCCTATCTTGTTAAAGTTTTATATAAGATGTCCATGTGAGACTTAGTGTTCCGTTGTGTCTTTGAAATATTTCTATGAGTATTGAAATGTTTTGAAACGTATGGTTTTAGATAAAAAGTTTTAATTTCGTACTATTTCTAGTGTCGACGCAATGAATGAGCTAAGACGCTTGTATTAGACCCCTTCAGGGTCAGTACGTCGTGTGACCATTAATGGTGCTTTCTAGTCATGATAAACTTGGTATCAGAGCATAAGATTTTGGAAATGGTTTTTAAGATCAATGTCTAACAAGCCACGTCTAGTAGAGTGTGAGCACGACATATCTTTGAGTGAGAGGCTATAGGACGATATAAAGTTACGCTTCTTTCATATTCTTGAAGTCGTTCCTTAGAGTTTTGTTCAATAAGTGTCCTTTTCCTAATCCTTTTTCTTGTGTATATAGGATATGAATACAAGGGCTAACCCAAGGAGAATGTAAGACGAGATTGTTAATGAGGGTGTTCCTCCCCAAGGTGACCAAGTTCCTCTAGGAAATCAAAAGAATGAAATTCTGGTGGTTCCTCCGGACATGACTAATGAAGAGATTAAGATGGCTTTCCTAACCCTAGCCCGAGCCATGATGGCTTAAGTGAATAGATATGTGGCGCCTAGAGTGAATGCTAATTAGAATACCGTGGCCTCAACGTTGAGAGACTTTGTCAGGATGAATCCTATGATATTTCTTGGTTCTAGAGTGGGAGAAGATCCCCAAGAATTCTTGGATGATGTCTATAAGATAGTCAATGCTATGGGAGTATCTTCTAGGGAGAAAGTGGAGTTATATTCCTATCAATTGAAAGATGTGGCCTAACTGTGGTTAACTCAATGGAGAGCCAATGTGCCTCTAGAAGTTGGTCCTTATAGAATGGAAGGAGTTTAAGAGAGCTTTCCTTGGTAGGTACATTCCCGGTGAGAAGAGGGAGTGTAAGGTTCAAGAGTTTATTAACCTTAGGCAAGGTAACATGAATGTGGAGGTGTATTCTTTGAAGTTTACCCTATTGTCTAAGTATGCTCCATCCTTGGTGTCTAAGCCTAGAGATGAGATGAGTAAGTTTGTGACCATGTGAATATTTATAGGTTCATGGTGTATGCTTAATCAATTGAAGAGTCCAAACTGAAGAGGATGAATAGGAATTTGATGAGGGGAAGATTTAGTGAGCAAGGGCAACCTAGGTTCAAGAAGAGAGCTCCCAACCAAGTCTCTTCAAGTTCTCCTAAGGCTAATATGGAGAAAGGTGGTGGATCTCAATTTTTTAAACCTCTTTGTGCGACTTGTCAGAAGAGTCATCACGGGAAGGGACTAGCCGGTGCTATGGATGTGGCAAAACTGATCATCAACTGAGAAATTGTCCTACTGTTACGGCTAAAGGAAGAGAGGACAAACATGCTACTTATGTTGGACCGGATGTTGATGCTCCAAAGAAGAACCGTTTCTATCTGCTTCAAGCTAACAAGGACAAACGAGCTAATCCGAATGAAGGTACCGGTAAGTTATAGTTCCTTTTGTTGTGATGAGGTCCTTTTGTTGTTCCATAATAGCCTTAGTTGGGTTTCTCCTAAGTGAGGGATGGTATGTTGATAGTAAGGTTGTTCGGAGTGTTGATATCCTTACCTCTTTCCTTCTTTTCTTATTCAAGCTTGACACCAAGAATTCCTAGTAGCTTGTTTCATGTTTTGGGGTCATATGTGATATTGAGTATCCATGGTCTCCTTATGTTATGCATGTTCTATTTGAATTCTTGTTTAAATGAGAAAAATGTATTTTCAAATTGTGTTCCGCATATTAATATTCATCTATGATGAGTTGCCTAAATATTTCATGAGTTGACTTGTTGAGCATTCTTAAATGTGTTCTTGAAAGAGTTGCATAATGTGCTTTTATGAGAAAATTGCATAATGTGCCTAATGATGTTGTAATGAGCATGATGTGATTTGGAGAAGAAAGTCCCTCCAATGAAATGACAAATGTTAAAGTTTTGATGCAGAATGAGTTTGTAGATGTAGTTCCTACCTTCTTATTTGCTTTGAGCCTTTTTTATGTGGAGTGATGTTTCCTCCTATGTTTATGCATTTATATTGATGTTGCATGCATGATTGTGGGCTGCTAGTCTTGGGTCGTTACCCCTTAATTTGTTTAAAGCGTCATTCTAGGACGAATGTTCCTAAGTGGGGGTAATGCAACGACCCTAAAAAAAATAAACTAGTGAAACTAGAGACTAACGTGTGTGCATTTGTGTTTGTCATGTGTTTTGAAGTGGTTTAATGTTGTTTCGAGTCATGGTTGAAGGGTGTAGGGGTTAAACGTCAAGGTACGACTTCCCTTGGACCACCCTAGGGATCCTTGAGGATGACCCTATGTCTAACCCCCAAGACCCCTTGAAAACCACAAGGCTGCCCAAACTTTGGTGGACCATGGAAGGGGACCACACACCATAGGTCCATCCACGCCCTGTGGATGGCCTCTGTAGGTCATGGCCCGTAAGTAAACCTACAGTCCCAAATGACGGAGGGACAGTACTATCTGTGACTCCATCGACGGACCGTAGATGGGGGTTTCGTAAACCATTCCTTCGAGCTGTCAAGTAACACGGCCAATCCAAGGGTGGTTTGGTAAATTCCTCCCTTGGTTAGTTAAGTTCTTGGACGGTTATTTTAGTATTTAGGTATTTTAAGACTATTAAAAACAATAAAATACTATTTGAACTTTCATTATTTAAATTCCCCTAATCAAAACCCCTCCCTCTCAAAATATCTTCTCTCTATCCATTGAAGAGAAATATAAGAAGAAGACTTAGGGCTTGAAGAGGAAGGCTATTGGGTAGATTTTCGAGGGATTCATCAAGTAAAAGGTATAGTTATCCTTCATCTAGGATTAGCTTTCACCCTAGTGTAAAGTTCAATTAAGTTTCAAAGTTTTCAAGTTTTACGAAAAACCCTAGGTTTTACTCAATCTCATTGGTTCTTGCATCAAACATTTTTGAATGACACATTTTGATTATATTGATGTTTAATTGATTATTTAAGATGAAATACTCTATGAACCCATAATTTTCTCTTAATTCCTAAATTGTTCCTTATGAAATGGGTTTGTTGATTATGAATGAATGTTGATGGATATATGTCTGGATTGATTTATATTGTTGAATTATTTCATCCTCTATGCCAATTATGGTGAATTGAGGATTTGTGAGCATAGCCTTGAAAGGGCAAGTTTGACCTAATTACTTCTTTTAATAGAATTGTGCTAGAATTGTTGATCCACTAGAAAAGTGGAGCTGTTTACTTAATATGTACATTGTGATCACGAACTTGAAGTCATAGTGTGAGGAATTGAAGTATTATCATGATGTATATATGAATGAGATGTGAAGGATGTGTATGTGGTTTCAATGATAGAATGATGATCATGTATTTAATGTAAATGTGTTATTATTGAAAGGCTATTTCTAAATTTGACACTCATGAATGTTGATGATAGGCTAGTGGCATTCCTTTCATTAGTATAAGAATGTAATGAGAGACCATTAATCGATAGGCTTATGTCATTCTTTTCATGAGGACACTAAAGCTATCCTTGAATGCTTAAATGTAAAGGTGCATGCTATACTTGGAGTGTATTATCAATTACTTCCTTGTCATGACATATTGTATATGAATGTGGCTTGTCTAGGGTGACTTCAAAAGAGTACTTAGTGTGAGTAGAAGTATTGGATGCTACTTGCACATTGCACAAGTATGACTTAGATTTGTCTTAGTTGTTGGTCTTAATGTGAGTATGTGATTCATGTATTATTTATGTCTCTTATATGCTTTATTGTGTAAAGGTGGAAAGGATGAAGGGTTAGTTCACTTTTGGTGAACTTAATGTGGTACCTTAGTGTGGGTGATGGTATGGGACACTACCCATACATCGCACAAGTTATAGCTTGAGGGTTACTTGAGGTGGAGTCTCAAGGTGAAGTTAAAGGGTTATATATGATTGTGTTCAAATGTGAAAATGTGACTTGGATGTTAGTTGTGACCTATATTATTCTTCTTTTATCAATGAACATGAAGTTTTACTAAAATGGCATAAAACCCTCACTTTCAACAAAATGTCCCTTTGTAAGCATGTTTTTGCATGTTCATCATTCCTAGTACATTTTGTGTGCTAACCCATGTTTCTCTAATGTTTACTACAAGTGTATGTTCCGACAAGTGATCGATTCTTGGTAGGGTTGAAGTAGTTGGATACAGTTTTCCTCCAAGGCTTGGTATGCCCTCATAGATCGAGGACAAGGGCATTTATTATTTCTAGTTCTTTCTCGTTTTGAGTCTATTGTTATGACTTCGACTGTAAAGGGCCGTGACCCTATTTTGTTAAAATTTTGTCTAAGTTGGCCATGTGATAGTTTGTAATCCGTTGTGTCTTTGAAAGATTTCTATGAGTATTGAAATGTTTTGAATCATATGGTTTTCAATAAAGAGTTTGAATTCCGTACTATTTCTATTGTCTATGCAATGAATGAGCTAAGAGGCTTGTATTAGACCCTTCGGGGTTGAGTACGCGGTGTTATGAGTAAGGGGTGATCTCAGGAAGTGATAAACTTGGTATCACCAAATAAGATTTTGGAAATGAGTTTTAAGATCAATGTCTCACAAGCCACGTCTAGTAGAGTCTTGTTCATCGGTGTGAGTCTTCTTTCATATTCTTGAAGTCGTGCCTTAAAGATTAGTTGTATAAGTGTCCTTTTCCTAATCCTTTCTCTTGTGTTTATAGGATATGAATACAAGGGCTAACCCAAGGAGAATGGAAGAGGAGATTGTTAATGAGGGAGTTCCTCCCCAAGGTGACAAAGTTCCTCTAGGAATCAAGAGAATTAAGTTCCGATGGTTCCCCCAAACATGACTAATGAAGAGATTAGGATGTCTTATCTAACCCTAGCCCGAGCCATGACGGCTCAAGTGAATAGAGATGTGGCACCTAGGGTTAATGCAAATGAGACTACCATGGCCTCAAGGTTGAGAGACTCTGTGAGGATGAAGAAGGGAGCTCCTAACCAAGATTCTTCAAGAGCTCATAAGGCTAATGAGGAGAAAGGTGGTGGATCTCAATTTGTAAACCTCTTTGTGCCACTTGTCGGAATAGGAATCATGGGAAGTGCGTAGCCGGTATTAGTGGGTGCTATGGATGTTTCAAAAGTGATCATCAAGTGAGGAATTGTCCTACTTATATGGCTAAAGGAAGGTAGGCCAAACAAGCTTCTTATGTTGGCGCAATCTTAATGCTCCAATGAAGAACCGTTTCTATCTTCTTCAAGCTAACAAGGACAAAGGAGCTAATCCGGATGAAGGTACTGGTAAGTTATAGTTCCTTTTGTTGTGTTGATTGGCTTTGGTTGTTTCATGATAGCCTTAGTTTGGTTTTCTCCTAATTGGGAGATGGTATGCTGAATAGTAAGGTTGTTGGGAGTGTTGATGTCTTTATCTCTTTCCTTCTATTCTTATTCAAGCTTGAGACCAACAATTCCTAGTAGTTTGTTTCATGTTTTGGGGTCATGTGTGATATTGAGTTTCCATGGTCTCCTTATGTTACACAGGTTCTATTTTAATTCTTGTTTAAATGAGAAAAAATGAGTTTTCAAATTGTGTTCCTCATGTTAATATGCATCTATGATGAGTTTCCTAAATATTTCATGAGTTGACTTGTTGAGCATGCTTAAATGTGTTCTTGAAAGAGTTGCATAATGTTCTTTTATGAGAAATTGCATAATGTGCATAATGTTGTTGTAATGAGCATGATGTGATTTGGAGAAAGAATTCCCTCCAATGAAATGAAGAATGTTAAAGTTTTGATGCATAATGAGTTTGTATATGTAGTTCCTACCTTCTTAGTTGCATTGAGCATTTTGATGTGGAGTGATGTTTACTCCTATGTTTAGGCATTTATATTGATGTTGCATGCATGATTATGGTCTTCTAGTCTTGGGTCGTTATCCCTAAATGTGTTTAAAGTGTCATTCGAGGATGAATGTTCCTAAGTGGGGATAATGTAAAGACCCTAAAAAAATGAACTAGTGAAACTAGTGATTAACGTATGTGTGTTTGTGTTTTTCTTGAGTTTTGACGTATTTTAATGTTGTTCCGAGTCATGGTTGAATGGTGTACGGGTTAAACGTCACGGTACGACTTCCCTTGGACCACCCTAGGGGTCCTTGAGGATGACCCTAAGTCTAACCCCCAAGACCCCTTGAAAACAACAAGGCTGCCCAAAACATGGTGGACCACGGAAGGGGAATGCCCCATAGGTCCATACACTCCCCGTGGATGGCCTCAGTTGGTCATGGCCCCCAAGTGCATGCCATAGTCCCAAATGACGGATGGACAGTACTGTCCGTGACCCCATCCACGGAACGTGGATGGGGGTTTTATGAACCATGCTTCCGAGCTGTCAAGTGACACGTCCAAGCCAAGGGTGGTTTGGTGAATTCCTCCCTTGGCTAGTTATGTGCGTGGACAGTTATTTTGGGTTTATTTATGTATTTTAACAGTATTAAAATAATAAAATACTATTTTAACTTTCATTATTCAAATTCCACAAATCAAACCCCCCACCCCTCTCAAAATATCTTTTCTATATCCATTGAAGAGCAAGAGAAGATGAAGACTTAGGGCTTGAAGAGGAAGGCTATTGGGTATATTTTTGAGGATTCTTCAAGTAAAGGTTATGGTGATCCTTCATCTTCTGTTAGGTTTCACCTTAGAGACAAGTTCAATGAAGTTTCAAGGTTTTCAAGTTTGACGAAAAACCCTAGGTTTTACTCAATCTCATGGGTTCTTGCATTGAAATTTTTTGAATGATATATTATAATTATATTTATATTTATTTGATGATTTAAGATCAAATACTCTATGAACCCATGATTTTCTCTCAATTCCTAAATTGTGCCTTATGAAGTGGGTTTGTTGATTGTGAATGAATGTTGACAAATTTATGTCTAGATTTATTTAGATTGTTGAATTGTATCATCCTCTATGCTAAATTATGGTGAATTGAGGATTTGTGTACATAGCCTTGAAACGGAAAGTTTGACCTAATTACTTGTTGTACTAGAATTGTGCTTGAATTGTTGATCCACTAGAAAGGTGGAGGCGTTTACTTAGTATGTACATTGTGATCAAGTTTTAACATACATGGAAGGGTGTCATTAGCCTATCGATCCAAGATTCAACAATCCATAATACATTCATTTATAAAAGAAGATGATGCATAAGCCTACCAATTCAAGATATGCATTGCATTAAAGAACAATTCACATTCCATCTTCAACATTCATAAGTGTCAAATTGAGAAATAGCCTTTCGATGATGACACAATTATATTCAAGACATGATCACATTACCTTCATTAGTTTCACATTCATATACAAGACATAATGATAATGCTACAATTCGTCATACTTTGCCCTTCAAGGCCATGAATAACAAATCACCAACACACCAATAATTTACTATAATTGAGGCATCGATAATGATATAATTCAATAACCTTAAGCAATTTAGACAAACTCTATTCACATGCTTTCATAATCAACAAACCAAATTCATAAAGGCACATTTTAGAAATTGAGGAAATTCATTTGTTCTTAGAGTATTTTCATCATAAATCATAAATGAAACACTAATTCAATCATAATTTGGCAATAATCAACCTTTGAAAACGTTTGAAAGAGGAACCCATGATTTAGAGTAAAATCCTAGGTTTTGAGAAAG
The DNA here is from genome assembly GCF_019186545.1 of Solanum stenotomum. NCBI lineage: Eukaryota > Viridiplantae > Streptophyta > Magnoliopsida > Solanales > Solanaceae > Solanum > Solanum stenotomum. The sequence continues at coordinate 23,147,264 of NC_064288.1, forward strand.
TTGAAAACTTTGAAATTTATTTTTGAATGGACTTTAGGGGTGAAAGCTACCCCTAGATGAAAAATCACCATACCTTTATTGTGAATCCCCACGAAATTTGAGGAAGAACACCTTAAATCCACAAACCCTAGCTCCCACTTCTTTTCTTCCTCTTTGGGATCTTCTAGAGAGAATTTTTTAGAGGAAGAACTCTTTTGATTTGATTTGGATTTTGGAGAATAAAGGAGTAAATGGAGTGTTTTAAGACTTAAAACTATACATATAAGTGGTCTAAAACAATTAAAAATGACCCCTCACCATAATTAATTAAACGGAAATTACCTAATCACCCTCAACTTAGGCATCCCCTGTCAGGGACCACAACTACTTGGACAGCCTGTCAAGGGGACCACGACTCATGGTCATGCCCGTGGTCCCTTGTGCAGTAACTCCGACAACTTGCCAAGGATCCCATGACGCCAAGGTGTGATAACGAGATCTCCCACGATCTGTGGTCTATACCACGACTGATGCTGATGGTCGTGGTTTTGAGGCAGTGTCAAGGCTTTGAAGCCTTGCCTCCCTTGTGCCTAAGTGTTCTTCATGACCACCTTCACGCCTCACCAAGGGCACCACGGCCCGTGGTCCCTTAACTAGTAGCTGCTACAGCATGTCATTTCTCTCAAGAGGCCAAGGCAACCCCACGAGCCTTCCTATGGCTCGTGGTCATGACCACGAGCTGTGAAGTGGCTCATGACAGGGAGCCTTGGCTTGGCACTATTTTTGGGCACACTGTCTCACCAACCACTGGTGGCACCACGACTCGTGGTGGCCACCATAGGTCGTGAAGACCCTCATGGTTATGGTAGGCAGTGGCTAGGCCTAGTTTTAGGCAGCCTTATTCCTCTAACCATGGCCTTCACCCAAAACCCTTAGCCCTTGCCTTAGACCCTTGACGTTAACCCTCACATTTATGCTCTAGTTCACCTACAAAATTTCATAGTCATTACGTCACCTCCCTCTTAGGAACATTCATGCTCAAATGACACTTTAAACACTTCAGGAGATAACGACTCAAGACTAGCAGCCCATCATGCATGACACATCAATATAATGCACAAAATCATAGGCGGAAACATCAACTCCACATCAATAAGCTCAATGCAACACAAGGAAATAGGAACTACATCTACAAACTCATTATGCCTGAAAACATCAACATTTCTCATTTCATTGGAGGAATTTCCTTCTCCAACTCACATCATGCGCATCGTAACATCATAAAACATATTATGCCATCCTTATCAAGGACACATTCAAGCATGTTCAACAAAGTTAACTCATGAAGCATTTACACAACTCATTATAGATGCACATCAACATGAGGATCACAATCATGAAAACTTATCTTCTCATATAAACATAAATTTTATCAAAACATGCAGAACATAAGGAGATCATGGAAACACATTTTCACACATGACTCCAAAACATGAAACAAGCTATAAGAAACTCTTGGTCTCAAGCTTGAATACAAATAGAAGAAAGTGATAAGGATATTGGAACTCTCAACAACCTTACTGTTCAACATACCATCTCCCCCTTAAGAGTAAACCAACTTAAGGCTAACATGAAAACAACATAGGGACCTTAACACGGCATTCACAACTATAAGAAATAATCAACATACTAGTGTCTTCATCCGGAAGAGCTCCTTTGCCCTCTTTAGCTTGAAGTACATAGACACAATTTTTCTTGGGAGCATCAAGATCCAGGCAACTAAGAGAGCTTATCTGGCCTCTCTTCCTTTGGCCGTAAAATTAAGGCAATCTCTCACTTTGTGTTCATTCTTCCCACAACCACAACACCCATTAATTCCGGTTAGGCACTTCCCATAATGCCTTTTCCCACAAGTGGTGCAAGTTGGTTTAGAAAATGGAGGTCCACCACTTTTCTCTGGGTTAACTCTAGGACTGCTTGAAGAATCTTGGTTTGGAGCTCTCTTTTTGAACCTTGGTTGGCCTTGGTCATCTGTTCTTACTCTCTTCATCTCCCTATTCCTTCTCTTAATTTTGGACTCCTCAATAGATTGGGCATACACCATAACCCTAGAAAGGTTCATGTCATCATAGAGCATTGTCGTACGACAATTTTCCTCAAATAGGTCAGACACACCCATCACAAATCTACTCATCTCATCCCTTGGGTTATACACCAAAAATGGAGCATACGTAGACAATTGGGTAAATTTTAAGGAGTACTCTTGCACACTCATGCTACCTTGCCTAAGGTTGATAAGATCCTCCATCTTAACCTTTCTCTTCTCATGGGGAAATGTAGGGCAAGGAATTCTTTCTTAAACTCCTCCCATTCAATAGGACACGCTCCTACCGGCCTATTGCTTTTCCATTGAGTGAACCAAACTTGGGCAACATCCTTCAATTGATAGGCGGAAAGTTCCACTTTCTCTATAGAAGTCACCACCATAGCATTGACTACCTTATACACCTCATCCAAAAACACTTGAAGATCCTCTCCCACCTTAGAACCTAGGAACACCGGTGGATTCATCCTCACAAAGCCCCTCAACCTAGAAGCCATAGTGCTCACAATAGGGTTTGCATGAGTTTCAACACCCCTATTTTCTTGAGCCATCATGGCTTGGGCTTGAGTAGTTATGGCTTGAGCCATCATAAAAAAAGATGACCTAACTTCCTCATTGGACATCGCCGGAGCATCAACCGGAACTTGGTCACCTTGAGGACCTCCAGGAGGAACTCCCTCATTCACAATCTCAACCTCCACTCTTCTTTTGATCACCCTTCTTGTATTTATATCCTATAAACACAAAACAAAGGTGAGGAAAAGTATTTCATAGTGTTAAAACTGCAACACCCCAAAAACTAGTAGACTAAACTAGGGCCTTAAGCTAGGGTTCTAGAGTGTGATGTGGCAAATTAGAGTCATAGATGAGACTTTGCATGCTTGGAATGAGAGTTTTAATAGTTGAATGTCAAAGTAATAGTTAGACCTCGCAGCTTAGAAGACCATTTAGAGTTTGGTTGAGCATGAGAAGGGCAAGCCTAAGCCAAGGGGCAAAGGCTTCCCAACCTTGGCAAGGTACTGCCTAGGGTTCACGACAACCTTCACCACCAGTGGTCTTGACCACGGTGTGTGAATGGGTCTCTCAAGATCCCTTTGTTTTATGGGAGGCAAGGACTTGAGGCCAAGCTACTGCCCCAAGTCCACGAGCTACTTCATGACCAGTGGTCTTTGACCACAGTCTGTGGAAGTGCTCGTGAAGATGCCTTACGACATGGGGGGCTTAGCAAGTTGGGATGGCCACTGGTCAAGGTACCACAGGCATCACCATGAGCCGTGGTTACTTTGACCAGCCGTCCAACTGGACGTGGTGCCTTGATGGGGCTGCCTACTTTAGGGCCTTTTAAGTAAATTCCTATTTAATTAGTATTATGTGGGGGTCATTTCATATGAGTTTTATTCACCTATTTAAGGGATTTTAAGTAATTAGCGCCCAATTTTAAGTCACTTTACACAAAAACCAAATCAAAACCCCAAGATCCTGTCCACTCAAATATTTCTATCTCAAGAGAACCCACATTGAAGAAGAAGCTAGAGCTTGAAGCTAAGGTCAAGAACAAAGGCTCCATTTAATGGCTTGTGTAAGTATTTGATTAAAGGTATGCGTAGATTTTCATCTATGGTTTCTTCCACCTATAGAGTCCCCTAGGATTTCCCCTAATTTTTGAACAAGAACCCCAATCTAAGCTAGGGTTACTTCGAATGTGTGGGTTTTAGATGGGTGTGATTCCAATTGTTTGGATAATACTTTTATATGATTAATTTGGTATTGATTCATGATATTATGAAGAATTTATATGAATTCCATGAATAACCCTAGAATTCAAAGTATGTGGGTTTATGTCTTTTGATGAATAATTGATAGATCTTCTAGGATTGTCATCATGTATAGAACTTATTGAATAATGAGAATATGAAATCATGAATGGAACTAGGCTTATGAATGTATGATAGACCATTAAGTGGAATGATGGAATTTGGGACTTTATGATGAATTATGCCTAGAATTGCCTATGATTAAGGCTTATGACTAATATGTCTTGTGATCTAGTCGAGCATGATGATTGTGGAGTAAAGGTTGATAGTGGGGCTTGAATTCATAATTTTAATCACTAGGTCTTATAGAGTAACTCTAATATGATGCTATAGCCTGCATAGAATTGATATACAAAGTAGATAGTGTTGTGTTGGAAGGCTTTTAAGTACATGACCTACCTTGAATTATATGAATGCATGTATGTAGAATGTGAAAGGTCTTCTCATATATAATGGTTCTAATTGAAAGGTTAATCACCTAAAATGAATCAAAGTATGTATGAACTATGATAGCTTGAAGTTGTGACATATGATCCCTTCATGTATGACTTGTATGATAACATGAGTTGGTAGTTCTCATGGTATCTTGGGATTGAGGAATCAGGCTCTCCTAAGTGTAGCTTGAAATAGCATTGAAAGGATGCTTTTCATGGTAGCTTGCATTAGAATAGGCATGGTAGTTTAGGATTGAGGACTTATGCTTTCCTAAGGGTAACTTGAATTAGCATTGCAAGAATGCCTTCATGGTAGCTTGACTTGGTTAGGCCAAGACCATTTCATGGTAGTTTAGGATAGAGGATTCATACTCTCCTAAGGAAAGCTTAGGGTTGAGGATTCATACTCCCCTAAGGGTAGCTTGCATCAAATTGAATGTTTGCATGGTAGCTAGGTTGGAATACTTGTATTCTTCCTTGTATGCCTTGGGTTGCACTATATTGTACCTTTCATGGTAGTTAGGTGTAGCCTAGTAGTGTGCTATTCTTTGATAGACTAGAATGATAAATAGTTAGCATTGAGTAGGCTTGCTTAAAGAAGTATTTAGTGTGAGTGGTATTATGGGATGCCATTCATGCATGGCATAAGTATTAGTTGAAGCTACTTATGAAGTGTCCTCTTATATGTATGTATGATTAGCTTGGATTGTTGCTTTAGTTGCCTTCTATTATATGATTGACTCAAGATGATAGTTCTTGTCCTTATGAAGTAGGTCTAGAATGACACCAATGATTAGAAAGCATGAATAGAGTGCNTAGCTTGAACTAGCATTACAAAAATGCCTTCATGGTCGCTTGACTTGTTTAGGCCAAGACCATTTCATGGTAGCTTAGGTTAGAGGATTCATACTCTCCTAAGGATAGCTTAGGGTAGAGGATTCATACTCCGCTAAGGGTAGCTTGCATCATATTTAATGTTTGCATGGTAGCTAGGTTGGAATACTTTAATTCTTCTTTGTATAGCTTGGGTTTCATGATAGTGTGACTTCCATGGTAGTTAGGTCTAGCCTAGTATTGTACTGTTCTTTCATAGATTAGAATGATAAATAGTTAGCATTGAGTAGGCTTGCTTAAAGAAGTATTTAGTGTGAGTGGTATTATGGGATGCCATTCATGCATGGCATAAGTATTAGTTGAAGCTACTTATGAAGTGTCCTCTTATATGTATGTATGATTAGCTTGGATTGTTGCTTTAGTTGCCTTCTATTATATGATTGACTCAAGATGATAGTTCTTGTCCTTATGAAGTAGGTCTAGAATGACACCAATGATTAGAAAGCATGAATAGAGTGCTGTCAAGATATACTTAGTGTGAGTGGTATTATGGGATGCCACTCATGCATTGCACAAGTGTCCCTTGAGGTTACTTAGGGGTATAAGTTCTCTTATGACATGAAAACCTTGGTCTTGACTATGAATGTTGACTATGCCCAAGAAATACCAAAAAGAGGTACTTAGTTTGGATATTATTATGGGATGCTATCCTTGCCTTGCACAAGTATGCTTGGAGGTGGCTTGTGAAGTAGTTCACTTGAAATATGAAAGACTAAAGGTTGAAGTATGTAAATATGAAATTCTAAGTAAAGACTACTGTATGAATTTGATTTAGCTCTTATGTTCATTAGCTATGTCTTATGTTGAGTTGTGATGATATGATGCCTATGTTTGAGATTATGCTATGAATATGTTATTATCTCTTATTCTTATGTTTTATGTTGACTTACCATTTTGAATTGCTCTTATGATGTTGTGATAGCTTTCATACTTGGTACATTTTGTACTAACACATATTGCCTACATTTTAATTAAATGTAGGGTTTTGGAGATTGAGTTGCTTTGGAGGCTAGGTTCCTAAGGTGCAAGAAGAAAAGAAGAATTGGTGAGTTCTAATAGCTTTGAGGATAAACCCATTATGTTCCCTTTATGTCATTTCTCTATGTTTTAGACTTTTATATGGGTTGCGTCCCAAGACTTTTATTCTAGAGTTTAATAGATGATTTGAGACAAAGTCTTAGTAAAGTCTTAATCGTATGATTTTAAAGAAGTTTAAAATTTTTCCCGTACTTTTCTAGTATCTTCTGTTAGGATTATGCTCTAAGGGATTGTATGAGACCCACTTCAGGATCAAGTTCACCATGTTATGTCTAGGAGGTACCGCTGGGTCGTCACAAAAACTCTAAGGCACGACTTCAAGAATAATTGAAGAAGTGAATCTTCCGAATGTCCTATTCCCTCTCATTAATAAATGTGTCGCGACTCACACCCATGAACAGGACTCCACTAGACATGGCTTGTGAGACATAAACCCTAATTATCATTCCAAAATCTTGTGCTTTGATACCATTTTTGTAATGACCAGAGCCTATATCCCAAATGTCACACGGCATACAAGACTCTGAAGAGCCTCATACAAGCCTCATAACATTCATAAGATTCGATATATAGAAATAGTGTAGAATTTAAAAACTTCTCTTTAAATCTATACAATCAAAACTTTATTTGAAACAACGGAAGTCTACTTGTCTCACATGGCCATCGAAAAATATCTTGAAACAAAAGTAAGGTCACGACCCTTTACAATAGCATGTCTAAAAATGTCTATTACATGAAAGGAAGAAACATCAATAAAGCATGTGTCCTCGAATGTATGAGGACATACCAATAGCCTTGGAATAACTCAATCCAAGCCCTTGAACTAGATGGATAGCAACTCACTTTCCGGAACCTACACTTGTAGTAAAATAAGAGAAATATGGGTTAGCTCACAAATATGTACTAAGTATGATGACCATGAAAAAAACATGCTTAAAGGGACATTTTGGTTGGAAACTATGCATTATGCCAATTTTTAGAAACATCATGTACATTGGTATAAGAGTCATAAAATACAAGTATAATCATCATACAAGTCATAAACATCACATTTGAACATTCACCTTAAGCAACCCTAAGCTATATTTGTGCAGTGTAAGAATAGCATCCAATACTACTATCCCTACTATGTATCACTTTGAGACCACCTTAGATGAACTTACCATTTCATACTTATCTTCAATCAATACTCATGCATAAGGAACACACACATTTCATAAGTAATGCAAAGGGAAAATAACTCATAATACAACCCAAGTATGGAATTCATAATCACATTAAGCATTTAAGTCAACTTTCTTCAATACCTACATTAAGAGCAATTTCATTCATAACCCGTTAAGACATTAGAGACCTCACTATACCCCTCTCAAAGCCTACTCGTGCCATGCATGGATGGAATCCCATACTACCACCCACACTTCATAGAACCTCTCAAGTAACCATAGTGCACATCTCACATGATGGGAATACGCATTAACCGACATAGACCATTAGAGAAAACCATGGAATCCGGTGTCATATAACCCCACATCGAAGGAAGGTGTCCTACTTGCCTAACATTGAACTAGGTACATTTTAGCTTAGGTGGATCGACTAGCTATACCTATGTGGGAACACAGTTTTGAGATAAGAAAGATATTCATTGAAACCCGGCCTAAACATGGGGAGAGTTTCCATCTTACCAAATCCACTCGTTTCTTAGCCTCCATTCCCATAGAGTATTTCATTGCTTTAACATTATTACACATGAGACGGTACCATTGGCCTACCGACCCAAAGTACATTGAGTAACACATGAAAGGGTGCCATAAGCCTACCGATCCAAGGTACATTAGGAAACCTCATTGAATGCTCATGAAAGGGTTCCATAAGTCTACTAATTCAAAGTTCAACATTAACATTCATGGAAGGGTGTCATAAGCCTACCGATCCCAAAGTTCATTAACATCATTTATGGAACTGTGCCATAAGCCTACCGATCCCAAGGTTCATTATTAACATTCATTGAAAGGTGCCATTAGCCTACCAATCCAAGATTCAACAATTAACAATACATTCATTTATACAAGAAGATAATGCATAGACCTACCAATTCAAGATATACATTACATTGATGAACCCTTCACATTCCATCATCAACATTCATAAGTGTCAACATTCAAGACATGACCACACTACCTTCATTATATTCACATTCATATACAAGACATCATGATAATACTACAATTCTTCGTACTTTGCCCTTCAAGGCAATGAATCACAAATCACCAACACACCAATAGTTTACTACAATTTTGGCATGGATTATGATATAATTTAATAACCTAGAGCAATTTAGACAAACTCTATTCACATGCTTTCATAATCAACAAAGCCACTTCATAAAGGCACTATTTAGGAATTGAAGAAATCCATGGGTTCTTAGAGTAGTTTCATCATAAATCATCAATTAAACACTAATTCAATCATATACTTGACATTAATCAATATTTGAAAACGTTTGAAGAAGGAACCCATGATTTAGAGTAAAACCCTAGGTTTTGAGAATCTTGAAAACATTAAAATTTACTTTCGAATGGACCCTAGGGGTGAAAGCTACCCCTAGATGAAGGATCACCATACCTTGCTTGTGAATCCCCACGAAATTTTAGGAAGAACACCTTGAATCCACAAACCGTAGCTCTCACTTCTTCTTCTTCTTCTTCTTCTTTTTCTTTGGGAACTTCTAGAGAGAGAATTTTTTTGAGGAAGAACTCTTTCGATTTGATTTGAGTTTTGGAGAATAAATGAGTAAATGGAGTGTTTTAAGACTTAAAACTGTATATATAAGTGATATAAAACAATGAAAAATGACCCCACACAATAATTAATTAAAAGGAAATTACCTAATAACGCTCAACTTAGGCAGCCCTCATCAGTGACCATACCCACTTGGACGGCCCGTCAAGGGGACCACGGCTCGTTGTGGTGCCCGTGGTCCCTTGGGAAGTAACTCCCACAACTTGCCAGGGTTCTCAAGAGGCCAAGGCATGACCACGAGACCTCTCACGTTGTGGTGATGGTCGTGGTCTTGAGGCAGTGTAAAAGCCTTGAAGCCTTGCCTACCTTGTGCCTAAGAGATCTTCACGACCACCTTCATGCCTCATCAAGGGCACCACGACCCGTGGTCCCTTGACCAGTAGATCCTACAACATGTCATTTCTCCCAAGAGGTGAAGGCAATCCCACGAGCCTTCCCATGGCCCGTGGTCATGACCATGAGCTGTGCCGTGGATCGTGAATGGGAGCCTTGGCTTGGCACCACTTTTTGGCACACTGTCTCACCAAGCGCGGGTAGCACCATGACTCATGGTGGACACCACGGGTCGTGAAGACCCTCCCGGTCATGGTATGCAGTGGTAGGCCTAGTTTTAGGCATCCTTGGTTCCCTAACCATGGCCTTCACCCAAAACCCTTTGCCCTTGCCCTTAACCCTTGACTTTAACCCTCACGTTTAGGCTCTAGTTCACTTACTAATTTTCCGAGTCGTTACAGATGGTCTAATTTGTTACTGAGACTTCCTTGCATGACGTTTTAATGATAGGTTTTAGTTGGTCTTAGCCTACGAAGTAGTTCACTGCGCAACCATCTAGTGTTTGAGGAGAGCCAAGCACTAATGCCCAGAATGAGGCTACCCCAAATATACATAGTTCACCTCAAGCTTATCCTGACATGGGGATCTTTTCTCTCCTGAATTTCAATCTACTTTTGATAATTTTTTATTCTCGTTCATATTCAAGACACTATTTTGTTATTTTTGTGGGGTAAATGTATTTTGATACCTAACCTCTTGGTTGTATTTTAATTTGTTTTGGATATTTTATTATCTTCTCATGCTATGTTTTTGTTGTATTTTGTTAAAACCTACTCTCATTGGTACTTTAACGTGAATGAATGTGGTGTTATCTCATTAATAACTCTTTTTATTGCTTGGTTTTTTGAAAGTTGTTGATGTTCTCTTGTACATTTGAGTGTCGGTTGCGACAAATGTCGTTGACTTAAATAGTGCTTTTGATGAACAATATGGTGTGCAAGGCAAACGAGGAAATTTGAGTTTCATAACTCTTGTGTGAAGTCTTAGTTTCTCAGTGTGACTAGATGAATGGTCGAGGCGAGTCTTGCAATGACCACTGCACGCGAACTTAACTTGTAGAGTCATAATCGATGATTGTATTGAATACGTTGTGTGGTGAGGTTTACTTGAAATATGTGGGTGGTGATATCTTGAACTTACCCTTGTTTGGTGAATGAAGGAAATGATCTTCGACATGAATTTTTGAGAGTGAACATAATTTCTATACCTTTTGTATGACCACCTTCTGAGTGTATGAACCTAGCTTGGCATTATATGAGCCTAACCTTTTCCTGTCCTCTCCACCTGAAACCTACGTGAAGCATTGGATTGTTTGAATAGACAACTTATGCCAAAACCCTATGTAAGGGTTGTGGTAAGAATGAGGAAAGAAATTAGGCAAGAAGTTCATGAAATCCATTCTTGGAAACTTGTCTTGAGGAAAAAGGTTGCACTCCTCCATATATAAAAAAAAATAAGAGAAAAAATACAAAAGAAAAGAAATGAAAATTTTGTATTGATTGTGTATTATGGAAATAAAAGGGGTGTTTGATGAGCTATACTAAAATTATTGTGTGCTTTGAATATACAAAGGATGGGTTTTGAAGATTAAAAGAATGAAGGAGACGGAGAAGAAGTGAAATTTGAGCCAGGCTTCATGAAGGTAGAAGTCACTAAGCCAAAATGATCATACATTTACCCTCAACCCAGTTAGAGGCCTTGAAAGTCCTATTTGATCTTGCATAAGCCGAATTATGTGATGGTTGGATAATACGGGCAAGCCTACATGTATAATCGTGCATGTTTTTCTCTTTAAGAACATAAGAGTTGATTTTGGTTCCTTAAATTGTAATATTTGTTTGGCTTTATGAGAACATTGAATCATCCTTAATGTAAGGACATTGGAATAAACTTGTTTAGCCTGAATATGCATTTTAAGTGAGCATTGTGAGCTTGAACACTATTTGATGATGGCCAGTCATATTTTCAACTTTTAATTCACAATTGAACATTGCATGTGTATATTGAACCTTGTGGTCATTAATGCTGAGTCTCAAGAAGCACTATTTGTAGACATCCCTGTTGGCTTGATTGATCTTGTGTTTGACTAGAGGATAAGCAAAATTTTAAGTTGCCGTTATTGATGAGTCAGTAATTTCAACTTAGTTAGGGCTTGTCATTCAATCATTTAGTGTCCTCAATGCCTATTTTACGCTCATAATTGATGTTAATATATTGATATGAAGTAATGAATGTTTAAGAGTAAGGCAAGGACATTACAATGGAAAAAGGATCGAAAAAGTTGGAAAAACTAAAGAAAAGTGAAGATGGAGCCCACAAAAGCCATTCGACGACTCGCCGAGTGGGCCTCCAACACTCCTAAAGTTCCATTAGTCCATTGACCTTACCAACTTTGCGAGGAAAAAGGTGATTAGGCGATGTACCAAATGGATCGCCGACTATGATCAGTGATACACGCTCAACTACACCTCATCCAGTACTTGGTGTAGGCAACTGTAATCTAGTATAAAACCCAACGAAGAGTTGGGGTCAAAGCCACAGGGAGAGGTACAAGTTCAAATTCAGTTACGAAGTTATAAATGTGGTCTAATAGGTTATAGAAATTGAAATTATCTAAAACATTTAGATAAATCGGAGTGGTTGACAGCGAATGTCAGATGGGGGATTGGTTTGTCAATTAGCAACTAAAACAGGGGAAACAACTAGTAGAGAGGAGTTTTCAAGGATGTGATCAATTATACTCTAATTTGTCTATATGGGTAATTGTAATGTACTAACAATTGCTGATTCTCAGTGGGTCGGCTAGACTAAAGATGCAATAGCTTTCTCTCGAACAACTATTAAGATTCAAGTGAGTTCTCTCGAACCTCGACAAGTTTAACACTATAAACAACCCAATACCTTAATTTATCTACTCTCTCGTGCTAGATAGGTAGAATCGAGTTTAGAATTCAGTCTCTCGAGCTGAACCCAAAAGAGTCCAATAACTACAATCATCAATTGAAAACCTTAGTTTTAAGCCTCTTTCTCAAACAAGACCAGAACACTAAGATAGAATTGCATTTGCAATTATAATTCATAGATTAATACACAACTATCAATTAAACCTACTTCAAGAGAACCTTTTAAATCAGTAAACAATAATACCCATAAGCTAATTAAAACCAATATTCACATGATCAAACCATAAGAATTGGGGTTTCGGCCAAACATCATTAAAAAATATTTAATTACGAATTATGTTAGCCATGAACTAGGTAATGGTTCCCAAATATCTACAATGCTTCAAATCAAGTTAATTCGAAAACCCAATTGAAAATTCCTCAAACCGTATCAAAAGATCTAAATTCTGCAATGCAAAACTCATGAGAAACTGGATATGAATCGACTTTAGATTCCATAATTCTTCCCCTATTTTCTTTCGCTCTTTATCAGTAGGGTTATGTGACTTTAGGCGATCATGATCGATGTCACTGATCCATTGGGCGGTCCGCCGACTATACATTTCTATCGCCCAACTAGGTTCTTCCCCAAAGATGGCATGCTGGAACTTTAGGTGAGCTAATAATAAGCCACTCGGCGGCTCGCCGAGTGGTCATGGCGATCACCAAGATTCCCTTTCTTCAATTTCTTTAGGTTTTTCACTTCTTTTTGCCCGGTAATGTCCTTGCCTTGCTCCTTAGCCTTCGTTCCTGCAAATCAACAATTTAACATTAGTTTAGAGCCTAATTAGGCATTGAGGACAATGAAACTATGAAAACAAAGCCCTAAATAAGTCGAAATCCCGCACTTTTCAACACCCCCAACTTAAACTTTTGCTTGTCCTCAAGTAAAACTCAATATCAATCAGTTCATCAAGGTTGTCTACAAACAGTGCTACTCAAGACTTAACACAAATGCACACAACAGGTTCAAACTACACATACAACATTAAATTGTGCCCTCTAAGTTTCAAATTGTGACTAACCATTATCAAATAAACTCAAGCTCACAATGCTTGCCTCAAATGCAAGTTCAAGCTCAACAAAAACATTCAAATGCCCTCATACCAAGAATGATTGCATGCTCACAGGGTTTGGACATAGTGGTGTTCTATGCTTGAGGAGTAGGTTTCTAAGGTGCTTAATGATGAACACTTGGTGAGTCCTCATAGTTTCAAAGACAATACCCATTTTATTCATTTATGTCTTTTAGTTTATGTTAAAGCTTTATATGGGCTAAGTCCCAGTGTTGTATTCAAAGTATTAGATGGTTTGAGACATATGTATATAAAGTCTAGAAAGTCTTCCACTTCATTTTATTGAAAATTTCTTCAACTGTAAAGAAAGTTTTAAATTCTTTTCTATTTTCCTATGTTCTTATGTTCAAGAATGCTATATTGCTTGTATGAGAACCCTTCGGGGTCGAGTACGTTGTGTTGCATCTGGGGTGTACCCCTGGGTCGTGACAAACAGGGTATCAGAGCACAAAGTTTTGGGAATGGTCTTAGGTTGTCTCAAACCACATCTAGTAGAGTATTTTTCATAATGTAAAGTGTTCCACATTATAAATAGGAGGCTATTAGGTGTTAAGAATGTTTGACTTCTTCATTCTTCAAGTCGTGCCATAGCGTTTAACTCTATAATGTCTCTCTCCCTTGTTCCTTATCCAATGGTCTTTAGTATGTGACCACTTGAAAGGAGTTTGTTAGAAGGTGTGAGGGGGAAAGGTTGGTTGTGATGCCAACTGTGGCTATATGACTTAATAGAGTTGAGATGGTAGACTATGATGTTGTCTTTAGTATGAATGGGTTGCTTTTTGGTTATGTGTGTTGTTGGTAGAATTCGACTTAGTCAAGATGAATTTAGAGGTGTATTAAAAAAGTTGATGAAATGTGGTGTTTTAGAAATGCCTAGATGTGATAAGTATGAAGGTTTAGTGATGTCTTGTTCCGACCTTAGAATGGAAAGAAGTGAAGTTTGAAAGAGCAAGTATAAGCTTTCTCCAAAGTGGGGAATAATGTGCCTAGATGATAAGGTCTTTGAGTGTCCTTGATGTTCATGAGTTAAGCTTGATTGATGTGCTCACCTTATGAGGTGTAGTAAGCTTAAGGAGTTTATACCCGATGTGGTAGACTCATACGAGACCTTGAGTGATGTTGGTAAGGTTGTTTGTGAGAAAGACTTGCTTAATGAGGACCATCGTAGTTTAAAAGCACTAGTTTGTTGAAAGTTCATTATGGTTGTGAATGTCTTGTTAAGGTTCCCTTGTTTGGTTCATGATAAGCCTTAGTGGGGTCTTCTCCTAAGTGGGCGATGGTATCTTGAGTAGTAAGGTTGTTGATAGTTCCGATATCCTTACCTCTTTCTTTATGTGCCTATTCAAGCCTAAGACAAAGAGTTCCTTTTTGGCTTGTTTCATGTTGTGGAGTCATGTGTGATATTGTGTTTCCATGGTCTCCTTATGTTATGCATGTTCTAGTTGAATTCTTGTTTGAATGAGAAAATGAGTTTTCATGATTTATGTTCCTCATGTTAATGTGCATTTAGTATGAGTTACTTCCATGCTTCATGAGGTTAAATGTTGAACATGCCTAAATGTACTTTTATGAAGATTTACATAATGTGTCTAATGATGTTATGATGAGCATGATGTGATTTGGAGAATGAAGTTCCTCCAATGAAATGAAAAATGATGAAGTTTTGATGAATAATCAGTTTGTAGATGTAGTTCCTACTTTCTTGAATTTCATGAAGAATGTTGATGTGGAGTTGATGATTCCTCCTTGTTGTGTGCATTTGATTATGATGTTGCATGCATGATGGGCTGCTAGTCTTGAGTCATTAACCTCTTAATGTGTTTTAAGTGTCATTCGAAGACGAAAGTTCCTAAGTGGGGGATAATGTAACGACCCTAAAAATTAATAAGTAAAACTAGAACCTAACGTGTGTGTGTTTAAGTTTGGTCAGATGTTTGATGGCGTTTTATGTTGTCCCGAGCTTTGGTTGAGGGGTTAAATCTCAAGGTACGACTCCCCATGGACCACCCTGGGGGTTCTTGTGGAAGATCCTAAGCTTAACCCACAAGACCACAAAGAAAACCAAAGTAGGCCAAAATTTGGTGACCTACGAAAGGGGTCCACGCCCCATGGATGTCCTCCGTAGGTGAAGGCCCTCCAAACAATGCTGCAGCCCCAGACCATGTACAAACAGTACGGTCAGTGAATGGACTCACGGTCCGTGGGTCCAGGGCGTGAACCATGCTTGTGCAATCTGGTTTGTACTCGGCCAAGATAGGGGACTTTTGGTAATTAGTTTATTAATTATTTTAAGTGTATGGATGGTTATTTTAGGGTTATTAAGATATTTTAAGATTATTAAAACATTAAAACCCTATTTTTTATTTCATTATTCAAATTCCCCAAATACAAAATTCCCCTCCAAAAGTCTCTCTCTAGAAACCTCCATAAAAGGTGAAGACTTCAAGATTCCAAGGTCAAATTCTTCAAGGTCTTTAAAGGATTTTCAAGGGATTTCGTGGGGATCAAAAGCAAGGTATGCTAGTCTTGATCCTTGTCTAATTTTCCATTCAAGGAGCCAATTCAAAGGTGATTTCAAATCATGAAAAATCTAGGGTTTTACTTAATCTCATGGGTTATTTCATCAAACATTTTCAAATGATTTATAATGAAAAATTATGATTGTATTGATGTTTAATTGATGATTTAAGATGAAAATACTCTATGAACCCACGATTTTTCTCAATTCCTAAATTATACCTTATAGTGTTGATAATGAATAAATGTTGATGGATTATGCCTAGATTGATTTAGATTGTTGAATTGTATCATCATCTATGCCTAATTATGGTGAATTGAGGATCTGTGATCATAGCCTTTAGAGGGAAAGATGTGACCAAATTTCATGTTAAAGTAGAATTATGCTTGAATTGTTGATCCACTTGAAAGGTGGAGGTGTTTAATTACTTTGTATATTGTGATCATTTCCTTGAAGGCATAATATGAGGAATTGATTATCATGATATTGTATATACGAATGTGATGTGAAGGATATGCATTTTATTTCAATGATACAATGATGATCATGTATAGAATGTAATTGTGTTGTTGTTGATAGTACACTCTCAATTAACACTCATGAATATTGATGATGGAACATGAAGGGTTCTATAATGAAATGTTGAATATCTTGAATTGGTAGGTTAAGGCATCATTTCCTTGTAGTGATGAATGAAGTATCTAGAATTGGTAGGCCTTATTCATCCTTTTCTTATATATATGAATGTGTCTTGACTTGATGAATATGAATCAATATGCTATGGCATTCCTTTCATATACGAGTAATGAATGTGTATTGACTTGATGGGTATGAATCGATAGGCATATGGCAGTCCTTTCATAAATGATCTAATGTAATAAAGAATCTTGAATCAATAGGCTTATGGCATTCTTTTCATGAGGACTTTAGAGCTATCCTTGTATGTACCATGGATCGATAGGCTTCTAACATTTCTTCCTTGGGCAATGATGTATCACGGGTCGATAGGCATCTGGAATTCCTCCGTAGTACACTAATGTAATGTGAATGAAATAATCTATAGGAATGTAGGCTAACCACCGAGTGGAAATGGTTAGATAGAAACTCTCCCAATGTTAGGTTAGAGTTCCAAGGAACATTTTCCGATCCCATAACTATGTGCCCACATAGAATATTAGCGAGCGGATTCCATCCGAGCTAAAGTTACCATTCTACCTTAGGCAAGTAGAACACCTCTTTAGAGTGTGGAGCTATATGGCATCGGATTCCATGTCTATCATGCATGGTCTATGTCGGTTAAACGCTTATTCCAATCATGTGAGATGTGCATTATGGTTTCTTGAGAGGTTTTATGAAGTGTAGGTGGTAGTATGGGATGCCATTTATACATTGCACGAGTAGGCTTTGATAGGGTCATAGTGAGTTCTCTAAGCCTTAATGTCTAATGTATGAATGTCCTCTTAAGATAAAGTTAATGAGAATGCTGATCTATTATCTAATTAATGAAAGCCCTCTAAATGATGTTTTTGAATAATGTTAACTCTTTAGTGCTTATATGATTAAATGTAAAGATGCATGTCATACTTTAATTGTATTATGAGTTACTTCCTTTTCATGCCTTGTTGTATATAAATGTGCCTTGCTTGTGGTGACTTCAAAGGAGTACTTAGTGTGAGTAGTAGTATGTGATGCTACTTGCACATTGCACAAGTATGACTTAGAGTTGTCTTAGTTGATGGTACTTATGTGATGATATGACTACTGTAAGGTTTATCTCTTAGTGTGAGTATTATTGAAGATGGAAAGGCTAAATGGTAAGTTCATTTTTGGTGAGCTTAATGTGGTAACTTGGTGTGGATGGTGGCATGGGACGCTATCCATACATTGCACAAGGTATAGCATGAGGGTTACTTGAGTTGGAGACTAAAAGTGAAGGTAATGGCTTAAATGTTTATTATGTGTCTAATGTTGACAAATTACTTGCATGTTGGTTGTGACTTATATTATGCCTCTTTTATCAATGTTCATGAAGTTTTACCAAAATGGCATAAAAGCTTGACTCTCAAATAAATATCCGTTTTAAGCATGTTTTTGCATGGCTTCCATACTTAGTACATCTAATGTGCTAACCTATATATCTTCTCTCTTTTTACCAAAGTGTAGGGTTTGGAGATATTGGTGTTCCATTGAGGAGTGGGTTTCTAAGGTGCTTGTAGATGAAGACGTAGTGAGTCCTTATAGTTTCGAGGACAATACACACTTTGTTCCTTTATGTCTTTTAGTTTATGTTAAAGCTTTGTATGGGCTAAGTCTCAATGTTGTATTCAAAGTATTAGATGGTTTGAGACATAACATATAAAGTCTAGAAAGTCTTCCGCTTGCTTTTAACGAAAATGTCTTCGATTGTAAAGAATGTTTTAAATTCTTCTCTAATTTCCTATGTTATTATGTTCAAGAATATTATGAGGCTTGTATGAGACCCCTTTGGGGTCTAGTACACCGTGTTGCATCGGGGGAGTACTCCCGGGTCGTGACAACTTAGTATGAGTGGGGGTACGGGACTTTATTCATGCATTGCACAAGTAGACTTTGAGAGTGGGCATTGTATGTCTCTTTTAAGATATGGTGATTATGAATGTATCCATTATTATTAATATGCACATGGACTATACTTATGACTTCTTAAATAGCTTTACTTGGTGTGAGTGGGGGTATGAGACTTCACTTATACATTGCACAAGTAAACTTATAAATGAGTTATGGTGTGGGTTCGTTATGCTATGAAGATATATGAACTTATGTATGTATCATATGAATTGTTGATATGGGTGACTTACTTATTACAAGTGATAAACATGAATGTCCCCTTGTTTATGAGTATTGGCTATGTCTAAGGTTAAGGTATGCTATGCATGATCATGGTGGCCTAAAAGTGATACTTAGTGTAGGTAGGGTTATAGGATCCTATCTATGCATTGCAAAAGTATGGTTTAGGGTTGCTTATGTGATAGTTCTATTATGGTGATATGACCTTGGTATATAACTATGCATGTGAATTATGTCTTGTGAAGTTTGGAGTATGCATTATGTTGTGTATGGTTTGTCTTATGAACTCCATTCTCTAACTATTTCAAAGATGATGTTTCAAAAGTGGCATATAGCATGATTTCAAATAAAATGTCCCCTTTATGCATGTTTTAATGATTTTATGCATGGCTTCCATACTTAGTACATTTGGTGCTAACCCATATTTCTACATTTTCTACAAAGTGTAGGGTTCGGAGGTATTGGATTCTATCCTCGTGGCAAGGACTCTAGTAGATCAAGAAGAAGAACAATGGTGAGTCCTCATCGTATTCGAGGGCTTGACCAAATGTCCTTTATGTCTTTCTTTTATGTTTTAGACTTTTTGTAAGGGCTATGTCCCTAAGATTGTATTAAGAGTTTTTAATTCAAGTATTGCAGATGGTTTGAGGCATAGTGTATAGACTCTCTATTATTTTATAAAGACTTCGATTGTAAAGAAAGTTTTAAATTTTCCACATTTTTCCCTATGTTCTTACGTAATGATATGCTAAGGTCTTGTGTGAGACCCCTTGGGGGTCAAGTACGCCGTGTTACGTATAGGGAGTACCCCTTGGTCGTGACATATTATGATTCAAGCGAGTTCTTTTAAACCTCAACAAGCTTAACACTATAAACAACCCAATATCTTAATTTATCTACTCTCTCGAGCTAGATAGGTAAAATCGTTTATAGAATTTACTCTCTCGAGCTGAACGAAAAACTACCCAATAACTACAATAATCAATTGAAAATCTTAGTTCTAAACCTCTTTCTCAAGCAAGCCTATAACACTAAGATAAAATTGCATTTGCAACTACAATTCATTGATTAATACACAACTATCAATTAAACCCACTTCAAATAAGCATTTAAATCAGTAAACGACAATACCTATAAGCTAATCAAAGCCAATAATCACATGATCACACCCCAAGAATTGGGGTTTCATCTGCACATCATAAAAAGGAAGATACAATTACCACTAATGCTAGTCATGAACTAGATAATGGTTCCCAAATCTCTACAATGCTTCAAATCAACATAATCAAAAACCCAATTGAAAATTCCTTATACCAAGTCTCAAAAGCTCTAAGTTCTACAATGAAATCTCAAGAAGGATAAGACTCGACTTCAGATTTCACAATACTTCCCTTATTTTCTTCTTTTCAAATTTCAATTTATAGCTTCCCAAATTTTTGCCTTCAGGACTAATAGTCGAGGTAAGTCAAGCATATCTAACCAAGTCGGTGACACCCCCTTTGCTCCATTCCATCACCGATTTGCCTTGTCTCTTTATCCTCATGGTTCTTTGACTTTAGGCGATCAGGATCGAGGTTGACGATCCGTTCGGGGGTCTGCCAACTTTCCATTTCCATCGCCAAGTAGGTTCTTCCCCGGGGCAGCCATGCCGAAACTTTAGGCGAGCTAAAGAGCCACTCAGCAGCTCACCGAGTGTTCTTGGAGATCACAAGGATTGCCTTTCTTCAACTTTTTCAGCGAGTTCACACTTTTTTTCCCGGTAATGTCCTTTCCTTGCTCCTTACCATTCATTGCTGCAAATCAACACATTAACATTAGTTTAAGGAATAAGATAGGTATAGAGGATGATAAAACTATGAAAATAAAGCTCTAAATTAGTCGAAATATCAGATTCATCAATCCAGCTCGCCAAAAGTTCCAGAACAATTTGATGGAGAAACCAAGCCAAAAGGCGAAAAGAAGTGCAACTTGAAAAATCGTCGAATGGGTTGGCGATCCTGTCTTAGTTCATCGAGTTGACTCTGCGCTGAGTATTAGGGAACGTATAAATACAATTTTTTAAAGAAAAAATGGGCTCCTACATTGTTTACTTCGGGTTTTTGGGAGTCTTTACATTTTTATATTTGTATAACGTTCTTAGTTGTGTTTGGGATATAGATTTTCAGATAGTAACATTTTACCTTCAATTTTGACATTTGGGGATTTGTGATTGTTAGCAAATCAGATGGAAAGGTTTTTTGGTAATGGTTTCTGGCTTTTCACTATGATTAGCTAAAACTCCTTACCTTAGGGGTGTGATCATATAGTCGAATACGTTAATTAGCTAATGGATGTTATTAATTGCTGATTTTAATGTCGTTTTGAACTGGGCTCAATCAGTTGTTCATGTTTTAATTGATCAATTTAAGATGAAAATTCCATTCTAGTTTTGCTCTCTATGCTTGTGTAAGAAAGAGGTAATAGAGTAGAATGATTGACTGATAGTTGTATTGATTGTTTCTTTAAAATCTAGCTTGAGAAATTGGGTTTGATTGCATCTTTGCAAACCTAGCTTGAAAGAGTGGGTTGATTAAGGAAATGGGTTGTTTAGTAATGATAAGCTTGTTGAGGTTAGAGAGAACTCGTCTGAAACACAATAGTTCATCGAGAGATTTCTATTGTACTCAAATTATAGCCTACCAATTGAGAATAAAAATTTTTATGCAACTAATAACTACCCATTACGCAAAATTAGCATTCGACTGATCATATTTCTAAGGTCCGATCTTTAATTGTGTACTTCCCGTGTTAAGTATTCTTTGTCGAAAATTGGTTACTAATTCCCCCATTCAATATTAATCTTTAAAAATTCGTGATTTATATTCTTGTTACGAAGCCTTTAATTCTACAAACAATTAGGACATGTTTCTATTTCCTAATTGAATTCTCTACCGTATCACTCCCTCTAGGATAGACCACAACTAGTTGGGTATATACTTATTAGTAGCTACTTATACTTAGAATCAGATGATGTTTAGTTAAGCATTATCATTTGAGAGAACCCAAAATGACAGAGCACTGAATCAAACCTCAAGATCATTCGGCAAATATGGGCGAGATAGGCAATCCACCGAATGTCATAAGGCGAGGTGAGTGGATGTCTCCAAAGTTGAAAGTGTTGGTAGATGAACTGATCGATCAAAGGGTGATATGAAGAGGAAATCGACAACTCACTGAATTGACAAAAGTGAGATTAGACGAGATCGGTCAATGATCTCTAAATGTCAAAACCTTGAAACGAGAAATAGGCTAACGTAAGGAGAATGGGCGATAACTGAATGCAGTTGGCGATTGTGCTAATATTGCCAAAAAAGGATGCAAAATTTATTTTTGGGAAAATTTTTAGGAAACTATAAATAGTCCAGAAAAGAGATAAAGAGGGTAAAAAAATATAGAGAGAAAGTCCTGATAATTTTAGAGCGACAAATAATTCCCATTGACGGAGAAAACATGTTTTCTAGTAGATTTAAATTTTATAAACCTAATTTTTTAGAATTGAAGTTTAATCCAAAGTGGGATTACTCTTAATAACTTTATTTCAATTTACCCATGATTGTTTTTGTGGAAGGTATAATATATTTACTTTTTATGATGGGTGGCTAAAACCTTAACCACTTGGGGTGTGATTAAATTGTTGGGTGTTGATTAAATCTAGTGGGTTCATTGAATTTCTTTGTTTTATGACAATCAATTATAGATTTAACTGATTACCATGTGATTAATTTACAAATTGAGGTAGCCAACTTAATTGTACTTTTGATCTTGTAAGGGTGCTTAAAAGAGACCACTATAAGAGAGTCATATAGTCAATAGTTGTAGTTTAGGTTATTTAATTGCAAGTATAAAGTCAAAGGTTGTTTTGAATGGCAATAAGGTGAGACCAGAAGGAGATTCTTCTCAAGGTTGCTTTGCAATTGAAAGAATATTAGTGTCAATGATGATGACCTAGCTTATTTGTGATTGATTAGTTGTAACGAGTAATTCAATAAATACCCAATTTTAATCAACATTTGATTTCCCACACCCCTTCAGTTAGTCAATTTCATTAATTGTTGACTGTCCCTTTTTTTATATCTTTGTGATTGAAAAATATAATTGTCATTAAAGTTGGTGGACTTCTCCACCTAATTGTTAACTAAACCTCGTTTGAATTAATTGCATTTTAGTTCTGTAATTAAATTTTTAACCTCATACGATTCCTTGTGCAATTCTATCCCGACACTTAGTTGTATCATTTTATTAACAACGACTGCTCAATCCTTTAATGATTGTGTCATACTAGTAAAAACCATTTACAAGAGCAACTATTTGTGAAGACCCCAACTGGATTGACAAGAGACCCAACATCTGAAGGTCAAAAACGACCACCATGAGAGGTCTGACTTTAAATCTTCCTACCGTAAGCACCATGACCTACCTTAAAAACCCTAGGAACCTGAGATGCTACCTCTAAAGGCCTGATAGGTCAAAAAAGGATGATCTTTGCTGAACAAATGTCAACCTCAAAGTTGAATGTTATCACCGTTGTACTCATGGCAAGACCTCTTACTAGAATCGTTGTAAGCCTCAAGGCGCACTTGCTCCAAAGCCCTCACATGACTAACAATCTCGAGATAAGTAGACCCTATTGATATTATATTCTCTGATGCCAACCAAAATGGCAAGGCTAATTCATTGATGAACCCTGACTCAACTACCGATTTTAAGGAAACAATGTGAGAGTTTGCCCAGCCAATTTATTCAAATCCCATCACATACTCCAAAATGGTTGAAGAAATCTTTTGGGGACCCTTCAACCCAACTTTTCTCGGAGAAGCACCTATTGCTGCCAGAACCACACCTACATGTACCCTCAAAGAAGCTCAACCCTATTAACACTGAATATCGAGGAACCAAGGAAGCTAATGACTGTGTAGAAACCTAGGTTGCCCCCAAACTCTCTAAATGCTGAAAAATGCCTCTGACTACAAGGTCCTTGCCTGATTGAGGCCTTCTTGACTAATTACATGATGAAGCTCTGGTTGAGTGTTCTGATGGTCTATCCAAGTCCATCAAATATTTCATGAGATCCATCTAGGAGAGAGTAGATTCTAACAAAGTAGTTTTAGAGGTTAATCGAGATGAAAGGTCAGAATAAGTAGTCAAAAACATAATTTCCTAATAATTCTCTATAGCCTCCTAATGATACGATTCATACGTCTCCGCATTGATCCAAAAGACTCTACTAGGCATTAGCCCTCATACCAACGATTTCGGTAAACCTGGAGTTATGATACAAAACTATCACACCTCAATTTCTTAGGTCATGATGGAACCTACTACAACCCACAAATAGGTAAGCCTAACCCTTTGTCCAGAGCTATAAGCAATGAACGACCAAGCGGAAGATAACAACAAGAAGAATAAAGCTTAAAGCATCCAAAGAAAAGGAATCAATAAAAATACAAAACATAAACTACCCATAGACTTGTCATTAGTCTGTAGTCCTGCATATAATCTTAACAAAAGGTTAAGATTATATGCAGACTAAGCCTAGCCAAAAATAGATGGAAACTGATAAATCTGAATGCCAACTACTCACCCTAATCTCCAAAGTCTGAGCTAGTCCACACTACTCAAAATCAATGTTGATAACTCAAACTAATATCTACAGGGAGTAGAAGTGCAGTATGAGTATCAAATATGGTACTTAGTAGGCATCGACCGACTGAGGTGAATAGATAACACAAACATAAAACATATGTAATAAAGTAGAGAATAGCACAAGTAACTAAAGAGGAGCTACTAAAGTATACAGGTAATAAGGAACGTACATGGAACGTAAGTCAACAACCTAATTACAAAAAACTAAGATACCAAGTAAATTACCCATGAACAGGACGACTAACAACCGTAATTCTAAAGGCAAAGCCTACAAGATATAAGACAATTAATAACACAAAACATAATGTAGCCAATGAATTACCTTAATAGACCCCATAATCATGGAAGGTACAAATAACAATCATAACCCATTTGGCCCTCATAAACCGAAGAGTGCAATCAAAATAGGTATACTACTGATAGCCGATGGATATAAAAGAATTGTGAGAAGCGGGACCATTAGTAACGATCCAAACATCCAACAAGAGATAACAACCACGAATCGTAAGCATCAACCTTTAATCGGAAGTAACCATTGTAATGCATGCCTTCACTAACATTAAAACAAGGCACTCATAATCAAATAATTATACAGCCAACCAAACCATCATACCAAAGCGGAGAGTACTAACCAAGGATCCAACTTTTCCTCACATATGGCCTCAGGCCCAACAATATAACCTAGATGTATAAGAGTATAATAGGTCCACCCCAAAATGACAAGCAAAGGGACAAAGAAGAGGTCTAAAATTAATAAATATATGAACCATCTTAAGGGATGACACCCTACCCAAATCATACCTCCAGTGCCTTACTGAGCACAGCTATGACCAACCCCCATCTACGATGAGCCACTGAGTTCACAAGAACAAATACAAGGAAAACAACCCAACACAAGCCGTACATGGAGAAAATGATATCTACGAGGGTGGTAAACCACAATAAAAAATTCCTAATGTGTGGACACAAAGTAACAATTCAAACAAGAATAGTCAAGATGATCTACACCACAAACGAAGCAAGTAGTCTAAACTAAGGATACCAACACCCAAACTAAGCCTAATACTCCTTCTCAGTCAAGAAAATATATAATAATAAGAAGAGACATAAAAATCAGGCAATTACCATAAAACTTACATGAAATCTATTCAAGGAATTATTTAAGAAGGCCAATAAATAAAGTAAAATTAATCCTACCTCAAAGCCAATAATGAGCACAAAGAATCAATCAAACATGAGCTATCGACTTCTGAAATGCTACGGAACACAGCCACCTTATCAAATTATAGATCACAACGTCACTACAAGACACTTAGACACTAGTTTTTCAACAATAAGAAATGGACCCAAAAATTAGGTCAAAATGGGAATATGGGACCAACATCGGGAATTCATAAATTGACTTCCTCAAAAGGTCATCAGTGACTAACTGAGAGTGTACCCAAAAAGGGACTCAATTCCATGCCTAGAACATCCCAAACAACCATGTTCAATAAAATAAAAAATTGAAGAAAATAAAAGAGATATGGCAGTCCCTTCATGTAAAAATATAACATGAACGTAGAGCCCACAACCCTAACTAAACTCTTCAAAACATAGCCACGATCAACACGAACCCCTAGCACTTTAGATACCCTCAATGGGAGCACCGAAGCACAAGAAAACAGATCTTCAAGTTCAGGACTAAAGCTGAAATTTTTCTATTTAAATAAGAGAGATTATGGTCTTTACCGTCCTATATTCTTGTTTCTAAAAGCATGCACCAGATATGTGCACTTCAACTGATTTTCTCAAACACTGAATTATCCAACAAGGTACTCGAGATTAGTTTGAAACTAACAAAACCATCGAAACTTTCATCTAAGGTCGTATCAATAAAAATAAGGTCTCACACAAAAGTTCCATATGAATCTATAAATCACATGAAGGCTCTAAAGGAGACTCAAAGCTTAAGGAATGAACAAATCGTTATTCTAGACCAAACTCGACATTTTGGAGCTTATTGCTTTGATAGTCTTCATACCCGAGCATGTGATAATGCTCTAATACACCTTTTATAAGTCAAAGTGTAGGCTGTCACTAACAAGTATTAACCCAACGATGAGTTGGGATCGATCTCACAAGGAGTGATACCATAAATAATTAAAGTATTGAAGTGGTCTACTTCTTGTAGAATTGAAGTAAATAACACGTGACATAATGTATATCAACAGATTTCAATTATCAATATCAAGAGAGTGTTGTATGAAATTTTTAACAGATATAAATAGTGCAGAGTTTGAGCATGTATAAAGAGGACCTTAGGAGTGTGTGAGTAATGGAATAGTAAATTCAATTAATGGGTAATTAATAATTGCTCTAAGTCGTTAAATCTCAATGGGTAGGATGAATTTTAACTATAATAGTCATTTTTCAATAAACTACTATGATTCGAGTGAGTTCCTTTGAACCTCAACAAGCTTAATAATACAAAATAAATAAATTCCTTAACCTAACCCACTTTATCAAGTTGGGTTGTAAACACATAAGCCAATAATATTATCATTCATTTACTCTACTTTAGGCAACTTTCGCATGCAAGAATCGAGAGTTTAAGCTAGAACTAAATTTGGAACTTCAGTTCATAAATGAAAGATGGATAAATAACTGAACCCATTTCAAAACAACATTAAATGTAGAAATTAACAATACCCAAAAGCTAATTTCTATATTTGATTGCATAGTCACCCCCCTAAGGAAAGGGGGGCTTAGCCAAACATAACTAAAAGCAAGAAATAGTTACCAAAACAATATTCCATCGAAATGACAAAGTATCCAATGCTCAATTCCAAAACTATGACTAAAACCTTAAAAACTCAATATCTATGCTCAAAATCCTCTACATCAATGTTCAGTATTGTCAAAGTATGTAAAAACTGTGTAAGACCCTATTTTCTCTCTTCAAAAATAAATTTATATGTTTCGAAGAACATCCCAAAATTTTGTACGCAGTTTGATTCGGTGAAGTTAGTCAGGATCACTGACAAGCACCCGTTCTCGCCTTTACACTTGAGTATTAGATTTTGTTGTTCTGTTCATTTAGGCGAGCTCGGTCGAGCTCACCTTTCCATTCCATGCATCGCTGAAGTGCATTTTCAATCACCGAGTTGGCTTAGTCCATGAGCCAACTCACTAGAATTTTTGGCGGTCTAGAGGCTCACTCAGCGAGTTGCTGAGTGGCTTTTGTTAGCTCCAACCTTCCTTTTCTTCAGTTTTTCAAACTTGTTCGCTTCTTTTCACATGTAATGTCCTTGCCTTGTTCTTAAGCCTTCATTGTTGCACATAAACAATTTAACATCAGTAATGAACACATAATAGGCATTGAGGACACTAATTAATTAAGTAACAAGCCCTAAATGAGTCAAAATTCCCGATTCATCAACACCCCAACTTAACCTTTTCCTTTTCTTCAAGTAAAACACTAGATCAATCAGGTCAACAGGGATGTCTATATATAAGTAGTGCTCCTTGAGACTCAGCATGAAAGTGCACAGCAGGTTCAATCGAAACAGGCAATGTTCTATTGTGCACTCAAATTTATAAACTATGGTTTCCCATCAACAATTAGCGTTCATGGTCACAAATGGTCACATCAAATGGAAATTCATGCCCAACAAAAGTATTGGAACACCCTCACATCAATAATGATTACATGCTATCACAAAGCCAATGCGAATAACATGCATGATTTTGCCCATTGCCTTGCCCGTATTTTCCAACCAACACATCACTAGGCTTATGCAATATCAAAGAGGTCTTTAAAAGCGTGTACTTAGGTTGAGTGTAAGGGCATGATAATTTTGTCTTAGTGAATTCTACCTTCATGGAGCATGGCTTGACTTTCACTGATTTTCCTCATCTTTCATTCTATTCATATTCACAACTCATCCTTGGTCTATTCATAGAACACAAAAAATTTTGTGTAGCTCAATGGACACCGCTTTTATTTTCAAAAAAATGCACATCAAATACAAAATTTTCATTTCTTTTCTTTCTTCTATTTTCTGTTTCCATATCTCTCATTTTTAATATATGGAGGGGTTCTATATTTTTCTTCACCACATGTTCCAAAGGATGAATTTCACAAACATCTTATTCGGTATGTTTCCTTATTCTTACCACAGCCCGACTTAGGCTTTTGTCGTAAGTTGGCTATTCAAACAAACCAATGCTTCACGAAGGTTATAGGTGTGAACGACATGGCAATTTCAACAACAGGTTTAAACATATGTGTTCATGTTTACTGCAAAAAAAGTTTAGACTCAAATGGTTCAAAGATAGGTTCACACATTTACAAGGTGGTCACACAGAGGTATAGCATTTAGGTTCACTCAAGATATATGCCTAAGATATTCTACTTCATTCACCAATACTAGTCAACTAGACCAGTGGAACAAGTTCTAGGAATTCTCATGCACATATTTCAAGTAAACCTCACCACACATGGCATTCAACACAATAATCGATCACAACTCTACAAGCTAAGCTACCGTGCAATAGTCATTGCAAGAATCACCCTGACATTCGACTAGTCACAATGAGATGTTAAGAGTTCAAACAAGACTTAGGAAACTCAAATTGACTCGCTGAACTAACACAAACATATTGTTCATTAATAGCACTATTCAAGTCACTGTTATTGATCACAATCGACAGTCAAATGTAAAATAAAACAATAAAAAACATTCACATTCAACCAATCGAGAGAGATAAGTCAATGTATAAACACCAAAACCGAAACATTCAATACTAAGCCAACATTGAGAAGTTTCAAATGAAAACAACAAAATATCCCAAAAACAAAATAAAAACAAAATACAACCTGAAGGGTAGGTAGCTAGATACCTTCACCCCACAAAGAGAAATAAGTAGTGTCCTTAGTGCAAAATAAAAACTGAAAGTATCAACAAGTAATAAAATCGAGGTAGAGTAAAGATCCCTATGTCACGCTAAGTTTGAGGTGAACTCTGGGTCACTAGGGTGGTTTCAACTTGGGTATCAGTGCTTTGCTTGACTCCAATCCCGGTAGCAGCGCCATTTTTGATAATGCTCAACTACACCTCTTATAATTCAAAGTGTAGGCGGTCACTAAGAAGTATAAACCTAATGGTGAGTTGGGGTCAATCCCACAAAGACTGTGTGAGTGATCGAATAATAATTTCGCTAAATAGATAATTAATAATTTCTCTTAGTCCTTGAATATGAATGGGTAGGACGGATTTTAATTATAATAGCCGTTTTCAATAAGCTAATATGATTTGAGTGAGTTCCTTCGAACCTCAACAAGCTTTATAGTACAAAATAACTCAATTCGTTAACTTAACTCACTTTATCAAGTAGGGTCTTAAAGACATAAACCAATACAATTATCAATCATTTAAACCACTTTAAGAAACTTTCGTAGGCAAGCATCAAGAGCTAAAGCTAGAACTAAATTAGAAATTTTAGTTTATGAATGCAAACAAGAATAAATAACTTAGGCCATTTCAAAAAATCATTAAATCTAGCAATTAACAATACCCACAAGCTAATTTATATATTCGATTTCATAGTCACACCCCTAATGAAAATGAGTTAAGCCACACATAACAAAAATAAAAAAATATTTATAAAAAAGATGTTCTATCGAAATTAGAAAGTCTACAATGCTCAATACCAAAAACATCACCAAAACCATAAAACCTCAATATCTAAGGTCTAAACCCCCTCAAAGAATTTTCAGTATTGTAAAATTAGGTAAACACTTTGTAACACTCTCTTTTCTATCTTCAAAAATCAATTTGTATATTTCCAAAAACTTCCCAAAATTTTAGTACGCAGTCTAATTTCGAGAAGTGAGTCTAAATGCCCGAACGACTTGGCAATCCGCCGACAAGCACACCTTCTTGTCTATTGGTTTGACTCCTGCACCCAATTGTTCTATTTATTTATCCGAGTTTGGTGGAGCTCGCCGTTCAATTTGGTGCAACACCAAAGTGCATTTTCAATTGCCGAGTTGGCTTAGTCCATGAATCAACTCGCTAGACTTTTTGGAAAGCTAGAGGCTCACTCGGCCAGTCACCGAGTAAATTTTTAAACCTCCAGCCTTTCTTTTTGTTCAGCTTTTCCAACCCTTTTGGCCTTTTTTAAATTGTAATGTCCTTGCCTTCTTCTTAAGCCTTCATTGCTGCACATAAAGAATTTAACATCAGTTATGAACACAAGTGTTACGACCCAGGGGTACACTCTAGATGTAACATGGCGTACTCGACCTCGAAGGGATCTCATACAAGCCACTTAGCAAATCATAACATAAGATAATAAAAAAGTGCGGAAATTCAAAACATTTATCCATACAATCGAAATCTTTTATAAAATGAAGTGGAAGTCTTTAAAATTTGTCTCAAAACATCTAAAAAGACTTTTGAATAACTCTTGGGACACAACTCGTACAATATCTTTAAACATAAATAATAATATAAAGAACATGATGGTCAAGTCCTCGAATCCTATGAGGACTCGCCCAACTTCTCTTCTTGATCTACTATGCACCTAGCCACGAGGATAGAATTCAATGTCACCAAACCCTACATTTGCTAAGAATGTAGGCAAAAGTATGTGTTAGTACAATAATGTACTAAATATGATGGCTAGCATAAATCATCAACATAATCATATAAGAGGCATTAGTCCACATAAGACATATACCTAAATTATAAGAGTCAATATCATAAGTCATGAACCTAAGAGATATCATAATAAAACATAGGCAATAAGAATAAGACATAACAACATACTCATAGGCATAGTCAATGCATCTAGTTCAACATGACATAACAGAAACACTTCATGAGCCACCCCAAGGCAAGCTTGCACAATACATTGATAAGACCCCATAATCCCACCCATGTTAAGAAAGTCATTTTAGGTCCTTATTCATATTTATCATCTTTTGATCTCATCCTTAGCTTATTTCTACATAGACAAGGGAACATTCACCTTTAGTCAAACATATCAAGGAAAGCAACTTATAACAACAATCCAAAATTAATAACAGCAAGGTTAAGGGAGATCACAAATAGAGAATTGAATATTAGAATGCGGAAGCACAAAGAAAAGAAACAAAAAAAACTAACTAAAGATATGGGAAATTCGAAGGAAAGATCCACAAATTTCCAAGGATTAGATGTTCTAAGGCCTTGAAAAGATCCAAGTAACAACGTATAGATTTATGGAAGAAATCTAACGCCTTTACTTGAGAAAACGAATCAAAACAATAGATTCGGATCTTGACCGCTTTATGAGTAACTAAAGACAATAATTAGTATGTAGAAACTAATCACCTTCTAAAGAATACCAAAAAGAAACCAAAGATATCACAAGAAGAAGTTACTTTATACCTTAAACTATGAAACTAGTAAAGGTTTAAAGATAAATTCTCAAAGAACAAGTCACAAAGGTTCAAAGAACTCTCTCAAATATTATTAATATCAATCTAAATTGTCTTTAATGAATGAAAAGGACTCCTATATATAGGAGAAGGGAAAAACGTCCAAGAAGCCAAACCCTAAAAAAACAATTACAAGGAATCCTACTCTAGAAAGGAAATAAAGTAATCTAACTAGGAACAAATTTAGTACTTCTAGGAAAGCATTAAATGGTACTTAGGAGACCATAAATAGACTAAGGAAAATATTAATAACCTATATATAAATAAATAAATAAGGTAAATCCCAACTAGGAAAAGAATCTTGACAATCTTGGAAAGTTTGACTAGTCTTCTCTCAAAACTTGGGCAGAAAGCAACTCTTGTTGTGGCTGATTCTTGGACTCTTCTTGACCTTTTTTGCACGAAATTGGACCTTAAAATTCCTCATCTTGGGCTTGAATTTGGGCCACCAAATAATTGTAGCATTTGGACAATTCCTCTCCCTTGGGCTTGAGCTCTTCTTCCCCAATAAGAAACCTTTGGATCAGCGATTGAAGCCCATTGAGCTTATCATTGAACTCCTTGGTTTGAGATCTTGTTATGGGCCTCCTTGGAGTTTCTAAAGCGTCATCCTTGTCCTTCAATGGAGTAGAGCTTCCTTGGATGCTATCATTCCCCTCTTCTTGAAGAGAATTCGTCCTCGAATTCAAATCTGCATCAAAATGGGAAAGATCAGAAACATTAAAAGTAGCACTAACTTGGAACTCACCAGGAAGATCAAGTTTATAAGCATTGTCTCCAATCCTTTCAAGGACTTTGTATGGCCCACTTCCTCTAGGATCTAGTTTGGTCTTTCTTTTGGAAGGAAATCTTTCCTTTCGCATATGCACCCAAACCAAGTCACCAGGTTTAAAAACAACATATTTTCTGCCCTTATTCCTTCGCAATGCAACTTCCTTGTTCTTCTTTTCAATTGCAAGCCTTGTTTGTTCATGAATTTTCTTCATCATATCACCCTTCGTCTTACCGTCAAGATTAGCAAAATCATTAGTAGGCAAAGGCAATGAATCAAGGGGGGTAAGGGGGTTGAATCCATATACAACTTCAAAAGGAGTCTTACCAGTAGAAGAATGGAAGGTCCTATTATAAGCAAATTCTACAATAGGTAAGTAATCTTCCCAAGAAGTTAACTTTCCATTCAAAACAGCCCTCAATGTGTTCCCTAAAGTTCTATTAACCACTTCCGTTTGCCCGTCCGTTTGTGGGTGACAAGATGTAGAAAATAGCAATTTAGTTCCCAACTTTCCCCAAAGAATTCTCCAAAAGTGACTTAAGAACTTGGCATCCCTATCACTAACAATAGTTCTAGGTATTCCATGCAATTTAACCACTTCCTTTACAAACAAGTTAGCCACATGAGATGCATCATTAGTCTTTTTACATGGGATAAAACGAGCCATTTTAGAAAATCTATCTACTACCACAAATATACTATCCTTACCATACTCCTTGGCAGCCCCAATATGAAATCCATAGAAATATCAATCCAAGGGCAATTAGAAACAGGTAAAGGAGTATAAAGACCATGCGGCAATGTTCTAGACTTAGCCTGTTTACATTCAAGACGATAAGAACACACTTTTTCAACATCCTTTCTCATGCTAGGCCAATAAAAATGTTCAGAAAGTATTTCCAGTGTTTTGGGTACACCAAAATGTCCCATTAAACCTCCACAATGTGCCTCCCTAACAAATAGTTCACGCAACGAGCAGTTAGGAACACATAATTTATTTTCCTTGAATAGAAATTCATCTTGAAGATTAAATTTCTCAAAAGGACCTAACTTACATTCAGCAAAAATCTCACCAAAATCAGAATCATTAGCATAGAGGAACTTGATTTGGTCAAAACCCAATAACTTTGAAGTAAGAGTAGAGATCAAAACATACCTTCTTGAGAGTGCATCAACAACCACATTCTCCTTTCCTTATTTGTAAGCAATTACACAAGGAAAAGTTTCAATAAACTCTTCCCATTTAGCATGCCTATGACTAAGTTTACCTTGGCTCTTCAAGTATTTTAATGACTCATGATCAGTCTTGACCACAAATTCTCGAGGCCACAAGTAGTGCTGCCATGTAGCTAACACCCTTCCCAAGGCATATAGCTCCTTATCATAAGTTGAGGAGTTCAATGTTGCTCCACTTAGCTTTTCACTAAAGTTGGCAATTGGCTTGGAGTCTTGCATCAAAATTGCACCTATGCCCTTACCAGAAGCATCACACTTAATTTCAAAAGACTTAGAAAAATCAGGCAATTGCAAAAGAGGAGCAGAACACAATTTATCCTTCAACAAGTTAAATGCATCATCTTGTTCCTTTCCCCGTGTAAAAACCTTATCTTTTTTAATAACTTCAGTTAAAGGAGCAACAATGGTGCTAAAGTCTCGCACAAACCTCCTATAAAAACTAGCAAGTCCATGAAAACTCCTAACTTCAGTTACACTATTAGGTTTAGGACATTCTTTTATTGCCTTGATTTTCTCATCATCTACTTCAACTCCCTTAGAACTGACCGCAAAACCTAAGAAAACCACACGATCCACACAGAAAGTACACTTTTTGAGATTAGCAAATAAGTGCTGATTTCTAAGAACTTCAAAAACTTGTTTTAAGTGCTCTAGGTGNAACCACACGATCCACACAGAAAGTACACTTTTTGAGATTAGCAAATAAGTGTTGATTTCTAAGAACTTCAAAAACTTGTTTTAAGTGCTCTAGGTGCTCATTCAGATTTTGAGAAAAGATCAAGATGTCATCAAAATACACCACAATAAATTTTCCATGAAAATCTTTAAAAACATGATTCATTAGTCTCATAAAAGTGCCTGGTGCATTAGTCAAGCCAAAGGGCATAACTAACCACTCATAAAGTCCATATTTGGTCCTAAAAGCAATTTTCCATTCATCTGCAGGATTCATACGAATCTGATGGTAACCACTCTTTAGATAAATTTTAGAAAAGATTTTGGAACCATACAGTTGGTCCAACATCTCATCAAGACGAGGGATAGGATGGCGATACTTTACAGTTATCTTGTTGATGGGTCGACAATCTACACACATCCTCCATGTTCCATCCTTTTTGGGGAACAATAGGACTGGAACAGAGCATGTTCTCATACTCTCTCGAACAAATCCCTTTTCAAGCAATTCTTCAACTTGCCTTTGTAATTCTTTGGTCTCTTCAGGATTGCTCCTATAGGCAGGCCTACTAGGAAGTTGAGACCCAGGCACAAAGTCTATTTGGTGATCAATCCCTCTCAAAAGTGGCAATCCCTTTGGAGTGTCATCAGGAAAAACATCTTTAAAATTCTGCAACAGAGAAGAAACACTATTTGGCAAAGAAGGAGTTAGTTGTTCAAAATTAATCAATACTTCTTTGTAAGTAAGTAGTATTATGGGCGGCTTCTCTCCTAGCATTCAAACACTCTTTGGCTTTTATATAAAGGCTCTCATTTTTATTTTCCTTAGCCTCTTTCCTCTCACCAAAACATTTGATGTTTTTACTCACACCGTCTTTTACCTCTTTACTTAGATCACGGCCCTCTCTTTCTTTCTCTCGGCCATCTCTCTTTTTTTCTATCTCTTGGCCTTTTTCTTTTCCCTCAAGCTCACTTTTTACCTCTCCCTTTTGTTTTCCCATTGTTTCCCTCAATCGTTTTTGATCTTCAAACACTTGAGAAGGAGATAATGGTGCAAGAGTATACTTACCATTATGCAAAAGCTTTAGAAACTCCAAGGAGGCCCATAACAAGATCTCAATCTAAGGAGTTCAATGATAAGTTCAATGGGCTTCAATCACTGATCCAAAGGTGTCTTATTGGGGAAGAAGAGCTCAAGCCCAAGGGAGAGGAATTGTCCAAATGCTACAATTATTTGGTGGCCCAAATTCAAGCCCAAGATGAGGAATTTTAAGGTCCAATTTCGTGCAAATAAGGTCAAGAAGAGTCCAAGAATCAGCCACAACAAGAGTTGCTTTCTGCCCAAGTTTTGAGAGAAGACTAGTCAAACTTTCCAAGATTGTCAAGATTCTTTTCCTAGTTGGGATTTACCTTATTTATTTATTTATATATAGGTTATTAATATTTTCCTTAGTCTATTTATGGTCTCCTAAGTACCATTTAATGCTTTCCTAGAAGTACTAAATTTGTTCCTAGTTAGATTACTTTATTTCCTTTCTAGAGTAGGATTCCTTGTAATTGTTTTTTTAGGGTTTGGCTTCTTGGACGTTTTTCCCTTCTCCTATATATAGGAGTCCTTTTCATTCATTAAAGACAATTTAGATTGATATTAATAATATTTGAGAGAGTTCTTTGAACCTTTGTGACTTGTTCTTTGAGAATTTATCTTTAAACCTTTACTAGTTTCATAGTTTAAGGTATAAAGTAACTTCTTCTTGTGATATCTTTGGTTTCTTTTTGGTATTCTTTAGAAGGTGATTAGTTTCTACATACTAATTATTGTCTTTAGTTACTCATAAAGCGGTCAAGATCCGAATCTATCGTTTTGATTCGTTTTCTCAAGTAAAGGCGTTAGATTTCTTCCATAAATCTATACGTTGTTACTTGGATCTTTTCAAGGCCTTAGAACATCTAATCTTTGGAAATTCGTGGATCTTTCCTTCGAATTTCCCATATCTTTATTTAGTTTTTTTGTTTCTTTTCTTTGTGCTTCCGCATTCTAATATTTAATTCTCTATTTGTGATCTCCCTTAACCTTGATGTTATCAAGTGGTATCAGAGCGGTTCTATTAAGATTCCGTTCTTGATAAATCTTGGGATTTCTTCTTAGAGCAACAACAAAAAAAATAAAAAAAAAAAAAAAATAGCGTGAACAGTAGCATCGTGAAAAAAAAAATATTACAGTTGCGTGAAAAAAAAAAAAAAAGTTATAACTTGCTCTCTAAGAAATCTGATTACTTGTCCTCCAAGAAATTTGATTACTTGATACCCAAGAAAGCTTATTACTTGCTATTCAAGAAATCTTATTACTTGCTCTCCAAGTAAACTTATTACTTGTTCTCCAAGTTTTGCATTAATTTGTTTCCAAGCAAGAAGGTAGCAAGAAGAGGGGATTCTAGACCTTTAAGAATAAGAGGAATTTTTTTTTTCTTGTTCTTATAATTCTAAAATAAGTTCCTTTTTATTCGCGTTTTGTTTCAACTAAATCCTACTTGTTCTAGGACTAGTTCTTTACTTTCTTTTGTACCCCAAGATTCCATACTTTATTACTACGAACTTGATACACGTTTTGGTTTAATTATAAATCTACAAAGTATTCTCGTTCAAAGGTGATTTTGAGTGGAAAAAGGCAAGTGTGGGTGAGTTTAAAAGAGGGTAAAAGCCATATTAAAAGTGTGATACTTGATCATTTTTTTTTTTTTTTTTAGATGTCTAATTCAGGTGGTGATGAGGAAAGGGCTCGTTTAGAAGCCGAGGTCAAAGGAAGGAACGACTTCACCCTTCAAGCTATGCACCAACAATTTGAGAGATGGACCCTTCAATTTCAAGAGATGAGGGATATGATTATCTAGCAGAATGACACCATAGCTGCAATTAGGAGGGAGAATAATGTTGTACCCCCAAATAATATTAGACCCCAAGTTAGAAGGAATGCACCCCATATCCCTTTTGTAAATCCTGAATATGATAATGATGATTTTGATATTGAATTTAATCTAGAAAGAAGAGATAGGAGGGGACAAAGAGGTAGAGTAGAAGATGATAATATAAATAGTATAAAGATGAAGATTCCATCTTTCAAGGGGACAAGGGATCCAAACTTGTACTTGGGAGAGACGAGTTGAAGCAATCTTTGATTGTCATAACTACTCTGAGGGTAAGAAAGTTAAACTTGCTGTTGTTGAGTTTTCTGATTATGCTGCTTCTTGGTGGAAAAAGCTTGCCAGGGACAGATTGCAAGAGGAGCTACCACCTATTGCTACGAGGGCAGAGATGAAAAGGGTAACGAGGAAGCGATTTATTCCATCATACTTCTAAAGAGATCTACAATCTCGCCTTCAACACTTGAAGCAAGGCTCCATGTCGGTGGATGAGTACTTCAAAAGCATGGATATGGCTATGATCCAAGCTAACTTCATGGAGGAAGAAGAGGCTACAATAGCTAGATTTTTAAATGATTTAAATACAGAAATAGCTAATGTAGTAGAGATACAACAATTTGTAACTTTAGATGAGTTAGTTGATTTGTCTGTAAAAGTTGAAAAACAAATTGAGAAAAAGCAGCAAAATAAGTCATAGAGAAGTCGACCAAACACTATCTCTAAGAAGCCATGGTCAACTCAAGAGGGGAAAGCTCCTTCCAAACCTCAAGATGATAGAGGTAAAGGTAAAGTTGAAAAGGGAGGTAAAACCTTTAATCCTAAATCTTCTAAACCTTCAAGTTCTATTCAATGTCACAAATGTCATGGAAGGGGGCATATGATGCATGAATGTCCAAGTAGAAGAAACATCCTACTGAGAGAGAATGGAGAAAATGAGAGTGAAAAAAGTGAGGGGGAAGAAGAAGAGGGAGAAGGTGTAAGTGAGGAAGATGATTTGGAACTGCCTAATGATGGTATAATTAGGGTGATTAGGAGAATTATGACTATCAATTTGGGTAGTGTTGATGAAGGGCAGAGAGAGAATTTGTTTCATACTCGGTGTGGGATAAAAGGGAAGATTTATTCTATGATTATTGATGGGGGAAGTTGTGCAAATGTGGTGAGTTCATACTTGGTGGATAAACTAGGAATTGCATGCATGAAGCGCTCTACCCCATATAGGCTCCAATGGTTGAATGATTGTGGAGAAGTAAAAGTAAACAAACAATGCATGATTTCATTCAATGTTGGTAGGTATGAAGATGAGATTCTTTGTGATGTAGTTCCAATGCAAGCATGTCATGTTTTACTTGGCCGACCTTGGCAGTATGATAGGGATACTACTTATCATGGAAGAAAGAATAGGTATAGTCTTCTGCATAATGGTAAGAAGTATAATCTTGCACCATTATCTCCTTCTCAAGTGTTTGAAGATCAAAAACGATTGAGGGAAACAATGGAAAAAAAGGGACAGGTAAAACGTGAGCTTGAGGGAAAAGAAAAAGGCCAAGAGATAGAAAAAAAGAGAGATGGCCGAGAGAAAGAAAGAGAGGGCAGGGATCTAAGTAAAGAGGTAAAAAAGGGTATGAGTAAAAAAATAAAATGCTTTGGTGAGAGGAAAGAGGCTAAGGAAAAGAAAAATGAGAGCCTTTATATAAAATTCAAAGAGTGTTTGAATGCTAGGAGAGAGGGGCTGCCCATAATACTACTTACTTACAAAGAAATATTGATTAATTTTGAACAACTAACTCCTTCTTTGCCAAATAATGTTTCTTCTCTTTTGCAGAATTTTGAAGATGTTTTTTCTGATGACACTCCAAAGGGATTGCCACCTTTGAGAGGGATTGAGCACCAAATAGACTTTGTGCCTGGGTCTCAACTTCCTAATAGGCCTGCCTATAGGAGCAATCCTGAAGAGACCAAAGAATTACAAAGGCAAGTTGAAGAATTGCTTGAAAAGGGATTTGTTCGAGAGAGTATGAGCACATGCTCTGTTCTAGTCCTACTGGTCCCCAAAAAGGATGGAACATGGAGGATGTGTGTAGATTGTCGACCCATCAACAAGATAACAGTAAAGTATCGCCATCCTATCCCTCGTCTTGATGACATGTTAGACCAACTGTAAGGGTCCAAAATCTTTTCTAAAATTAATCTAAAGAGTGGTTACCATCAGATTCGTATGAATCCTGCAGATGAATGGAAAACTGCTTTTCAGACCAAATATAGACTTTATGAGTGGTTAGTTATGCCCTTTGGCTTGACTAATGCACCAAGCACTTTTATGAGACTAATGAATCATGTTTTTAAAGATTTCCATGGAAAATTTATTGTGGTGTATTTTGATGACATCTTGATCTTTTCTCAAAATCTGGATGAACACCTAGAGCACTTTAAACAAGTTTTTGAAGTTCTTAGAAATCAGCACTGAATTGCTAATCTCAAAAAGTGTACTTTCTGTGTGGATCGTGTGGTTTTCCTAGGTTTTGCGGTCAGTTCTAAGGGAGTTGAAGTAGATGATGAGAAAATCAAGGCAATAAAAGAATGGCCTAAACCTAATAGTGTAACTGAAGTTAGGAGTTTTCATGGACTTGCTAGTTTTTATAGGAGGTTTGTGCGAGACTTTAGCACCATTGCTGCTCCTTTAACTGAAGTTATTAAAAAAGATAAGGTTTTTACACGGGGAAAGGAACAAGATGATGCATTTAACTTGCTGAAGGATAAATTGTGTTCAGCTCCTCTTTTGCAATTGCCTGATTTTTCTAAGTCTTTTGAAATTAAGTGTGATGCTTCTGGTAAGGGCATAGGTGCAGTTTTGATGCAAGACTCCAAGCCAATTGCCTACTTTAGTGAAAAACTAAGTGGAGCAACATTGAACTCCTCAACTTATGATAAGGAGCTATATGCCTTGGTAAGGGCGTTAGCTACATGGCAGCACTACTTGTGGCCTCGAGAATTTGTGGTCAAGACTGATCATGAGTCATTAAAATACTTGAAGAGCCAAGGTAAACTTAGTCGTAGGCATGCTAAATGGGTAGAGTTTATTGAAACTTTTCCTTATGTAATTGCTTACAAACAAGGAAAGGAGAATGTGGTTGCTGATGCACTCTCAAGAAGGTATGTTTTGATCTCTACTCTTACTTCAAAGTTATTGGGTTTTGACCAAATCAAGTTCCTCTATGCTAATGATTCTGATTTTGGTGAGATTTTTGCTGAATGTAAGTTAGGTCCTTTTGAGAAATTTAATCTTCAAGATGAATTTCTATTCAAGGAAAATAAATTATGTGTTCCTAACTGCTCGTTGCGTGAACTATTTGTTAGGGAAGCACATTGTGGAGGGCTAATGGGACATTTTGGTGTACCCAAAACACTGGAAATACTTTCTGAACATTTTTATTGGCCTAGCATGAGAAAGGATGTTGAAAAAGTGTGTTCTTATTGTCTTGAATGTAAACAGGCTAAGTCTAGAACATTGCCGCATGGTCTTTATACTCCTTTACCTGTTTCTAATTCCCCTTGGATTGATATTTCTATGGATTTCATATTGGGGCTGCCAAGGACTAAGTATGGTAAGGATAGTATATTTGTGGTAGTAGATAGATTTTCTAAAATGGCTCGTTTTATCCCATGTAAAAAGACTAATGATGCATCTCATGTGGCTGACTTGTTTGTAAAGGAAGTGGTTAAATTGCATGGAATACCTAGAACTATTGTTAGTGATAGGGTTGCCAAGTTCTTAAGTCACTTTTGGAGAATTCTTTGGGGAAAGTTGGGAACTAAATTGCTATTTTCTACATCTTGTCACCCACAAACGGACGGGCAAACGGAAGTGGTTAATAGAACCTTAGGGAACATGTTGAGGGCTGTTTTGAAAGGAAAGTTGACTTCTTGGGAAGATTACTTACCTATTGTAGAATTTGGTTATAATAGGACCATCCATTCTTCTACTTGTAAGACTCTTTTTGAAGTTGTATATGGATTCAACCCCCTTACCCCCCTTGATTTATTGTCTTTGCCTACTAATTATTTTGCTAATCTTGATGGTAAGAAAACGGCTGATATGATGAAGAAAATTCATGAACAAACAAGGCTTGTAATTGAAAAGAAGAATAAGGAAGTTGCATTGTGCAGGAATAAGGGTAGAAAATATGTTGTTTTTAAACCTGGTGACTTGGTTTGGGTGCATATGAGACAGGAAAGATTTCCTTCCAAAAGAAAGACCAAACTAGATCCTAGAGGAAGTGGGCCATACAAAGTCCTTGAAAGGATTGGAAACAATGCTTATAAACTTGATCTTCCTAGTGAGTTCCAAGTTAGTGCTACTTTTAATGTTTCTGATCTTTCCAATTTTGATGCAGATTTGAATTAGAGGATGAATTCTCTTCAAGAAGAGGGGAATGATAGCATCCAAGGAAGCTCTACTCCATTGAAGGACAAGGATGAAGCTTTAGAAACTCCAAGGAGGCCCATAACAAGATCTCAAACTAAGGAGTTCAATGATAAGTTCAATGGGCTTCAATCACTGATCCAAAGGTGTCTTATTGGGGAAGAAGAGCTCAAGCCCAAGGGAGAGGAATTGTCCAAATGCTACAATTATTTGGTGGCCCAAATTCAAGCCCAAGATGAGGAATTTTAAGGTCCAATTTCGTGCAAATAAGGTCAAGAATAGTCCAAGAATCAGCCACAACAAGAGTTGTTTTCTGCCCAAGTTTTGAGAGAAGACTAGTCAAACTTTCCAAGATTGTCAAGATTCTTTTCCTAGTTGGGATTTACCTTATTTATTTATTTATTTATATATAGGTTATTAATATTTTCCTTAGTCTATTTATGGTCTCCTAAGTACGATTTAATGCTTTCCTAGAAGTACTAAATTTGTTCCTAGTTAGGTTACTTTATTTCCTTTCTAGAGTAGGATTCCTTGTAATTGTCTTTCTAGGGTTCCTTGGACGTTTTTTCCCCTTCTCCTATATATAGGAGTCCTTTTCATTCATTAAAGACAAATTTTTAGATTGATATTAATAATATTTGGGATAGTTCTTTGAACCTTTGTGACTTGTTCTTTGAGAACTTATCTTTAAACCTTTACTAGTTTCATAGTTTAAGGTATAAAGTAACTTCTTCTTGGGATATCTTTGGTTTCTTGTTAGTATTCTTTAGAAGGTGATTAGTTTCTACATACTAATTATTGTCTTTAGTTAGTCATAAAGCGGTCAAGATCCAAATCTATCGTTTTTATTCGTTTTCTCAAGTAAAGGCATTAGATTTCTTCCATAAATCTATACGTTGTTACTTGGATCTTTTCAAGTCCTTAGAACATCTAATCCTTGGAAATTCGTGGATCTTTCCTTCGAATTTCCCATATCTTTAGTTAGTTTTTTTGTTTCTTTTCTTTGTGCTTCCGCATTCTAATATTCAATTCTCTATTTGTGATCTCCCTTAACCTTGCTGTTATCAGAATATATGGGCCATGGGGCCTGGTGAATATATCAACCTGTTGAACCAGAGTGTGCGCCACACCAAAGGGAACCTGTGTACCACGCCATCTGTGGACAATCTCTTCTTCTCCAGAATGGTCCTCAATCTCTCGAACTTTAATCGGTTGAGTAGCCGGGGAGGAGGACCCTGAAGTGGTGGTGTTGGGATCACCATCTGTGCTGGACTTGGCACTGTATCAACAGGAGAAGAGATAGACTCCAGGATACTAGATAGATCTTGACGAAACATTGCTCGAATCTATGCTTGCCTGGTCTGTAGAGGTTGGTCATCCTTAGGCTTGGAGAGTGAGGCTTGACAATCAAAAGACTCCCCATCACTACCAGAGTTGTGCTCCGGTTTCTCAGCTATGCACGCTTTGCCCTTGCTTTTACCCCCTTTCGGAGGTGCTTTCTTACCCTTTTAGGTAGAAGCACCTGCTCCCTCATTCATCACAATGCCCCATGCTCTTTTTCGGGGCTGCATGCCACTTTCATCTAACTTGGTCCTACCCATAACGGCAAAACACCCCGAAAAATGTTAGATATCGTTAAAGAAGATTGTAAAAATTAAGTTGCAGAAAGACTCATCGAAACACTCGGCGAGTCGCTGAGTTGCTTAGGTGAGCCAGATTGGGCTCACCGAAAGGACCAGCTGAAAAAGTTTTCAGAAATAAGGCATGTCGGCCATACTGACGGCCCTTCGGTGAATCGTAGACAAAACTCGGTGAGCTTAGAC
Organism: Solanum stenotomum; assembly: GCF_019186545.1. Lineage (NCBI taxonomy): Eukaryota > Viridiplantae > Streptophyta > Magnoliopsida > Solanales > Solanaceae > Solanum > Solanum stenotomum. The sequence continues at coordinate 23,191,024 of NC_064288.1, forward strand.
TAGCCCGCCGAATATTACAGTGCATTTTAGGGGTTAGGGGGGTAGAAAGGGCAATCAAAGGAACCTTTCATCAAATCACCGGGTGAACTCGGCGAGCTTAGGCTTCTCGTTGAAGTTACAGACTCAATTCAGCCAAATCACGAAATTAATGGTGATCAAAGGAGGACGTTGACGAACCGCCGAACCGTTCGGTGACCTCGACCCAGCTCGTCGAACTGCCCAACGTACAAATTTTCAACCCCGTTTCTCAAAATCAAGCCCGCAGTTTCCAAAATCAAAATCAAACAAACACATTATGCAATCAGACTGTAACAACTTGGAAAATGATAGATTAAACTAGAGACTAAACGTGGGGGTTAATGTCAAGAGTTAAGGGGTTAAGTGGTTAAACGTTAATGTAAGTACTAGACCCTGTAGTTTAAAAGACCTTCTAAGGGTTGGTTGAGGATTGGAAGGACAAGAGCCAAGCCAAAATGGGCAAGCCTAAGCCAAAGGCCAAGGCTACCCCAAACCTGACCAAACACTACCCAAGGACCACGACCACTTTCACGACCAGTGGTCTTGACCACGGTTCGTGAAAGGGCTCATGAAGGTCCCTTAGTCATGTGTGAGGCATGGCATTAAGGCCTAGCCACTACCTAGGAACCACGACCTCCACCACGACTCATGGTCTTGATCACGGATCGTGGGAGGCCTTGTGGTCTTGCCTTGGCATTGTGGGAGCCAACATAAGCCAACCTTTAGCCACTGTCTACTATCACCACAAGTGTCTTCACGACCCGTGGTAGCCACCATGAGCCATGGTGCCACCCGTGGTGGGCAAAACAGTGTGCTTGCTAGGTTGCCTAAGGGAGGCCCTCCTTTACGAGCTACTTCACGTCTCGTGATTGCATTCACCACTTGGGAGCCTTGCCAGGTTGAGGATTCTACTGCCTAAGGGACCACGGGCACCACCACGAGCCGTGGTCCCCTTTCATGATCCGTCAAGTTGGGTGTTGTCCCTGACGGGGCTACCCAAATTAGGGAGATTTAAGTAATTTCCCTTTTATTAATTATTATGTAGGGTTGATTTTATTTGTTTTATATCACTAGTATATATAGTTATAAGTCTTTAAACAAGTCATTTACTCCTTGTTTCCCAAAATCAAAACAAAAGCCCTTCTTCCTCCCAAAATTCTCTCTCTAAACACAAGGAAGAAGAAGGGAGCCATTGAAGGTAGGGTTTGTGGATTCAAGAGGTTATTAATGACATATTATGATTTTATTAGTGTTTAACTGATGATTTATGATGAAAATATTCTATGAACCCATGAATTCTCTCAATTTCCTAAATTGTTCCTTTATGAAGTGGGTTTGATGATTATGAAAGCTTATGAATGGAATATGTCTAAATTTCTTTGGGTTATTGAATTGTATCATTATGCATGCCTTAATTATTGTGAATTATTGGTGTGTTGATGATTTGGGATTCATGGCCTTGAAGGCATAGTATGAGGAATTGAGTTATTATAATATTATCTTGTATATGAATGTGAATCCATTGAAGTTAATGTGTTCTTGTTTAGAATGTAAGTGTGTTATGATTGAATTTTATTTCTGTATTAACACTTATGAATGATGATGAACTATGTGAAAGGTGATTCTCACACACACTCATGAATGACTAATGAATGATGTTTCTATGATTACGTTAATGATGATGGGTTGATTGAAAGGCTATTATCAATTGTACTCGAATGAATGATAATGGCATGTTGTGAAAGGACTTTCTCACAATATGGGATTCTTAGGTGAAAGTCTATTCTCATCTTTGAATCTATGAGCTTCCCAATAAATGAATGTTAGGTTTGAGAGGCATACTCATTTGGGAGTTGAGGCGGGGTATCTAGCAACAATCTCTTATCCCATAATAATGACTGTTAAGTATTCCTGGGGAATAATGCTAAGCACCGAGTGGATATGAATTGGGGTGGATGCTCATCTGTAAGTTGAGGCGGGGTATGTAGTACCAACCTCTTGAGATGGATGCTCATCCGTGAGTTGAGGCGGGGTATCTAGTAGCAATCTCTCTATTCCATAACTATGTTCCCACATAGGTCCAGCTAGTGGATCCACTTAAGCTAAAAACAATAGTCCTACCTTAGGCAAGTAGGAATCCCTTATCCGATGAGGGTGGCACCGGGATTCCATGAATTGCTCACATAGTCTATGTCAGTTAAGGTTTACCCCCACAAAAAATGTTAATGAACTATGGCTTCTTAAGAATACACTACTTTGTGTGGGTGGTGGTATGGTATGCCACCTATGCATTACACATGTAGGCTTTGAGAAAGGCTGTGGTGTGTTCCTTTATAATGTTAAGTATAATGAAAGTGCTCTTATGATGATGGTAATGAAGAATATTAATCTAATGTCTATATGAACGAAGGTGCTCTTAGAGAGATGAAGCTAATGAAGAATGTGACTTGTGCTTGAATGAGATGATACATGCTATACTTGGATTGTATTATGAGTTACTTCCTTGTCATGACGTAATGAATATGAATGTGCCTTACCTATGGTGACTTCAAAGGGGTACTTTAGTGTGAGTAGTAGTATGGGATGCTACTTGCACATTGCACAAGTATGGCTTAGAGTTGTCTTAGGTGATGGTCCTTATGTGTTGATATGACTTGTGTAATGTTTATGACTCTCATGTATGGGTATTGTATGAAGATGGAAAAGTTGAATGTTAAGTTCACTTTTGGTGACCTTAAGGTGGTACTTTGGTGTGGATAGTGGTATGGGACGCTATCCATACATTGCACAAAGTATAGCTTAAGGGTTACTTGAGGTGAAGGTTTAATGAGAAGGTAATGCTTTATATGTGATTATATTCTAAAGTGGTTAATGACGTGTATGTTGGTTATGGTTGAATATTATGCCTCTTATGCTTCTGTTCATGAAGGTTTCTCAAAATGGCATATATCATGACTTTCAAACAAACTGTCTGTTTTAAGCATGTTTTTGCATGGCTATCATACTTAGTACATAATTGTGCTAACTCATATTCTTCTTCATGTTTTACTACAAGTGTATGTTCCAGCATTTAAGCGATTCTATCTAATGAACCTTGGATTTGAGTTCCCCAAGACTAAGTGGTATGTCCTCATAGATCAAGGACAAGTAGTTGATGTTTCCTTTCTTTTCATGTAATAGACTATTGTTAAGTTTGTTGATTTTAAAGGGTCGTGACCTATTTTGTTTCAAGTATGTTGTTTACATGGCCATGTGAGACGATATACTTCCTCTTGCTTTTAATGTTTTCGATTGTTGGATTTATAAAAGAAAAGTTTTAAATTCCACGCTACTTCTATGTATCGAATGTTATGAATGCTAAGAGGCTTGTACGAAACCCCTTTGGGGTTAAGTACGCCGTGTAACTTCCAGGTATAGGCTCGGGTCGTTACTAACTTGGTATCACAGCATAAGATTTTGGAAATGGTTTTTAGGTTAATGTCTCACAAGCTACGTCTAGTAGAGTCATGTTCATCGGTGTGAGTCGCGACACATCTATGAGCGAGAGGCTATAGGACGTTAGTAAGTTACACTTCTTTCATTATCCTTTAAGTCGTGCCTTAGAGTTTAGCTCTATAAGTGTCCTTTTCCTAATCCTTATCTTGTGTTTATAGGATATGAATACAAGAAGGACGCCCGCAAGAAGAGTGGAAGAGGAGAATGTGAATGAGGGAGTTCCTCCCCAAAATCCTTAAGGTCCTCCAGGTGACCAAGTTCCTCAAGACAACCAAGTTCCGATTGATGCTCCGGCCATGACTAATGAAGAGATTAGGTTGGCTTTTCTAACCTTAGCCCAGGCTATGACGGCCCATGTGAATAGAGATGTGGGGCCTAGAGTGAATGTTATTGAGAGTACTATGGCTTCTAGGTTGAGGGACTTTGTGAGGATGAATCCTCCAGTTTTCCTAGGTTCCAAGGTGGGAGAGGATCCCAAAGAATATTTGAATGAGGTGTATAAGATAGTCAATGCTATGGGGGTAACTTCTAGAGAAAAAGTACAACTATCTTCCTATCAATTGAAGGAAGTTGCCCAAATTTGGTTCACTCAATGGAAAAGCAATAGGGCTATAGAAGCGGGTCCTATAGAATATAAGGAGTTTAAAGAGAGATTTCCTTGGTAGGTATTTTCCCCGTGAGAAGAGGGAGGTTAAGGTGGAGGAATTTATCAACCTTAGACAACGTAGCATGAGCGTGGAGGAGTATTCCTTGAAGTTTACCCTATTGTCTAAATATGCTCCATCTCTAGTGTCCAACCCTAGTGATGAGATGAGTAGGTTTGTGACCGGTGTATCCGACCTAGTTAAGGAAGAGTGTCGTATGGTTATGCTTCATGATGACATAAACATTTCTAGACTCATAGTGTATGTTCAATCTATTGAGGAGTCCAAACTTGAGAGGAATAGTAGAGAGATGAAGAGGTCTAAGTCCGATGAACAAAGTCAACCAAGGTTCAAAAAGAGGTCCACTAGTCAAGATTCCTCAATGGTCAACGATGACAGGGTGTCTAACCCTAAATCTCAAGGAGGGAAAGGAAGTGGTTCTTCTTTCGAAAGATCTAGGTGTGCCAAGTGTGGGAAGCAACATTTATGTGAGTGCCTTGGCGGCACGGATGGCTGCTTTGGGTGTGGTAAGAAGGATCATAAGATGAGAGATTGCCCAACACTCTCGGCTTAAGGGAGAGAGACCAAACAATCTTCTCTTAAAGGCCCGGATCTTGATGTTCCAAAGTGGAACCACTTCTATACTCTTCAAGTTCCTTTTTGGTTGTGAATGTTGTATTGAGGTTCTTATGTTGTTTTTCATGTTAGCCTTAGTTGGGTTTTCTCCTAAGTGGGGGATAGTATGTTGAATAGTAAAATAGTTGAGAGTTTTTATTATCCTTATTGATAAAAATTGGGTTACCAGAATAAACAAGAAAATATTGCGGAAGCGAAATTATAAAGATTAAAGATAGAAATTGAAAGATATGTGAAATTCAATAATAAAATCCCCGATTTTAAGATAAAGTGCTAAGAACCCTAATTAATCTTAGTATTCAAAATTAGCGGATTAAGACTAATTATGATACTAATAGAGTCAATTCAAGAACTTAGATCAAAAGTGATCTAGACTCTTATTATGAAGAAATTAGAGACAACAATTAGTATAAGACTAATCACCTTCTTTAATTTACGAATAGAAACCAAAGAAATCAAATTAATAATTAATCTTACCTCTTAAAGAATCGTTCTTATAAGGTTGTAAGATAAATCCATAATCACCACACACAAAGGTGTAAAGAAAAGAAACCTCTCAAATAATATTAATCATGTCTCAAAATAATAAAATCAACCCCTATATAGAGGGAAAACCTATCCCAAATAGAATAGGATTTAAATCCTACTTTTATGGAAACTTTAAACTAGGAAAACAGGAAAACTTTAAACTAGGAAACTTTTTAAACTAGGAAAACTTTAAACTAGGAAACTTTTAAAATAGGAACTTTTGACTTTAAGCGTTCAACTTTTTGGACTCTTTTATTGGGCTTCGTGTGGCCCAATCTTCTTTCTTTTGGTCTTGAATTTGGACACCTCCTACGTGATAAAATATTCTTGATTTTGTATTGAATCCCGTCAACTTTAGTACAAGTAGGCTGACATGGATGCTATCATTCCCCTGTTCTTGAAAACAATTTGTCCTCGAATCTAAATCTCTCAAAATAAGACGACATGCATTAACAAACAACAACTATTACTTGAAACCAACTATGGTAGGAACAAAACTAGATAGTGACCATGTGTCCACTTAACCCAATTAATCATGGCATGTGTAAATACACCCTTATAAATCATGTGAACATCATCATCCCAATAGAAAATTTTCCTACTTATATAACTATAGCGAACTCCTTGTCTAGATGCCATTGCGAACGATCCATGCAACTTCAATTTAGTTCTATCAATAGAGTACTCCAATGGGCATGGCAAAGACAATATAAAATTCCTATCAAATTGAACATTTTTATGATATAGCTAAGCATCTTCAATTAAACCTCCCAAAGATTCTTCCACATAAATACTAGTCACCCATTCTTCAATATTCATTGTATCCAAATAAGCATTGGAGTGCTCATAATCATGTACATCATCATCACTAGTAGCAAACACCCTTTTCAACTCGCAATAAGAAACACTTAAAGAATTATGACTCATTACATATAAAGAATCATATTCCAATAAGTTGTCACATTCACAATCTTCCACACACAAACATTATGACTCTTTTCAACAAGTGGAAATCCACAATCAACTATGTCATGCTCAATTTTGAAAGAGCTCAAATTACTCTTATTGAACTTGGCGATTGAAGTTAATGACTTACTATATAGCAAAATATCATCATCCTCAAAATCAATGGAGTCACCAACATAAGAATTAAGAGTGTAGTTCATTATCTCCAAGAAAACTTTAGGTGTTTTAGGAATACCAAGAATGTGAATAAACCAATTATACATACTATACTTGGTCTTATGTATCAAAGGAATAACATCACCTCGTTTTTCCTTTCTCGTTGGTGTTAGATCCACAATTGCCTTGTTGAACTTTTTGTTATGTGCCTTATCTTGGACAAATCCAAAATAATTCTTCTTACCTTTATCGTTCTCATCAACATACACTTTCTCAATTGGACTTGTGGTATCAACCACTTTAGGATTAAGTTCATCCAATGACTTTGATTTTTCAATGCATACTTTCCCATGAATATCTACAAGAGAGTCAAAACAACTAGAAGACGAAGTAGGAATGCTAGAGTTAGAATAAGAAATAACCTCACTCAAACTCTCTTGTTTTTCTCTCTCGACCTCACTATCATCCTTTTCTTTTTTGCTTTCATGGTCGTCTCTCTTTTCTTTTCTCTCATTCACACTTTTTTCTTATTTGAAATCTCATTATCTTCACACAACACAATCTCTCTTTTTTCCTCTCTTGGAATGTCAGAATGAACTCCTTTTCTCCTCTCACTCTTCTCTCTCTCAAATTTCTTCATTGCTTCTTTCACGCGTTTCTGATCTTCATAAACTTGGACTGGAGTTAAAGGTGCAAGTGTATATTTTCTTTTGTTTAGCTCAAGAGAAACTCTATTCTTTCTCCTATCATGAATATTCCTATTAAATTGACATGGTCGCCCAAGCATGATGTGACAATCTTGCATTGAAATGACATCACAAAGAACATTATTAGAATATCTTCCTATGGAGAAAGAAATCATGCAATTCCTAGTCACCTTAAGCTCATTAAAATCATTCAACCATCGCCACTGATAAGGAGTAAGGTGTTTAATGCATGTAAGTTTCAACTTCTCCACAACGTATGAACTTACCACATTAGTACCACTTTCACTATCAATAATCATAGAGCAAATATTACCATTTGTCCCACACCTTGTATGGAAAATAGATTCTCTCCTTAAATTAGCTATGGTGACATTCTTCTCCTTCAATTGTTTGATCAACACATCAACACAGTTAATGTCGTTTTGAGTTCTAGCTTCAATTTCCTTACCTGTTTTAAACATCTCAAAAAAATATCAAAGAAACAAATATATCTCAATTTGACTTTTTCTCTCTCTATTGATCTCACTCTCTCTTGCCTTTTCCAACTCAAATTACTACCTTTGGATGGATCCTTCAGGATTTATATATAAACCTGATTAGTAACAACCTTTTAGAAGTAAGATGTAGCAAGAAAGAAATTTATCAAAACCCACATAAATTGGGATTGATGATATAAGAAAAAAGACCACTTTGTGAAACAAGAAAAAAAACTTCAAAAATTTCCCTTCTTCTTGATTTTCCTTTTTGAGATAGAAAATCAAGAGTCAAAACAAATATGGAGTTTCTTTAAAATACTTTGATTCTCAAGCAATTAAATTTTCTCTCTTTTTTTTTTTTGTAATTTTCCTTTTCTTTTTTTTTTTGTTGAACTTTTAAGTAACTAGAAATGAATTTTTTTTAAACTCCCAAGATTATCAAGAACGGACACTTGATAGAACCGCTCTGATACCACTTGATAAAAATCGGGTTACCAGAATAAACAAAAAAATAATGCAGAAGCGAAATTATAAAGATTAAAGATAGAAATTGAAAGATATGTGAAATTCAAGAATAAAATCCCCAATTTCAAGATAAAGTGCTAAGAACCCTAATTAATCTTAGTATTCAAAATTAGCGGATTAAGACTAATTATGATACTAATAGAGTCAATTCAAGAACTTAGATCAAAAGTGATCTAGACTCCTATTACGAAGAAGTTAGAGACAACAATTAGTATAAGAATAAGCACCTTCTTTAATTTATGAATAGAAGCCAAAGATATCAAATTAATAATTAATCTTACCTCTTAAAGAATCGTTCTTATAAGGTTGTAAGATAAATCCATAATCACCACACACAAAGGTGTAAAGAAAAGAAACCTCTCAAATAATATTAATCATGTCTCAAAATAATAAAATCAACCCCTATATAGAGGGAAAGCCTATCCCAAATAGAATAGGATTTAAATCCTACTTTTATGGAAACTTTAAACTAGGAAAACAGGAAAACTTTAAACTAGGAAACTTTTTAAACTAGGAAAACTTTAAACCAGGAAACTTTTAAAATAGGAACTTTTGACTTTAAGCGTTCAACTTTTTGGACTCTTTTATTAGGCTTCGTGTGGCCCAATCTTCTTTCTTTTGGGCTTGAATTTGGACACCTCTTTCGTGATAAACATATTCTTGATTTTGTATTGAAGCCCGTCAACTTTAGTACAAGTAGGCTGACATGGATGCTATCACTTATCTCCTTCCTTCTATTCTTATTCAAGCTTGAGACCAAGAGTTCCTTGTAGCTTGTTTCATGTTTTGGAGTCATGTGTGAATATGTGTTTCCATGGTCTCCTTATGTTATGCATGTTCTTAATGAGTTTATTCTTAAATGAGAAAATAAGTTTCTATGGGTTATGTTCCTCTTGTTGATATGCATTTAGTATGAGTTGTCTATATATGCTTTATGAGGTGAATTGTTGAACATGCGTAATGTACTTTTATGAAGAAATTGCATAATGTGCTTAATGATGTTATGGTGAGCATGATGTGAGTTGGAGAAGGAAATTCCTCCAACGAAATGAGGAATGTTGATGTTTATGTTCATAATGAGTTTGTAGATGTAGTTCCTACTTCTTGTGTTGCATTGAGCTTATTGATGTGGAGTTGATGTTTCCTCTTATGATTGTGAATTTATATTGATGTGTCATGTATGATGGCCTGCTAGTCTTGAGTCATTTTTCCCTTAATCTGTTTAAAGTGTCATTCGAGGACGAATGTTCCAAAGTGGGGGATAATGTAACGACCCGGAAAATGATAGGTTAAACTAGAGCCTAAATGTGAGGTTAATGTCAAGAGTTAAAGGATTTAGTTGTTAAACATTAAAGTATGTACTAGACCCTGTAGTTTAAAAGACCTTCTAAGGGTTGGTTGAGGGTTGCAAGGTCAAGGGCCAAGCCAAAAGGGGCAAGCCTAACAGAAAGGCCAAGGCTACCCAGAGCTTGGCCAAACACTGCCCAAGGACCACGACCACTTTCACAACCAGTGGTCTTGACCATGGTCCGTGAAAGGTCTCGTGAAGGTCCCTTAGCCATGTGTGAGACATGGCATTGAGTCCTAGCCACTGCCTAGGAACCATGACCTCCACCACGACTCATGGTCTTGACCACGGATCGTGGGAGGCCTCGTGGTCTTGCCTTGGCATTGTGGGAGCCAAGGGTGCATAAGACAACCTTTATCCACTGCCTACCATCACCACAAGGGTCTTCATGACCCGTGGTGGGTAAAACAATGTGTTTTCTAGGTTGCACAAGGGAGGCCCTTCTTCACGGACCACTTCACGGCTCGTGGTGAAGACCATGGATCGTGGGAAGGCTCGTGGGATTTCCTTCACCACTTGGTAGTCTTGCGAAGTTGAGGAGGCTACTGCCTAAGGGACCACGGGCAACATCACGAGCCGTGGTCCCCCTTCACAATCCGTTAAGTTGGGCATGGTCCCTAACTGGGCTGCCCAAATTAGGGTATTTTAAGTAATTTCCCTTTTATTAATTATTATGTGGGGTTGCTTTTAATTGTTTTATATCACTAGTATAAATAATTTTAAGTCTTTAAATAAGTCATTTACTCTTATTTTCCCAAATCAAAACAAAAGTTCTTCTTCCATCCAAAATTCTCTCTCTAAACTCAAGGAAGAAGAAGGAAGCCATTGAAGTTAGGGTTTGTTGATTCAAGGGGTTTCTTCCTCAATTTTTGTGGGGAATCTATATCAATGTTTGGTAGTCGTCATCCTTGTTTAACTTTTCATTCAAAGAGCCAATTCCAAAGGTGATTTCAAGTATCAAAAACCTAGGGTTTTACTCTATCTCGTGGGTTCTTTCATCAAACATTTTCAAATGGTTATTTAATGACATATTATGATTGTATTAGTGTTTAATTGATGATTTATGTTGAAAATACTCTATGAAGCCATGAATTCTTTCAATTTCCTAAATTGTGCCTTTCTAAAGTGGGTTTGATGATTATGAAAGCTTATGAATGGAATATGTCTAAATTGCTTTGGGTTATTGAATTGTATCATTATGCATGCCTTAATTATTGTGAATTGTTGGTGCGTTGATGATTTGGGATTCATGGCATTGAAGGCATAGTATGAGGAATTGAGTTATTATCATGATATCTTGTATATGAATGTGAATCCATTGAAGTTAATGTGATCTTGTTTGGAATGTAAGTGTGTTATGATTGAATGTTATTTCTCTATTAACATTTGACAATGATGATGAACTATGTGAAAGGTGATTCGCACACACACTCATGAATGACTAATGAATGAAGTTTCAATGATTATGTTAATGATGATGGGCTGATTGAAAGGCTATTCTTAATTGAATGATAATGACATGTTGTGAAAGCACTTTCTCACAATATGGGATTCTTTGGTGAAAGACTATTTTATCTTTGAATCTAAGAGCTTTACAATGAATGAATGTTTGGTTTGAGATGGATACTCATCCGGGAGTTGAGGCGGGGTATCTAGCAACAATCTCTTATCCCATAATAATGAATGTTATGTACTCCGTGGGGAATAATGCTAAGCACCAAGTGGATATGAATTGGGGTGGATGCTCATTCGTGAGTTGAGTCAGGGTATCTAGTACTAACCTCTGGAGATGGATGCTTATCCGTGAGTTGAGGTGTGGTATCTAGTAGCAATCTCCCTATCCCAAAATTGTGTGCCCACATAAGTCTAACTAGTGGATCCACTTAAGCTAAAAACAATGGTCCTACCTTAGGAAAGTAGGAATCCCTTATTCAGTGAGGGTAACACCGGGATTCCATGAATTGCTCACATGGTCTATGTCGGTTAATGCTTACCCTCACAAAGAATGTTACTGAACTATGGCTTCTTAAGAATGCACTACTTAGTGTGAGTGGTGGTATGGGACGCCACCTATGCATTGGACAAGTAGGCTTTGAGAGAGGTTGTGGTGTGTTCATTTATAATGCTAAGTGTAATGAATGTGCTATTATGATGATGTTAATGAAGAATGTTGATCTAATGTCTAAATGAACGAAGGTGCTCTTAATGAAATGAAGCTAATAAAGAATGTGACTTATGGCTTGAATGAGATGATGCATGCTATACTTGGATTGTATTATGAGTAACTTCCTTTTCATGACTTAATGAATATGAATGTGCCTTACCTATGGTGACTTCATAGGGGTACTTTAGTGTAAGTAGTAGTATGGGATGTGACTTGCACATTGCACAAGTATGTCTTAGAATTGTCTTAGATAATGGTCCTTATGTGTTGATATGACTTGTGTAATGTTTATGTCTCTTATCTATGGGTATTGTATGAAGATGGAAAGGTTGAATGGTAAGTTCACTTTTGGTTAAGGTGGTACTTTGGTGTGGATTGTGGTATAGGACGCCATCCATACATTGCACAAAGTATAGCTTGAGTGTTACTTGAGGCGAAGGTTTAATGAAAAGGTAATGGTTTATATGTGATTATGTTCTAAAGTGGTTAAAGACTTGTATGTTGGTTATGGTTGAATATTATGCCTCTTATGCTTAAGTTCATGAAGTTTTCTCGAAATGGCATATATCATGACTTTCAAACAGAATGTATGTTTTAAGCATGTTTTTGCATGGCTATCATACTTAGTACTTGATTGTGCTAACCCATATTCTTCTCCATGTTTTACTACAAGTGTAGGTTCCGACATTTGAGTGATTCTCTCTAGTGAAGTTGGATTTAAGTTCCCCAAGACAAACTGGTATGTCCTCATAGATCGAGGACAAATAGTTGATGTTTCCTTTCTTTTCATGTAATAGACTATTGTGAAGTTTGTCATTTTTAAAGGGTCGTGACCCTATTTTGTATCAAGTATGTTGTTTAGATGGCCATGTGAGACGATGGACTTCCACTTGCTGTTATGTTTTTGATTGTTCGTTTATAAAAGAAAAGTTTTAAATTACTCACTATTTCTATCTATCGAATGTTATGAATGTTAATAGGCTTGTATGAAACCCCTTCGGGGTAAAGTACGCCGTGTAACTTCCAGGGTATAGGCTCGGGTCATTACACAGACTAAGACCCATTCGACCCATGCCTTCAGGTTACTCAGGTTTCCCCCGATTTGGCCAAAATTGCCATTTGACGACTTTCACCCTTAGGAATTATGTCAAACGCTCCATCATCGGGAAAGTTACTTCATTTGTCACAATTCGGGGTTACTCGAACTTCACCCAACTAGACCCAACACAAATTAACCACAACCCAACAATTTAGAATCAAGTTCAGTGCATTAAACATGAGGATTCGTCATTTTAAGCATTTAGGCACAAGTTCGAAACACAAAAATAGGCAATCCAACAACTAAAACATTATTCAAACAATTACCCAACACATAATCATACCCAATCACCTATTGCATTTGATTTTTACCACTTAACTAAGTTACGGGGTTTGGAACACCAACCTATATGCCGAATTGATAGTTTAAAAAGCTAAGTGTCAAAAAATTTTGATTCTGAGCACGAGGTCACACAGAAAAAAGTGAATACAAAGCAAAATATGAAAAATCTAAAGTGCGGTGACAGTGTACGTGGTTAGAAATGAGAGAATATGAAAGATTTTGAAATTTTAAATCATTTGGCTTTAAACCTTTCAATTCGCGGCCCTTTAGGCAGTGTAAGTCATCCACGCCGAACCACTCGGTGATGCGCCGAGTGGTAAATTACCTTGCCGAGTTTTACAGGACTCCCAATCATCTTAGGGGTTCAAACGGTGGACAAAATCGAGCTCGCCGACCTATTCGGCAAGTCACCGATTGATTAATCGGCCCGCCGAGTTTTACAGACCACCACCTCATGTTTTGTGGTTCCAACGGTAGTCCAAGTCGGGCTCTCCAACCTCTTCGGCGAGTCGCCAACTGGACACTTTGGCTTGCCAAACTGCACATTCTCAAAAACACTCCACTTTTCTACCTTCACAATCAACACCCATTATTCAAAATCAAACTTAAAGCATTAAAAACTTGGGTTTCCTACCAAGAAGCACCTTAGTTAATGTCGTGACACCACGAGGATACCAAATCAAGCTTCATTTTTGGGATTTGCCATAGTATCGCTAGGAAACCCCCCTTGTTGTCTTGGATTCAAATGAGAAGAAATTTAACCCATTTGGGTCTCCAGCTGCTTAATAGAGACTTGAGTGAGAGGTCACCATTTGGTTGAGAGTGGAAACATCCTCTTTCATCTCTTTTAACCCTTTATCGGACCCTTCAACTTTTGTGAGAATGCGTTAGAGCATATCTTCAGTCCAGCCACAATCAGAATCTTTGGGCTTTTGACACTCATGGGGAGGAACATACCTATCCTTCTCCCCCTCTCTATCCCTCCAAGTGGCGTTATGATCACGTCATTCTCTGTCACGGTCTCTCCAGCCTCATCTCTATTCCGTCCATGATTTCCACCCGGCCTTATGTAGTTTGCACGATAACCTCCTCCTTGATTGGTTAGGAAGTTCACTTCCTCATTGTACAGTGCTTCAAACATTGCATCATCGGGGTTCTCTCCACCAACAGCCACAACATTGCCACTCTTTGTACCAACACCCATGACGTTCTTAGCCAAGATATCCAGTTGTGTCATCATTTTAGCCATGTTCTGGTTTCTCTCTTAATCTCTTTTGATTTGTTCTTTTATCAATTTATAAGTGAGAGGAGAGACTTGGCCTTTTCAAGTATACCATGCCCTGTTGATCTTGATCATGCAACCAAGGAGTTAGCAAGCAATTGCGTAGGACTATTTCATTACACCACTCGGAGAAAGTTGGTCAGCCACTCCTTTGTTTACCGAATCAAGGCTTCTATAGAAATATTGCAGCAACACATTATCTGGAAGTCCATGAGTTGGGCACTGAAGCACCAACTTCTTAAATCACAACCATGTCTTACGGATTGGCTCACCTTCCATACATTTGAAAACTTGGATGCCATCCCTTAGAGTCATCATCTTCTATGGGGGTAAAGAATCTCATTAGAAATATTGTGGTCAGCTCATCCCTTGGTAACTTAGCCAACCATTTAGTAACTTCACCCATCAAAGAGAACGGGAACAACCTACGATAGACCGATTCTTGTGATATGTTCTTAAATGAGAACTGGCACAGATATCCACGAAGTTCCTTATATGCTCATTGGGATCCTCATGAGCCAGCCCCCCAAATAGTCCTTTCAATTGGAGGAGCTGAAGCATTGTACTTATTATGTGGAAAATAGCGTTTCCTTTAGTTGGAGGTAGACGAATAGCACCAACACCACCCACTTGGTTTGGGTCATTGAGGTTCCCAATGTGGTCTTGGTGGCCCACTTGGCTGCCATTACTTCCGTTAACACTCATCTCCTCCACTATTTTACACAAGCAACACAAAACCAAAAACAGAAATAAGTAGATTCAACTATAACTACAAAGATCACAATTCAACTTCAATAAGAGACTTCTAAACAACACCAGTCCCCGGCGGTGACGCCATTTTGATTAAAGTTTCAAGCACACCTCATCCAATTCTAGGTGTAAACGATCATTAAGCAATATAAAACCCAACAAATGAGTTGGGGTCGAATCCCACAGGTAGCGATATGTGTTCAAATTCAAAGAGAAAGTACAAACGTGATCTAACTAGCTATAGGAATAAATATTATCGAAAAAAGACATATCGAATCAAAGGGGGGACATCGAATGTCAGATTTGGATTTCTGGTTTGCAATTATCAACTACAAGCAGTCAAATAGTAATGAGATAACAATAAGAAGAGGAATTCTAGGGATGTGATCTAGGTAATTGAAACTACCAGTAAATAGCTAAATATCAATGGGTAGGCTAGACTATAAGTGAAATAGCTTTCTCTCGAACAACTATTCCATTTCAAGTGATTTCTCTCGAACATCAACAAGCATAACAATTAGGAACAACCCATAACCTTAATGTATCTCTTCTCTCGAGCAAGAGAGGTAGGATTGGGTGTAGGATTCACTCTCTCAAGCTGAATCCAAATCAACCCAATATATACGAATCATTAATCAATAATCTTAGTTCTAAAACCTCTCTCTCGAGCAAGCTAAGAACACTAAAATAGAACTGCATTTGCAACTACAATTCATAAATTAAACCACAATTAATTATTAAACCCACTTCAATATAGCATTTAAACTAGTAATTAACAATACTCATACACTAATTCCACCCATGATCACATGATCGGACCCCAAGATTTGGTGTATTAGCCGAACATCATAAAAAGATAAAAAACCGTTACCAAATCGATTAGCCATCAACTGGATAAGAGTAATTCAAGATTTACAATGCTCCAATTTGAAGAAAATTCAAAACCCACCTGCAAAATCTCCTAGTTGAGTCTCCAAACCTTCAAGTCTACTAAGAAAATTGTTCTAGACTAACAATATTCTAAAATTCAATCAATAATAATCTAAAACTTGATACCAATTAACAGTTTAAAATCTAATTTATAGTTGCCAAAAGTAAGCCACGAAGGGCCATTAGGCGAGGTAAGTCGGGTTCACTGAACCACTCAGCAAACCGCCCAATGCTCTTTTATATCGCCTTCCTGCTTTTGCTCTCAGCATCCTCACATCATGTAACTTTGGGCGATCTCTTCTTGCATCGCGGAACTGCTCGACGATTCACCGACTGCTCCTTTTCATTGCCGACTTGCTTTCTTCCCTCAGAGATTGGCATAGTGAAACTTTAGGCGGTCAGATTAGCTAGTCGGCGACATGCCAAGTGCTCTTGGCTATCTTCAGGCTTGCCGTTCTTTATTTCTTCAGCTTGTTTCATTAATTTTTGCCTGTTAGTATCCTTGCTTTGCTCCTCAATCCATATACCTGAAAATCAAGGCATTAAGTTTATAGAATGAATTAGGCATTTGAGGACAATAATCTATCAAAACAAAGCCCTAAATGAGTCAAAATCTTAGACTCATCAACAAGGTCAACCAAGGTTTAGACAAAGGTTCTCCAACCAAGGCTCCTGTAGTGCTCCAAGGGTCAATAAGGATAGGGTTTCCAACCGTAAACCTCAAGGAGAAAATAGTGGTTGTTCTTATATTGCTAGGTCTAATTGTGAAAAATGTCATAGAAAGCATGATGGTAACTGCCTAGTTGGCACCGATGGGTGTTTTAGTGGTGGGAAGATTGGCCACAAGATGAGAGATTGTCCATTTCTCAAGGGTAAGGGAAGGGAAGATAAACAAGATCCTCCATGCTGTTCAAACTCCAATGCCCAGAAGCAAAACCACTTTTATGCTCTTTAATCCCCGGGTGACCAAGAGAGCTCCCCGAATATGGTTACCGGTATGTTAAAAGTCTTTTCTATTGATGTATATGACTTATTAGATCTTGGTGATACTATGTCCTTTGTGACACCTTATATGGCCATGAAGTTTGAAATACTCCCCGAAGTTTTAGTAGAACCTTTTCCGGCCTCTACCCCGGTTGGTGACTCGGTAGTGGCTAAGTGTTTTTATAGAAGTTGTACCATTTCCTTGTCTCATTGAGTTACTTTGTTGTATTTGGTGGTGTTAGACATGATAGACTTTAATGTGATTTTGGGTATGGATTGGTTGCATACATGTTATGCCTCCATTGATTGTAGGACTGGGTTGGTAAGTTCCAATTTCTGAATGAGCCTAGTTTAGAGTGGAAGTGTAATGACNATGGGTGTTTTAGTTGTGGGAAGATTGGCCACAAGATGAGAGATTGTCCATTTCTCAAGGGTAAGGGAAGGGAAGATAAACAAGCTCTTCCATGCTGTTCAAACTCCAATGCCCAGAAGCAAAACCACTTTTATGCTCTTTAATCCCCAGGTGACCAAGAGAGCTCCCCGAATATGGTTACCGATATGTTAAAAGTCTTTTCTATTGATGTATATGCCTTATTAGATCTTGGTGATACTATGTCCTTTGTGACACCTTATATGGCCATGATGTTTGAAATACTCCCCGAAGTGTTAGTAGAACCTTTTTCGGTCTCTACCCCGGTTGGTGACTCGGTAGTGGCTAAGTGTTTTTATAGAAGTTGTACCATTTCCTTGTCTCATTGAGTTACTTTGTTGTATTTGGTGGTGTTAGACATGATAGACTTTAATGTGATTTTGGGTATGGATTGGTTGCATACATGTTATGCCTCCATTGATTGTAGGACTGGGTTGGTAAGTTCCAATTTCTGAATGAGCCTAGTTTAGAGTGGAAGTGTAATGACCCTAAAAACAAACTAGAGTAACTAGAGCCTAATGTGGGTCCATTTGTGTTCGTCTTGAGTTTTGATGGTGTTTAGGGTTGTCACAAGCCATGGTTGAGGTGTTTAGGGGTTAGACGTCAAGGTACGACTCCCCAAGGACCACCCTAAGGGTCCTTGAGGAGGAACCTAACTCTAAGCCCCAAGGAAAAACCATGGTTGGCCAAAAGTGGCCAAACTACGGCAATGACCTACGGCTCGTGGGTCAAACCACGACCATAGTCTTGTTCCGTAGTTGTAGGCCCTGCAGGCTGACTCTCAGTCCCAAACCATGGACCCCATTGATGAGGCATGGACCAGACCATGGTCCATGGTCTGGTGGGCGTGGTTCGAACCTAGTTGCTGTCCAAGGGACTCGGCCAAGTGGGGTTCTTTTAGTAATTTGTTAATTAATTATTTTAAGCATGTGGATCATTATTTTAAGTGTATTAAGGTATGTTAAGATTATTAAAACATTAAAATGGCATTTTAGAATTCATTCTTTGCTTTTCCGTAAATCAAAACCTTTCTCTCCTAAAAAGTTCTCTCTAGAAGTCCGTTGAAGGGCTAGGTCAAGTTCAAGCTAGGGTTGAAGATTTCAAGTGTTTTCTTCTCAAAAATTCGTGGGATTCATGAAGGTTAAGGTATGGGGATACTTCATCCTTGATTATTCTTCCTTTCAAGGAGCTCAATCCAAAGGTTTTCAAAGTTCTTCTAAAAACACAAAAATCCTAATTTCGATTATAAGCATGGGTTCTTGCATTAAATGATTTTTATGATGATTTATGCTATTATTGATGGTTTTAAGAAACAAAACTCCATGAACCCATGTCTTTCCAAGTTTTCTAAATTTGGCTTATGAAGTGGGTTTAATGTTTATAATTGAATGATGATGGAATTATGCTTAAATTGAGTTGAATAGTTGTTTCCTATTATTATCTATGTTTATCTATTGTGAATTGTTGAAGAATTGAGGAATGGTGATTGTGGCTTTGGAAAAAGGGGTAAGTTGACCTAACTTCATTGTTAATGTAGAATTGATATATAATTGTGATAGATTGATGTGTGATCCACTTATAGTGGAGGTGATTATAAGTTGAATGTATTGTGATTATGGCCTTGAAGGCATTATAAGTGGAAGTTGAAGTGTTGACATGATATCATATATGTGAATGTGATGTGAAGGATTTCAATGAGAATCTAATGATGTAAAGGTAATCATGTTGTTAATGTAAAGGTGTTCATGTGACCACAAGGTGATCTTGTACAAGTTGTTATTGTATTGTGGTTGGAAGTATGTCCTCTCTTAATGTCCATATGTGACGATGATGGAATGTGAAGGATCTCTATAATGTGATGTATTTCTTGAATTGGTAGAGTTAGGTGCCTCTTATTGACACATGGAAGTTATGGAATGTAATCTATTGACTTGGTAGGCTTAGGCACCCTTCTCTTGAGTAATGAATGTATCTTGACTTGATGTCTTATTGTATTGAATTGGTAGACCTTAAGTTGGTGCCTCTTCATAAATGAATGAATGTCTAGAATCATTAGACCTAAGTATGGTGCCCTTTCTATGAATGATTAATGAGGCTTCTAGGCTATGTCTTGAACCGGTAGACCTAAGTATGGTGCCCCTTCATGATGAGTCTAGACCCCTAACCGATTGAAACACCTTGAAGTGGTAGACCTTATGATGGTGCCTCCTTCTTGTGTGATGATAGACTTAGAGACGGTGGGCCGGAACGGTAGAAAACCCTCCCTAAGAAAGTCAATGAACTATCATTTATGAACCTTGATCGGTAGATCCGTGTGGTGCCCTTCTTGGTAGAAGTACTATGGGTTGGCTAGACTTAGTGATGAAGATCTCTCTAGTATGTAATGTGAATGAAATTACTCTTTGGGAACTAAGGTAAGCATCGAGTGGATATGGTTAAAAAGGTAGCCCTCTCCGAGTATGAGGTTAGGGTACAATGAACTTCTTTGGATATCCCCTAAACCATGTGCCTACATGGGATGTCTATTAGTTCTACGCTTGGCAAGTAGAACACCTTCCATGGTATGAGGTCTTATGACACCAGATTCCATGCCTAGCTAGTATGGTATATGTCGGTTAATGCCTATTCCCATCATGTGGGCTGTGCACTTTAGTTATTGGATAGGTTCTACAAAGTGTAGGTGGTAGTATGGGATGCTATCTACACATGGCACGAGTAGGCCTAGAAGATGCTAAAGTGAGTTCCCTAAGTCTAAATGACTATAAAGTGAAAGTCCTCTAAATGCATGAATGTGTCCTAAATGACTCTAAAGAAGAATGTTGACTTGTCGCCCCTTTTAATATGTTGCATATCTCTCTTATATTAAGGAAATGAACTATTTAGCATGTTGTATTGAAATGTAAAGGTTCTTGTCTAGGGTAGCCTTGAGGAACACTTAGGTGAGCTTGAAGAGGTTGTATGGGCGGCCACTTCATGTCTTACTTAAAAGTGTCTTAGGGTAACTTTAGATAGAGGTCCTAAGATCATGAAATGATATGTTTATAATATGTTTATGTGTTGAATGTTAGTACTAGTTGTGCATGATGGCTTGTGATATGAAGCATGATAAGTGGTAAGCTAACGTTTGATGGCCTTGGGATGATGCTTTAGTGTGGATGGTGGTATGGGATGCTATCCATGCATTGCACAAAGTGTTGTCCAAGGGTAACTTGAGGTGGATGGTTTAAGGTGAAGGAATGTGTTATGTGTGTTGTATGTGCTAAAGTGGTTAATAACTTGTATGTTGGTTATGGTTGAGTATTGTGACTCTTATATTTGTATTTTCATGATGTTTTACCAAATGGCATAAAAGCATGACTCTCCTATAAACGTCCCTTCTAGCATGTTTTTGCATGGTTTTCATACTTAGTACTTAATTGTGCTAACCCCTTTCTTTCCCTTTTGCCTAAAGTGTAGGGATTTGGAGCTGTTGATATTCTATGGTTGATGGATAGGTTTCTAAGTGTCTGAAGATGAAGACTTGGTGAGTCCTCACAGATTCGAGGACAATACCCAACCTTTATGTCTTGTAATTTTGTTTAAGTTGTGTGTGGACTTAGTCCCAAATATTGTACTCTAAAGTATTAGATGGTTTTGAGACATCATGTATAAAGTCTAGAAAGTCTTCCGCTTGTTATTTAATGAAAGTATCTTCGTGTGTGAAGAAACTTTTTAATCCCTTATGGTTTTTAGTATATATGGGATGAATGAATCCTAAAAGGGTTGTATTAGACCTCCGAGAGGTCGAGTACGTCGGTTAGGATTAGGTGGTGCTCTCGGGTCGTGAAAAACTTGGTATTAGAGCCTAAGGTCTTCGAATGGTCTTAGATTTTCTCAAACCACATCTAGTAGAGTCTTGTTCATAATGTGAAGCGCACCACATTATGAATAGGAGGCTATTGAGTGCTAAGAAAGTTTCACTTCTTCCTTCTTCAAGTCATGCCGTAGAGTTTCGCTTTATAATGTATTTCCCTTGTTCCTTATGTGATGGTCCTTAGTGTGTGACTTCCCTTGAGAGGTTTATGTTGCAAGGGTTGATGGAGAGAAAAGGTTGGTTGTGGTGCCAACTATGTCTTAGTGACAGGATAGATATGAGGTGGAAGATTGTGATGATGACTTTAAGTTGAATGAGATGCCGTATGATTATGAGTTGTTGGTAGAACCCGACTTGGATATGGTGAGTTTTGAGGTATGTTGAAAGAAATGATGAAATGTGGTGTTTAAGAGATGCATAGGTGTGATGAGTATGAAGGTTTAGTGGTGTCTTGCTCGGACCTTAGAATGGGAAGGAATGAAGTTTGAAAAAGCTAGTATGAGTTTTCTCCTAAGTGGGGGATATTGTGGCTAGATTGCAAGGCTTTTGAGAGTCTTTGATGTTCATAAGTTAGGCTTGATTGATGTTTCCATCTTAAGAGGTGTAGTGAGTTACTGGAGTTTAGACCCGGTTAGGTAGACTCATGTAAGACCTTGGAGTGAGGTGGAGAGGTTGATGTGAACAAGAGTTTCTTAATGAGGACCTTACTAGTTTAAAGGCTCCGGTATGTTGACAGTTTTTTAATTGAGGTTCCTATGTCATCTTGACCTTAGTTGGGTTTACCCTTAAGTGGGAGATGGTATGTTGAGTAGTAAGGTTGTTGAGAGGTGTTGATATCCTTTACTCTTTCTTTATGTGCCTATTCAAGACTAAAACAAAGAGTTCCTAGTAGCTTGTTTTATGTTTTGGAGTCTTGTGTGAAACAAAAATGAGTTTCAATATGTTCTCCTTATGTTATGCATGTTCTATTTGAATTCTTGTTAAATGAGAAAAATGGGTCTTTATATTATGTGTTCCTCATGCTAATGTGCATTTAGTATGAGTTGTCTATTTTTTCATAAGGGGTAATGGTGAACATGCTTAAATGTTGAATGAGTTGACTTATTGAGCATGCTTAAATGTGTTCTTGAAAATGTTGCATAATTGTGCTTTTATAAGAAAATTGCATAATATGCTTAATAATGTCGGGATGAGCATGATGTGAATTGGAGAAGGAAGTTCCTCCACTGAAATGAGAAATGGTAAAGTTTGATGCATAAGGAGTTGGTAGATGTATTCCTACTTTCTTGAATTGCATGAAGTTGTTTGAGCCTTATAGAATCAAACTTCCGAAATGAACGAGGCAAACCAGTGACAAAATCCATATTGATCATATCCCACTTCCAAATTGGAAGTTCTATACACTGCATATAACCTCCGGGCTTTTGGTGCTCTACTTTCACTTGTTGACAATTTGGACATTGAGCCACGAATTCCGCAATGTTCTTCTTCATGTCCCCCCACCAATACATTTCTTTTAAGTCATGATACATTTTAGTTGACCGCGGATGGACATAATATCTCGAATGATGCACTTCCATCATAATCCTCTTTCTTAATTCATCTACATTAGGTACACACAATCTGTTTTGACATCGAAGTACTCCCTCTTGCGTAAGCTCAAATGCCTTTGTCATACCCTGTTGTACATTCTCCTTAAGCTTTAATAAAATAGGATCCTTGTACTGCTTCTCTTTCACTTCTACTACTAATGAGGATTCTGCCGCATTTTGCACAATAACCCCTTTGTCAGGAGATTCAAGAAGCCGAACCCCCAAGCTAGCTAGTTGACATAGATCCTTAGTTATTCCTTGTCTTTCCACGGACCGCCCATAGATGCTTTCCATTATTTTACGACTTAACGCATCAGCTACTATATTTGCTTTCCCGGGATGATACAAGATATCAATGTCATAATATTTTAATAGCTCCAGCCATCTTCGCTGCCTCAGATTTAGGTCCTTTTGCTTAAAGATATATTGCAAACTCTTGTGATCAGTGTATATGTCAACATGAACTCCATACAAGTAGTGGCGCCATATCTTCAAACCAAATACAACTTCTGCTAGTTCTAGATCATGAGTTGGATAATTTTTCTCATTTGGCCGCAGCTGCCTTGAGCCGTAAGCTATTACCTTACCATGCTAAATCAAAACACATCCTAGGCCCACCCCCGAAGAATCACAATAGACTGCATACCCTTTTGTTCCTTCTGGAAGTACCAATACCGGTGTAGAAGTTAATTTATTCCTCAGCTCTTGGAAGCTTCTTTCACATTCATCACTCCACTGAAACTTGGTTTCTTTGTATGTTAGCTTTGTTAAGGGTGCAGCAATGGAAGAGAATCCTTCAACGAACCTTCTGTAATAACCTGCCAATCCAAGGAAACTACGGATCTCCGTAGGCGTTGTAGGTCTTGGCCAGTTTTTCACCGCTTCTATCTTCTGATTATCAACCCTTATTCCTTCATCGGATACAACATGACCTAGGAATGCCACTGATTTTAACCAGAACTCACATTTAGAGAACTTTGCATACAACTTACGCTCACGAAGAATTTGTAACACCTGTCACAGGTGATTAGCATGGTCCTCTTCCGATCTTGAATACACCAAAACCTTATCTATGAATACTATCACGAACACATCTAAAAATGGCTTGAACACCCTATTCATCAAATCCATAAAAACTGCTAGTGCATTCGTTAGCCCGAATGACATGACTACAAACTCAAAATGACCAAATCGTGTTCGGAAAGCTGTTTTGGGTATATCTTCGTCTTTGACCCTCACTTGGTGATAACCCGACCTCAGGTCAATTTTTGAAAAACACCTAGCACCTTGTAACTGATCAAACAAATCATCAATTCTAGGGAGGGGATATTTGTTCTTAATCGTTACCTTATTCAACTGCCGGTAATCGATACACATTCTTAACAAGCCATCTTTCTTGCGTACAAATAAAACTGGTGCTCCCCATGGGGACATACTAGGCCTTATGAATCCTTTTTCTAATAAGTCTTTTAATTGCTCCTTCAACTCCCGTAATTCTGCCGGGGCCATTCTATATGGAGGGATGGATATAGGTTGAGTATCTGGAATCACATCAATACCAAACTCTATTTCTCGTTCTGGAGGCAAACCCGAAAGATCTTCAGGAAATACATCGGGAAATTCATTTACAACTGGAATGGATTGAAGAGTTGGTGGCTCCGCATCTATATTTCTCACTCTCACTAGATGACATATGTATCCTTTGGACATCATCTTCTTTGCCTTAAAATAGGAAATAAATTTACCTCTTGATGTCCCAATATTACCTTTCCATTCAAGAACGGCCTCTTTTGGAAAATGGAAATGCAGCGTCTTCGTTCGGCAATCTACCGTGGCATAACAAGAAGCTAACCAATCCATACCCATTATAACATCAAAATCCACCATTTCTAGCTCAACAAGGTCAGCCAACGTATCATGATCACAAACAGTTACAATGCAATTACGATAAACCCTTCTAGCTATAATAGAGTCACCAATCAGTGTAGACACCTCAAATGGCTTCACTAATAATTCTGGTGTTCTTTTTTTCAGCAATCAATGGAGTAACATATGATAGTGTAGACCCCGGATCAATTAATACATATACAATATGTGAAAAGATGGACAATGTACCTATAACCACATCCGGCGAGGCTTCCAAATTTTGTCGATCCCCGAGAGCATATGTGCGATTCTGAACTCCACTAGAACTAGCTGCTCCCCTAGCTCCTCTACCATGACCAATAGGCATCTGTCCTCTACCTAAAGAAGGTGCTGATGACGAGGATGCAACAACTGACCTAGTAGGTTGTGCCACACCACCCACACCTCTATGAGGGCAATTTCTCATCATATGACCTGGTGTACCACACCAAAAACAAGCATTTGTCCCAAACCGACATGCACCTAAATGATTCCTTCCACATTGTTTAAAAAACTCTCGAGGAGGTCTTGATTGGCTCATACTTCCCTGCTCTTGGTATCCCGCTGTTCGTGAACCTTGACTTTCACCTATTTGACCAAATTGATTTCCCCTAGACCCTTGAAATTGAGGTGGGGTACTAGCTATAGAGTAGGAAGATGATGGCCTAGGCGGTCTGTTAAAGAACCGAGGCCTAAACTCACCTTGGGATGGTGTAAACTGCCCCATAGATCTGGCCCTCTTAGAATGCCCTATTTCTGACTCTTGTGTCCTTCTTCTTTGCCTTTGATCCTCCAACTTTTGCGCAAAAGCTTGCATCCTTGCTATATCCATATCTTTATTCAATGAAGCAATGGTACAGTCTCTAACCAGATATGAATCTAATCTATCCACATATCGATGAACTCTATCCCCCATAGTAGCAACTACATTAGGAGCATACCTGGCCAAGGAATTAAATTTGAGACTGTACTCTCTCACGCTCATACTTCCTTGGTGGAGATTTAAGAACTGATCCGCACGGGCCTCTCGGATCTCCAATGGCAGGTAATGGTCAAGGAATGCCTTTTTGAACTCTTTCCATATAGCTGAAGGTGCATCTGTTCCCCTGGATTGCTTCCAAGTTTCATACCACAATATAGCCACACCTTTTAATCTATATACTGCTAGCTCGAGCGCCTCTTTGCCACTTACATGCATAACATTGAAAGTGCGTTGGATCTGATCTATAAAGTCTTGTGGATCTTCATTAGGATCTGTCCCGGTGAACGATGGAGGGTCCAAATTAAGGAAATCACGTATCCGCGTGCCAGCCGCTCTATCTACACTACTAATACCCGCAATTGGACCTTCTTGCCTTTGGCCGTGGCCAGCAACTATACGAGTCAACAATTGGACTGCATTCCTCAAATCTTGCTCAGTAGCATTAATAGGGGGTTCTTGAGGTGCAGCTTCCCTCCTTAGTTCTTCTGGCGATGGAGGGGTCGGGGAAGTCTGTGATAGAGACTCATCTTGAGCCTCACCTTGAACAGCTTGACTAGGTGGTGGTTGGCTGGTCCCTTCTTGGGCAGCCACATCCACTCGCTTACCTGTACTTTTACTCCTTCTCGTAGCTGGCATCTTCACTATAATAAAACAATTCAGAAGTTAGGTACTATTCACCACAACATTGGTTCTATCGCACGATCTAAGAAATGAAAGAAAAGAGACAACTCCTACATGTCTCGTAGCCTCCTGTTTATAAATGTGGTGCACAACACATCCATAAGCAAGACTCTACATAGACACGGCTTTGTAGACTCCCTAGGATGACCTGCTCTGATACCACTTTGTCACGCCTCAAACCCCATTAAGACGGACAGGCACTCGATGCCCTAAAGGCCCGAGAGAACCCACATGTGACCTGTGCTTACTATGCATGTAACTATGAAAGTTTTGTGACAAGTTCGCCAGGGACACAACGATATGAACCGACATAAGTAGACTCCAAAACTTATATACAAGACTTGGCCATTGAGGCCACAACTTGTTAAGATGCAACTGAACCATATACATAAGTCTACAAAGCCTCTAAAAGATAGAAACCTTTAGAGTAGGTCGGGACAGACCCCGCCTTACCCCTAGCTACGATACAATACCAAAATGAGTCTACCAAGGGCTCAGTAAAGCTCCGAAGCAACTTGGAGCTCACCAAAAGTAGCTGAGTATTGTATGCTCCTACTGAGGAGGTCTACTAGCGAGAGTACTTTTGCCTGCAGCATGAAATGCAGCGTCCCCCGCGAGGGACGTCAGTACGAAAAGTGTACTGAATATGTAAGGCAACTACATATATAAAAATAAGAGTTCAAACGAAACCAGGTATCAACGTATAAGTGCATAAATCAGAATAGGAGGTTGCCTCTGTTAACTCTGGTGGGGTCATGTATGTTACATTTTTGTCTTTACCTTTATGTGTGTTATGATCTTTATAATGCATGTGATATAAGTGACCAGCTGATCAGTGGTAGAAGAGGATGACCCATGCTAAGCATTTTAACCCCTGGTATGCGGTCCTCAACATTGCACAAATCTGGATCGGCCCATTCTAGGCTTTCGCCCCTGAGCTGCCACCCTCCTATACCCATTGGGATCGGCCCATGCTAGGCTTTCGCCCCTGAGCTGCCACCCATAGTTATACAAATTGCTTCACTTAGATTCTTTAATCTTTGAGATTGTTGTTTTGGTGGTCACAATCATTTTTGAGATTTGGA
Organism: Solanum stenotomum; assembly: GCF_019186545.1. Classification (NCBI taxonomy): domain Eukaryota; kingdom Viridiplantae; phylum Streptophyta; class Magnoliopsida; order Solanales; family Solanaceae; genus Solanum; species Solanum stenotomum. The sequence continues at coordinate 23,218,542 of NC_064288.1, forward strand.
AATACGGAATAGTAGTAGAAGACATGAAAATAATACTTTAGGACAGTAGCTACAATATAAGGAGCTATGTAACATTAATGCATTACTTGAGAGCTTGAATGACACAATTGACTTCAATTTACTATAGAGTATTGAACGTGTAACTAAGTAATTATGTACACTTAGGAAGGGGGGGGGGAATATTGTTAGCTATTTGGATAACGTACGTTGTCACTATGTTTCCTTTACTAGGAATAGAACTTAGGAAATTCACTTATTGACCTTAATCGCAAGTATCAGATTTCATGCCAAGGAATATGGAATCGAATCGCCCTACATACCTTATTTTCTGACCAATACCACTGTCACAATTCAACCTCCCTTCTTGTGGATGCTAATCTACAATATAAGTCACAATTAAGCTAATGTCAGCAGCTAATCAAGGCCCTAAAAATAGTAGCTAACACTTGACTGAAAGTAGGCCCATACAACCCTTGCACCAATGGTGAACCACCACACCCTTCTTCTATACATTAATACAACTTCATACATCCTTTTCCAAGATACCCAAACAGCCCCCAACAACAATATGCATAAGGCAGCCACTATCAATCCCTAAAACTCTTTCAGCATAATAGGAGAATATTAACTCAAAGATTTATCACCATCCATTAGTTCTTGATAAATATATACAAAATTCTCCACCCCAAATCTGTATTTAAAGAGAGGAAAAAAGTGGGCAGTAGTCTTACCTTAGTTTCTAGGAATTTATCCTCTAAAGTTGTACTCCAAGAACTGAAACTCTCCTTCAAACTTTTACTTGAAAATGGGGCAATACTCAAGGAACCAAGGTTTTCTAGGGCTGCTGATTGAAACCAAGAGTGACCAAGAGAGAAACTTAAGAAATCTGAAAATTTTGCAAGTTAAAAATGAAGCAAAAGATCTGATCTTTATCCCTTTAAAAAAGAGGTGTAATGGCCGAATTTCTTGACTAATTTTGGCCATATATTGTCAAGTAGGTGACCCACCTACTTGGCTCCACCTACTTGGCCTTTTAACTTGGGCTTTTGGGAACTTCAACACTTGTTGGGCCCTACTCCTAATTATCCCTCTATTATGTCAATTTGGGCCATAATTAATGCAAGTAGGTGGTCCACCTATTTGGACTTTTCACTTGGGCCTTTTTGGACTTAAGACTATTGGGCCTTGGCTGTCCATTTTTCCCTTATCCTTCTACTCAACTTGGGCCAAATTATTGCAAGTAAGTGGTAGTGTATTTGGCCCAATTACCACTTTACTACCTCTAGTTTAAATACTTCCGTCGGAGCTAACTTGCAGTACACATGCTTCAACGTGCAAGGTGTTACATCACCTTGCGAGCTAGCTAGTTTAAACCAACACTAATCATATAAGAAGCACGGTCCCTCACCTATACTATAAGGCTATGTCAAGTATCACGTGAATAGAAGTAGCATACGCATAATACAGGTTGTTACACCATAGAGTCCCCTCATTTGGACGAGATGAAGAGTCGTGCTAATGACCTCAAATATTGCATTCCCCTCAGTTTTTGGTAGGCAAATTGCACCCATTTCACCTAGTTGAGATGGGTTGTAAACACTATTGATATCATCGATACCGTCCTAATGACATGCTTGGCTACCATTCACCTCTTCCTCAGTCATTTTCACTTCTATTTAGTCCAACCAACACTACACAATGCAGTCTAAGCTGATTCAACTACAGCCAACAAATTCACAAGTCAAATCTTAGATAAAAGAACTCTAAGTAATGCTACTCCCCGGCAGCGGTGCCATTTTGATTAACATTTCAAAGACACTTCATCCAATTCTAAGTGTCAACGATCGTTAGTCAGTATATAACCCAACCAACTGAGTTGGAGTAGATCCCACAGAGAGTAGCAATTTTTGAATTCAAATACGAAAGTATGACAATGACCTTTGCAGCTGAGCAACACAACACTTAATAGTTACACAGTCAAATTTCAAGATGTTGTTACTAATTCACTTCAACTTATCGACAAGAAACAATCAGATAACTAGGAAACACTTGGGGGTTGACTAACCAACTATCGAATTCAACTTAATGGGTGTATCTCATTACCGATAATGCTAATTCATCACGAGTAAATTAGACTATAAGTAAGGCAACTTTCTCTAGAACAATTACCTCATTTTTGTTGAGTTCTCTCAAACCTCAACACCATCTCAGAAATGACCAACCCATGCTCTCATCAAATCCACTTTCTCAAGCTGGATACAAAGGCTAGCTCTGGGGTTTCACTTTCTCAAGCTGAAACCGTCAAGACCCACTACTAAGGATGTCAAACTACTATGTTGGTTATGTACTCCTCTCTCGAGCAAGCACAAAACTCTGAAATCTATCACACTAAATATGCAATATAGACGTTAAACCACCATAGTAATCTAGACCCACTTCTAATTAACATAAAAAATCACTAATCGATAACACCCATTTAGCAAAATTCAACAATTAGTCACATTGTCAAACCCCCAAGGTTAGGGTTTTAGCCAATCATAGTGAAAAGATGAAATTCAATACATACCACGTTTTCCATAACTGGGTAAATGAAATTCAAAAGTTAAAATTTACTAAAATCTTCTCTATTACAAAATTCGAATGGGAAACCTTGCTAAAGTCACTTGAAATCCACAAGAATAGTGTTTTTGCTCTCAATCTTTTGTTCGTTACGTTTCTGAATGCCTTCTCTCTCTTCCAAAAATTAATTTATGCAAGTCTGATGTGTAACTATTTGGGACCAATCGGTGAGGTAAGTTAGGCTTCGTCGATCGTTTGGCGACTCACCGATTCTCCTTCGTCTCGCCTTCATTTTTCACCTCTTCTTAGTCCAACCACTGTAATTTTAGGTGAGCCAGATCAGGATCGCCATCTCGTTCTGCAATGCACATTTTTTCCTTTCTTCTCACCCATCAGTACTTATCTGGATCTCCATCAGTACTTTCGGTGACCTAGTCATCCATCCCCAATGCGATCGGCAACGCACCAAGTGGAATTATTACTTGCAGAAGCTACTCTTTATCCAACCTCAGTGTTTTGTAACTTTAGGCGATAGCGTGGTGATGTGTTCACAAATTGGACTCATTTAGGACTATATTTTAGTAGAAATAGTGTCCTCAAATGCTTGTTTTGCCTCGATATCTAACGAAAACCTTTTAGTTTCAGGTATTTGAAGTTTGAAAGAAAGCATGGACACAACGAAGAAATGAAGGCCTGAGGATCGTCGAGTCCACTTGGCGAGCCGCTGAAGTGCCTTACTTCGCCTTTTGTTCCAATGTGTTGAGCCCTGAAGGAAAGGATCAAGCCGGCGGAAAAGGGGAGCAATCGGCGCATCACCGAGGAGTTCCGTGAAGCAGTACTATGTCGCCTAATGACACAGAGCACAACGATGCTGAAGGTTGGTGCAACACGGCGACGAACTACACCAAAGGGTGAATCGCGAAATTGATCGGCGATTTCGACTAACCTCGCCAAACGATCTGCTGCAGCACAAATCTGAAGTCTATAAATACTAAACTCTTCAGATATTTTTAGAGAGTCGAACAATTATTATAATTTCTAGATAGAATAGTACTTTTTTCTCTAAGCGAGAGGGTTTTGGAGACTTGAAGGAGAAGAGGGTTTTCATCTTCAAGATTTGGAGTTGGGTCTATTGGACTCTTTATTTTTGGCCTGTAACAAGACTTAAATCTTCATACCCATTTGAATGCAAACTCATTTAGGTATAAATTTCTATGTCTTGATGTGTGGCTAAAAACCCAATTCTTAGGGTGTGATTTAGCGAATATGGGTTAAGATATTTGTTGGATCTTGCTTGCTGATAGTTTATTTATAGTTTAATTGTGATTTCGTTTAGTGGTTGTGTATGAATCTAATGAATTTGTAGTAGCAAATACAAGTTTATTTATGTGTTTTCAGCTTGCTCGAGAGACAAGTCATAAAACCAACACCACTAAATTGATAGCCTAAGGAGTGGGTTGACATGAGGTTCAGCCAGAGAGAGTGAGTGGGGTAAGGTGTAAGCTGGCCTTCATGTGGCAATTGGGTGTCCGAGAGGAACCCATTTGAAATGGGATAAGTTGCTGGAGAGAGAACTTATTTCCACATAAAGCTTTGCCTAGTCACTATTACTCTATAAATTTTCTATTGAAAGCATGTACCCAATAATTTAGATTAACCCGTATTCCGATCACATCCCAAGAATCCCCCTCTTATTGTCTAGATTCCATTGTTAATTTGTTGTTTTTATTTATTTGTGAGAAAAACCCCATTTGATTTTTGTTGTTTTTATTTATTTGTGAGAAAACCCCCATTTGATATTTGACATATTTGTGTCACCCCATTTTATTTACTATCTTTTTACTCGTTAACGTCTTTAGCTACGACTAGTTAGGACTAAATTTTATTTTTCTATAAATTCTCAAAACCACTCTCTTGGGACGATCCCAACCCTTGGTTGGGTTATTATACTATTGCACGATCGTAGACACTTGAATTGGAAGTTGCGTCATTGATTACGGCAAACATCAAAATGGCTCCGCTATCGGGGAGTGGTACTATTTGAGAATTTTTAGATTAGTAGAATTTTTGTTCTTTTAAGTTGCAATTTTCACTAACTTTACTTTTAGTTTTTTTTTTCATTGAGTAGTCCATTTAGATGAGCATGGCTGAGCAGAGTAGTGGCAAATTGGTTGAAATGAGAGGTACATACCCCCTCATGAGCGGAGGAAGTCTAGAGATTTGGGGAAAGATCGTGTCGAGGACACACTTCAAATCATTCTCCAAAAGATCACCGATCAAGATCGGGTGTTGGAAGAAATGAAGGAGAATATTGAAGTGGGATCTCACTTTAGATCAATCCAGCTAATCAGGTCACTCCTGAGTTTTGCAGTGCCTCATCTCCACCCAAATGACATATTGGGGTAACCTAGTGACACTAGGGCTAACCCCAATAATGGAGAATGAAATAGAATTTGCGTCGTGCCACGACGTAAAATAAGGCATTTCTTGGGAGGCAACCCAAGGTTTTACTGTTTTTAATTATTCTGTTCGAATAATGGTGTGCTGATTTTGTAGGTTAAAGTGAGAAAGGTGTTGAAAAGTGCAAGTTGGCGAGCCAAGGATCAAGTTGGTGAATCGTCGAACCTATCGGTGATTTTGACTTAATCCGCCGTTGGGACCCCAAAATAAGGGATGTCCTGTAAAACTCAGCGAGGTGAGTATGCTTTCGGCGCACCGTCGATTTGAGCAGCGACAAGACTAACGTCGTCGACTGGACATAAATTGAATGGTTAATATATGGCCAATGACTTCAAAAAATTTAAACTCTTCACTTTCCCTCACTTTGACACTTCACAAACTCATACTATAGTAGTATTTTCAAGATTCTCGGTTTCAAGTAGTATTATAGTTGTTGATTGTTGCTCGGAACCAGGATTTCTTTGCCGCCTAGCATTTCAATCACTTTTTTTTATCGGCATTAAAGGTTAAGTCTCTAAAACCCCGAGTTATTTTCGAATAGTTTGTACTCTTTTGCAATGATCATCTCTTAAGTGTGTTGGGCCTCTCCGATAGGAATAGATTGCTTCGATTTTGATTTTAATTTGAAACATTTGCCTGAAATGTTTTGATCGTCGAATGCCTATATTTTGATGCTTTTAATTGAAAGAAAATTGCATTGGGGTGTGCTTGCTTGTTGTTAGATTGATTGGGTGAAGTCTGAGTTGCCCACATTTGTGCTTAGATGTCGAGAACTAATCCTTTTCAAAAACTCTCTCAACTGAAAACTAATATTTTAAGATAATGGAGCAACAATCTGAAATCAAACCAGATATTTCAGATAGCATGAATAAGCAAGAGGCAAAGGTATATTGTTCAAAAAATATGCGGAACTAATTTCATATATTGTTGAATATCATATATATGATTGAATAAATTTATGTTAGTTATTATGTATTATAACCTGTATTGGAGGTTTTATTTCCTCATATAATATCTCCGCTGGTGCTGTATAGAATTTTATATAAAATAAATTTCCTTTTGTAACTTTTTTGTATGTGACGAATGTTTTGTGTAGTTCTGATATTCCACTAACTTCTTCTCTGTCGTATGTGTATACATATTTAACAGTCCGTAGTTGTAACATGTTCTTACTAAATTACCGTTAGTTTTTGGTCGTGCAATTAACTTATTATATCCTTGTAACTTTTATGTCAAATAATCCTAGTTTGGTTCTTTCGTAGTTGATCTGGGGTTGAGGTTTAAATAAGTTTGGATTTTATGTATATTTTTTGTATAGGCTCATGTGATGTAGTTATATGTCTTTTTCTCATTTTGGTTTTGCAAACTATCTGCGTATGTAGATGTTTGTGGTTCTATGGACATATGTCTAGTCCTTTGGGTAAATGGTTTTTCGAATAGCTGGTTTAAGTTCGTATTTTTATGTTGTTTATCGCTAACTTGTTTGCTTGTACCTGCAGCTGTATTTAAACAAACATTATGGGTTTTAAGGTGTTTCCCAATGTCACCTTTTATCTCTGGATTTTTTAGAGTCTTTCGATCGACTTAGCTCCGCATTTTTATAGTCATGATGCTGACTTGTACTAGTTTTAGACTTCAAATTATCTTCATTAGTCTTTAGCTTTTGTATTTCATTGTCCATACTGTCCACTTTTATGCAAAGTGTAGTAATGTCTTTGAGTATCTCTTCCATTGTATTTTCTTTGTCAGTTTGAGTAGCTTTGTCTTAATAAGTGATCTGCAACAACATTCTTGTCAGTTTTTATTACTTCAATTGTAAATGTAAAATTTAATATATTTAATACCAATCTTCTTATTTCTTTTGTAGTTACCGAATCTTGTATCTTTCTTGTTAGCCACCATTTTGCTTGTGTGTTATCTGTCCTTATAATAAATTTGTTATATACAATGTATGGTTCAAATGATAGTAAATATTTATACACTGAATATAATTCTTTCCTATTTATTTCTCATCTTATTTCTGTATTGGTAAATGTTTCTCAATAATATCTACAATGATGTTCTATTTCTTCTTTATCATATCTATATTTTAAGACTCCTCCATAACTTTTTCACTGGCGTTTGATTCTACTATATAAGTAATTTTTTTGTTTTCGTCAGGAAAATATAGTTTAGGTAGATTTTTACATAATAGTTTTATTTTTTGTATTTATGTTTGGTCTTTTTTATCAAACTGGTATTCTACATCTTTCTTTAATTTTTGTTGTAATAGTTTCAAATTTTCTGCTAATTTTGGTATGTATTCTCTTACTTGGTTTACTAGTCCTATTGTTCATTTGAGTTAATTATTTTTTGTACTATGTGTGTTTGCATTTTTATTTCATTTTTATCTATTTGTATTCCTAAGAATTCTATTTGTTTTTTCATTATGTCTGCTTTCTTTTCACTTAGACTTATGCCTGAATATTCTATAATATGTATAAATTTTTCTAATAATTTTATATGTTCATCTTGTGTTTTGAAATATTGTAATATATCATCAATATATACTACTCAATTTTCTAATTGTTTAAAATAGTTATCAATAAAGTGTTGATATCTACCTGGTGCATTTTTATATCCACATGGTAATACATTTCATTCATAAAATTCTTGAGGTACTGTAAATGCTGTAAGTTTTTTAGATTCCTCTTCTAACTTTAAGTGGTAAAATCCTGATTTGCAGTCAAATTTACTAAAGTAATTATATACTTGTATTTGTCTTATTTTTAATATTTTATTTGGTATTGGGTAGTTATATGTTTTAGTTTTTGCATTTAAATTTCTATAATCAATAACCATTCTACTTTTTCCTCTTTTTTGTTCACTATGTTTATTTACTATAAATGTTGGGCTTGTATGCTTGCTATTGATTTCTTGTATGTACCCTTTTTTTAGTAATTCACTTATATGTATCTTAAATTCTGTTAAATCATTAAAATTATATTTTAATGCTTTTTGGGTTATTATATTATTATTATTATCAATTAGCTCAATTTTTATTTTTGTTTTATGTTTTTCCCATCCTTGTAAAAGATCTTCATTATATAATAATTCTAACTTATCTTGGATTATTTTTACTTCATCTATAGATAATATAATTAATTCTATCTTAGGGTCCTCTTCTTTTATATTTTCTAATTTTTGTGTAATTTTTTCACTTCCTTTTATCCATTCTGTTGATTTTCGTTTTTTGTTATTTACTCTTTTTGCTCCTATTTTTTGTTTACACGGTGTTGTGAACCACCAGTGTGTTTTTGTTATTATATGTGTGTATAGTTTTTCTAAAAATGGCATTCCTAATAGCATAGTTTTTGTAGTCAATTCAAAGTTATATATTTCCTCTATAGTTAATATCTATCTTATCCCATATTTGTATTTTTATATTTTTTGCCTTATATGTGATCATGCTTCCTTCATTATTAAATCATGTTACTACTATCGGTGTTTTTAATTTTTCTCATTTATCTTCTGGTAAACAATTGTATTTACATATATTAGCTTCTGCTCCCGTATCTATCATTGGTGTATAATATCTGTTGTAATATCCCTCTATTATTATCTTTGCAAGTATATATATTTTCATATGTTTATCATGCTAAAGTCCTTTTTATTATTACTCTTTTATTTTCATAATTTATTATTAATTGTTTGTCTTCTAGATTATATGGTTTTACTTGTTCTAGCCATTTTATTCCTAAAGTGATATTTTCATCTCCTTGATATATTTTAAATCTTATTACTATTGGTACTCCTCCAATGATTATTTCCTTTTCTGTAGTTTCTTTGGTATACATTAATGCTTTTGGTAGCTCGGGGCATAATTGTTCAGTAGTTATTATTTCATCTTCCGTCACTAATTCTCTTGTAATATAGTTTTCTTCTAGTTCTGTATTTATTAATATTAAATATTTTCGTTGTTCCATTATTCCCGTTATGTAGTAATGATGTGGTTTTATTTCTTCTTCCATTGGTTTTTGTGGGGTTTTATCTATTCTTCTTGAGGTACTCATTTTTTATGATATTTGGGGTATCATTATTTATTCTTTTTTGATGTACTTAATCTTTCTTTTACTATTTCCAAATCTTCTTCTATATCAATTTCATTATAACTATAATCATTATTATCTATGATTGTAACTATTCTTTCAAAAGGATTTTCTATTTTTATTTTATTTATTTTATTTTTTGATGTTATTTTATGTTTTGTTGTTAAAACATATAAGTTTTTACATCAAGCTGTAAATCTTTTACTTCCCGGGGCTAGTTCTATTCCTGACATTTTCCAATATAATACTAGTAATTTATCTATATTTCTATCATTTATTGCTACTGAGTAGTTAGCACTTACTATGAATTTAAATTTTTGGTATATGAGGTTACATTTTACTGCACTTATTATACTTTTTTCTATAGGTTGTATGATCCTATCATCTGCTAAATATATTTCTAAGGGTGTATCTATTCCTTCTCTAAAACATGCTTTTATTAGTATTTCTGTTCCTCCTAAATGTACATATTTAATTGGATTTTTAGCTTTAATATCTTGTATTTTATTTTTCGTTTGTTTATTATTGGTATTTTAGCTTTTCCTTTTGTGTATTTGCAATCTATGATATTTTCTATTTGACTTACTACATAATATTCTTGTTTTTGTCGTTTAAACCAGTTTCTTATTGTTGGTATTTCAAATATTTTTCTACGCTTAGGTCTAATTCTTTTCCTTTTATTTGTTCAAATATATTATTATCAAATATTATTTTTTGTTCTGCTGATTTTTCATCTTGATATTTTTCTTTAGTTATTATTTGTATATCTGTCTCAGTCATTTATATAGCGTTCATTATCTGATTCTATTGCTAAATTATTTTTCATTTCGTCTGTTTCATTTTCTAATAATTCATATATGCTATCTTCGCTTTCTAATTCATAATCTACGTATTCTATTTGTATATATTTTTCATTGTCTATTATTATTTCTGATATTTGTATTTTCTTTGGGTTTTTGGGTAATTTACAATCTCTAGCTATATGTCCTAATTTTCCACAATTATAACAAGTACATTCCGTTAGTTTTCTTTTTGGTCTATATGGTCTTTTGATTTTGTAGTTTTTTACATAGTATCTTCTTCTTGGTTTTTATATTTATAGTTTGATCTATATTTTTTGTTATATCTCTTTTTATAGTATTTGTCCGTACAGCCAAGTTGGGATGCCGTTTTATTTTTGCAACATGCTAAGTTTTTTACTAGTATTTTTTCCATTTTTATTTCTTCTTTATGTTTTTCACATAGTTCTATAAACCATCGTTGTAAAAATTTTATTCTGGCTCCTAAGGTATCTGTTAATCCTGCTTCATTCCAACTTTTTATTACTTTTGAATTAAAAGGTTCTGGTAATTTTGTAAAATATAATTTCCTTATTTCCTTACTTTCTTCTGTGCTATATGTTCCTTTATAATAATATTCTCTAAATGCACATGTATATTCATCTATATAACACATATTATATATTGCTAATTTTGTCATTAGATTCTAGTTTAAGATTTTTTCTCTATTTTGTTCTTCTACTTCTGTTGTCATACTACTAAATTCATTTCATATAGCTATCGTATTTATGTAATATTTCCATAGTTGTAATAGCTAATTCACCATTAGATTTTTTATTACTTCTTAGAGTTTTTAAACTTTCATCTGATGAATTTTGTTGCCATAATTTTACTGTTCCTATAAGTGTTCTTTCTATATATCCTGATGTTTCTATCATTCCTATTTTGTTATCTATTAATTGTTTTGATATATATCCTATCCATAATTGGATTGTTTTGTTTATATCTGCTATACAGTCTAAATCTAAAAAATCATGTTGTTCAGTTATTGGTTTAGGTGTCCATTTTTTTATTTAATCTTTTATCCCATATAGCTTTTTCTTTATCATATTGTTCATAGTTTGTATTATAATATTTTAAATTTTTTGAGTTTTTTATTCCTGATGTACTAGGTTTTTCATCCATGTCTACGTCTCCTGTATTTACTTCTAAATTCTTTATATTATCTATGTTTGCTAAAAGTTTCGTATATGTTTCGCTTGTTTCCGAATGTTGTTCATCTAGATCATTGTCATTTATTTCATCAATTCTTATTTCGGGTAGATTATCTTGGTTATTTTCTTCTTTTCCTTCTAATTCATCTTCTATTTGCAGTTTTTCTTTAAATTTAACTATCTCATTTGCTAATTTTGTTTTTTGTTCTTTTTTTTATTATTTCATACATTTCTTTTAACATTGCCAGCTCTTTTTCTAGTTCTATTATTTTAGTACTTTTTACTTCTAATTGTTGTACTTCCTTTTTTGCTTGTTGTTTTATTTTTTCAATCTTCGTTTTTCTATCTATTTCTTCATTTTTCTTTTGTTATTCTTATCATAGCAGCTAAACTATCTTCTAGCTTTACCATTTCTTTTTCTAACATTAAACTTATATTGTCACCTATTTTCTTGTATCTTCTTCCTAGATTAGAAAATATTATCTTTATTTTTAATATGTCATAGTTTTCGTATATTTTTTCGTCTATGGCATATTCTTCCTTATTCATTTATAGATTGTGTTAAAGTTTATATTCTAAACTTTCTATTTGTATTTGTAGATATAGAATAGTTTTTCTCTGTGCTATTATAGATTTTTACAAATTCCTGCGAATATATTACTGTTAAGTCTACTTTGTCTATGTGCTAATTCTTGTCTTTTCGCTATAATTATTTCAGTAAGTTTTTGTCTATATTCGTTATTCTCGTTATTCATTGTATTTTTAAATATTGAATATATTTATATTCTATTTTAGATATATTATCTATTAATTGATCTAATTTGTCGTTATCAATTTTTGTGATATTGAGTTATTTATATTCCAGATACAATTTGTTTAATTTTCTTCTTAGTTTTCTTAATTTTCTACTAGTACGTTTCTTCTTATATTTCTTTTCATCCATCGCTCTGATACCATTTTTCGATGCGGAGTTGGTGACTGAGGAATTCATAGTGTAGTAGGTGGTAGTGTGAAATTCATATACTTTTTAAGAAGAATTATTTTTGGTAGGTGAGGAGTTCATGCTTTTATGTTTTTACAATATTAATTTTTACTAAAGCTTTTATTGTAATATTCTTTGGCTAAGTGTTTTAATCTTGATATTTCTTTAATATTATTTATGATATATTCTAGGTATAACATATCTAGGGTTCTTTGGTACCTGTATAAATTTTCCTCCATTAATTGTTCTAATAGTTTTATATCATCCATAGATTCTATCCAATATTGTAAATATTCGTAGTTCATTTTAATTTGAATTTATTTCTAAATCATATCATTCTATTCTTTCGAGGTCTAAATTATGTACGTCTATTTCATACCATTGTTGGTTTAATTTATCTTCTTGTTCATTATCATTAAATATTTTTTCCCATATTATTCTTCTTAATTCAATTATTTCTATACCTTTAAGTATATATAAAATTAAAGTTTCATAGTTTTTTATCATTTCATCATGCATGTATGTAGTCATGTTCGTTGTTATGCAAGTTTTTTATTTTCAATTATTCCTTCCTATCATATCCATAATTGATTAAATTCATATTAGATCATTATGAACTAGATTATTTGTTTATCATGTTCTCAAGTCACTACTAGCATCGTACTTTAGCGGATACTTCCTTCTTATCAGCTCCTCGACTTTGTTTACTCCCCTAACGACTTTCCTCGCCTACTAAATTTGGCAAGACCGGAAGAAGTCTTAGTATTCCGGGATGATGGGAAGTATGGGTCTTGTGCGAATTTCGTGTATGCATGCTTTGATTTTGCTTTTGAATCTCGTAAGGTCGGTTTCAAGAGTTGGGTTGAAAAATAGGCACGTTGTGTCATTCGGCGAGCTGGGTCGAGCTCGCCAAACGATTTGGTTGTTCGCCTATGGGTTATAGATCGCCAATAATTCATGTCCCTAGTAGTGTTGTAAAATCTGTAACTTTTGGCAGACACATTATTGATCACCGAAAGTAGTCGGTGACTCATCGATAGGACTTTAGATCGCCCTTTGCATGCCCCTTTTTTCTCTGTTTCATTGTATCTTTTGGCGGACAACTTTTTCATTGCCGAAAGCAGTCGACAACTCGCCGAATAGACTAGTTTCAGCACCAATTTGCCTAAAGTTTAAGCAAATCCCTTCAGCGAGCTCGACCTAGCTCACCAAAGAAGTTTGGCAACTTGCCGACTGGAATGGCGAGTCTTTCTGCAATAAGATTATTTTTGGTTCTGTTGAGTTTTGCCTAATCTCTTGATCTTTTGCAGATATGGTACGTACAAACTTAAACAACCCACCTCAGAAAAAGGTGAAGGGAATTACGATAAATGAAGGAAGATCATGTCCTTCACAGAAAAGAAAGCAAGATCTCCCACCGGGAGATAAAGGTAAACAAAAAAAGCATATCGCTAGAAAAGGGTCAGCTATTGAGCCAGATTTCTCTGAGCCGGAAGATGAACAACCCTTGATTCACCAACAGAATAGGCTTAGAGATAGACATCAATTGTAACGACCCTCAAAATAAAGTAGGATAAAGTAGAGCCTCACATGAGTTTTATGCATTACTAACTTGTTAAAATAATGAAAAATAGCCTTTTAAGTCAGTTTTAAAGAGTTGGGAAGTCAAACGTCAAGGGACAACCAAGACTTTCGGAAACTAGTCATTTACGTGTTGGTGTGTTCTAGTATGTTGTTCATGTTTTTATGTGTTGTTTGGAGTCTAAAATTAGTGGAGGTGACCCTAGTGTCTTAATAAATGTTTTTAGGATTAAAACGTTCGGATACGACGCTTCGGGGGCCACCCTAAGGGTCCCCGAGGAGGACCCCAACCTTGGCCAAGCAAGCTGCCAAGGTAGCTTGACATTGCTCATGGAGGGAGCATGTCCGCGTCGCGGATTAGCTCCACCAAGGGCCAAATGTTTGATCCGCGTCGGGGACATGTCGCGGACTCTACTGTCTCGAATTTAATTTGCAGAAAACTTGTGGGAACACCTCCGCGTCGCGAACTTGTTTTTCGACGAAATCTGCGAAAATAAAACTCAAGTTTGACTTATTTAAAAAGCTCCAACTAAGTGAGGGGTAGTTTGGGTACTTTTGGGAGTTATTATAAATGGTTATTCTACCTATTTTAGGGTATTTTAAGTTGGTTAAAACCCCAAAACCTAAAATTAGACCCAATTCTTCAAATTTACCCTTCCCTCTCCAAAATAGATTCTCTCAAAAACTCCACTGAAGACCTTGATGAAGCTCAAGCTAGAAGATGGGTTTTCAACTGATTTCTTCTTCAATTTCATGGGTCTTCAATAATTAAGGTATGGTGACTCTTGATTCTTGAATAACCTCTCATTCACTCATTATTTGCCCTTCAAGGCTATGAATCAAACTCAACCCAAAAATCTAGAATTTCTATAGTAGATAGGGGAATATAATGATTCAATAACTCAATCAAGATAAACATAATCAATTGACGTCATGCATAATCAACAAACTCACATCATGAATTCACAATTTAGCAATATGGGGGAATCATGGGTTCTTGGGGCGATTTCATCATAATTCAACAATTATTCATCAATTCAACCATAATCCACCATAATCAACCATAAATAAACATTTGAAAATGTTTGGAAAGAGAACCCATGACTTAGATTGAAACCCTAGGTTTTAGGGAAATTGGAAGCTTTGAAATCAAGTTTTGAAGGGACTCTATGGGTGAAACCTACGCATAGATGATAAGCCACCATACCTTGATTAAGAATCTCCAAGAAATTTGAGGAAGAACCCTTGAATTTGCCAAACCCTAGCTCCAATTCTACCTTTCTTCTTCTTTAAGTTTTAGAGAGAGAAATATTGTGAGGAAGAGAGCTTTTGGTTTGATTTGGGTGTTAGAGTGTAATGACTTATTTTTGGTGAATTTCGACTTAAAACAACTTATATAGTACCCCTAAAATTACCCAAAACGAACCCACTTTGATTGGACTAAAAAGGAAAAGACTTAATTGACCATAATTTAAGTGACCCCGTCAGGCACCACGAGCCACCTTCACGAGTAGTAGAGTTGACCACGATCTATGGTCCCAATCGTAAAGGTGGGGCAGTATCTAGGCACTTGGTGCCTTAAGCTCACAAGGCCAAGGCATTACCACGAGGGGATCCACGAGTCGTGGTCAAGACCATGAGCTATGGTCCCTCTCGTGGTATTTGAGGCAGTAGCTATGCTACTTTGTGCGACAAGCTACTTTTCCCAAGGCATTTTCACGAAGGGCTCCACGAGTCGTGGTCCTTCTCGTGAAGTTGAGGAAGTAGTTTGGCTAATTGGTGGCCACTCTACCATGGCCAAGGCAAGTCCACGAGCCTCCTTCATGAACCATGGTGTGGACCACGATCCATGGTCCCACTCATGAAGGTGGGGCAGTGTGCTCCAAGCTAGGGGCAGCCTTGGCCTTTGGCTTTGGCTTAGCCCCTTTGCCTTGGCACTTGCCCCTTGGCCTTGACCCTTATTGCCTCCATTTCAAGTCTAGATGGTCTACTAATCTACGGGGAGTAATATTTTATTTTTAATCCTTACGTTTAGGCTCTAGTTTAACCTACTATTTTTCGGAGTGTTACATCAACTATCTTACTTCTTCTAGGATTCCCATGTATGCCTTGACTCGCACCATTTCTTTGAACCTCTCACCTTTTTCGTTTTCAAGTTCAATTGCTCTGGATTGAAACACTTGGGTAACATTGAATGGTTCAGACCATTTGGACCTCAACTTTCCCGAAAATAGGCATAGCATTGAGTTAAACAATAACACTAAGTCTTCAGGACTGAAAATCCTCTTCTAAATATGTTTATCGTGATACAACTTCATTCTTTCCTTGTACAATACAGATCTTTCATAAGCTCTCAGTCAAAACTCATCCATTTCATTTATCTACTCAAGTCACATATACCTTGCCTCGCTCCACCTCAAATTAAGCTTTTTTAGTGCCCATAGTGCTTTATGCTCTAACTCCATGGGCAAATGACATGTCTTTCCAAACATTAACTGATATGGTGACATACCAATGGGTGTTTAGAAAGATGTCTGATATGCCTATAAAGCATCATCTAACTTCCTTGCTCAGTCAGTTATGTTGGCATACATTGTTTTTGCAAATATGGACTTTATCTCCATATTTGGGACTTCTACTTGCACACTTGTTTGCAGGTGATAAGTCATCGCCACTTTGTGTTGTTTCACCCCATATTTAGCCAAAAGAGTGCTAAACAATTTATTGTAGAAGTGATCACTAATAATTGCCCTAGGTGTTCCAAACCTCGAGAAAATATTATTCTTTTAGAAATCCTGCAACACTGTTGCCATCATTCTCTGCCACGGCCATATCCTCAACCAATTTGGAGACATAATCAATTGTCGCCAATATATATTTCTCCCCGAAAGAACTCACAAATGGTCCCTTCAATTCAATCCCCCAGACATCAAATAATTTGACCTTCGAGATGGAGGTCATAGGTAGGTCATGACGACAAGAAATAGCTTTTTGCCTTTGACATATATCACATCCTTAAACTAGGTCGAATGCATCTTGATGAATTGTAGGCCAATAGTATTTGCTTTGGAACACTTTGTGGGCAAAGCAAGCACCCTCATTGTGTCCACCAACTGGAGATGTATGACAGGCTTTCAAAATACTCAGCGTTTCAGCCTCAGGCACACATGTCCTGATTATGTTATCCACACAAACCCTGTACAAGTAAGGTTCATCCCAAAAGTACTTACCCATATCATGCAAGAACTTTTTCCTTTGTTGAAAAGTCAATACCTTGGGAATCAAGTCACTGACAAGATAATTGGAAAATTCAGCAAACCAAGGAATGAGATCAAGAGTAGCGGCAAATACCTGCTCATCCAGAAATAAGTCATCAATGTCTAACTCAACCTCCTCTTTCTTCTCTGCCTCTAGTCTAGATAAGTGATCTTTCACTTGAATTTCACAACCTATTTTGTCTTTGAGTTTGAAGCCAAATTCTTGTAACAACAACACCCATCTTATAAATCTTGGCTTAACATCTTTCTTCGCTATCAGGTACTGCAATACTACATGATCAGTGTGAACTACCATTTTAGTTCCCAGCTGGTGTGCTTTGAATTTCTCAAAGGCATACAGTACTGCAAGAAATTCTTGCTTAGTGACAATGTAGTTCTTTTGTGCTCCATTATATGCCTTGCTTGCATATTATATAGGGTGAAAGATCTTATTGCGTTTCTGCCCTAGCACAGCCCCTAATGTAACACCACTTGCATCGCACATCACCTTAAATGGTTCTGACCAATATACGCCAATGATTACTGGGCTTAAATTAATTTAGACTTCAACCACTCGAAGGATTTGGTGCATGCTTCATCTAAAATGAAACATACATGACCCAAGAAACTACGAATCCCTTTCACAGAGATGGGTGGAGGCAACTTTTCAATCACTTCAATCTTCTCTCTATCCACCTCCAAACCTTTCTCGGACACCTTGTGGCCTTGAACTATGCCTTCCTTGACCATAAAGTTACATTTTTCCAAGTTTAGCACTAGGTTTGCCTCTTCACACCTATGTAGTGCCCTGCTAATAGTCAACAAGCAATCATCAATAGTGTCACCTACCACAAAGAAGTCATCCATGAATACCTCTAACGTGTCCTCAACCATGTCCAAAAAGATAGACATCATACACCACTGAAAAGTAGCTAGTGTATTACATAATCCAAATGGCATGCGCTTGAACGCAAAAGTGCCATAAGGACATCTAAAAGTGGTTTTCTCATGCTCTTCCAGTGCAATTGAGATCTGATTATACCCAGAGTACCTATTTAAGAAGCAATACCATCATTTTCCTTCCAACCTATCTAACATCTAGTCCATGAAAGACATAGGGAAATGGTCTTTCAAGGTCCATTTGTTTAACTTTATGTAGTCCATGCACACTCGCCAACCTATAACTGGCCATTGAAGAATCAACTCATTCTTCGCATTCACCACTACTTTCATTCAACCTTTCTTGGGCACACACTGCACCGGGATTACCTAATGACAAGCAGAAATAGGGTACACCACCCCTACATTTAGCGACTTAATAATTTGCTTCTTCACCACCTCTTGCATTTGTGGATTAATATCCTCTGGCGCTATATACTCGGGCTGCAATCTTTCTTAATTTGAATTTTCTGAATGAAAATAACTGGAGGTATCCCGATTATGTCAGCAATTGTCCAACCAATTGCATTCTTGAACCTCTTCAACACCTCCACCAGTGTTGTCACTTGTTCAACATTAAGATCTACAACTACAACAACTGGCAGAGTGTTATTTTCACCTAGAAATACATACCTTAGATGGCCAGGCAACTTCTTCAATTCAAGCACATATGGTTCTTCAATAGATGGTTTCGCTAGAGGGTTTTGCCTGTTCTTCAAATCCAAGTCAAACCTTTTGGGAGAATATGAATGTGAACCCATGACTTGCAATGCATTTAGATTCTCCACAATCGACTCGAAAGACTTCCTCAAAGTTAATTATCACTATAACTAATGTCTCTACACTAAATCTCTCTTCTATGGAAGCTTCATTATCTCCCTCTTCAATAATATCAATTGCAGACACAAAACTCATATCATGTGATTGCTTTATCGACTTGCACACTTTGAATTTGACCTCTTCGTTATTACGCCAAAATTTCAGCACCCCACTTTCTACATCAACTAAAGCACTACCAGTTGCCAAAAATGGCCTTCCCAAAATTATGGGAACCTCAAAATCCACTTCACAGTACAGAATCACAAAATTAGCTGGGAATATGAAACTTTCCACCTTAACCAGCACATCGCACAAAATGCCCATAGGCCTTTTCACTAATCTATCTATTGTCATTAAACTCATAGCAGAGGGCTTTGGAGCCCCTAACCCTAGCTATTTTTATAAGGTCAATGTCATGAGACTGATACTTGCTTTTACATCACATAGAGCTTTCATAAACTCAAATTCACCAATAGTGCATGGTATAGTGAACGCACATGGATCTTCTTTCTTCTGCACCAAAGACCTTGTAGCAATAGCACTAAATGGTAAACATTAACTATTGGTTCAAAACTCGCAGCCCTCTTCTTCATTACTAAGTCCTTCATGAACTTAGCATAACTTGACATCTGTTCCAGAGCTTCTACTAGCGGAATGTTTACTGATATTTGTCGAAGCATGTAGATAAACTTCAAGAATTTTAAATCTTTAGCTTTCTTCTTGAGCCTTTGAGGAAATGGAGGAGGAGGTTTGGGTATTTTCCGTAAAGGTAAGGTTACCTCTACTGTAGATTCTTTCGCTCTTGATGACTTCTCTACCCTTCTAGCTAGCTTTGAGTCATCCACAACTTTTGCATCTACCTCTGTTTCCTCATCTGTTTATATGCTCTCTTCCTGCTTAATACTTGCATGTTTAGGTTCTAGAAGTGATTTACCACTTCTTGTAGTAATCGCCATGCAATTCCCATCTTTCTTTGGGTTTTGAATGGTATCACTATGTAGTGTTCCATTCTTTCTCTGGTTTAATGAGGCTGAAAATTACCCCATCTGCTGCTCTAACTGATTGATAGATGTCGAATGTGAGTTAAGCTGACTCATACTGGAGAAATCATTTCTCATCTCTTTGACCCCTACATCTGTAGATTAAACTTTTTGGAGGACCTTTGGTAATATATCTTCCATCCTAGAACCGCTAGAACCACTACATGCACAATTTATACTACTTGGCGGTACCAACACACCAATGCGCTCATTTTTGTACCCTTTCTTGCTTTGCCAGTTCCTTTCTCTCGGTTCCTGTTTTGGCATAATGACCATCTCTCTAATAACTTCTACCTTGATTTTCTGAATTATAGCCTTGGTTGCTTGAGTTATAATTATGGAAACCCCCCTAATTGTTCAAGTACTTGGCCTCCTCATCAAAATCAACTTCCTGCTCTTCATACTTGTTAGCTGCACCCACTGCATTTACCGTTTCTTGGCCAGTAGTGAGATGCTTCGTGATGAGATCCATCTGGGATTTCAAGTGGGCCATGTCTTGGTCCCATTCTTCTTCTCTCTTTCTTTGCTCAACTGAGAGTTCAAAGGTGAACCTAAGGTATCTAACCTCTGCATCTATTGTGTGACAGGCCCTGTTGTTCTTTGATACTTCATTCATGATAACCATAATCTCAAGGAATGGTTTGGTCATGAATGATCCACCACATACTGCATCCATAATGGGTTTAGTCACAAAATTTAATGACATGTAAAATACCTACTTCAAGTGTCTATCAGTGAGGCCATGATTTGGGAACTTCTTTAGCGTTTGGTTAAACCTCTACCATGTGACATGCATTGCTTCACCTCGTAGCTACTTGTGAGAACCTATCTCATCCTTCATTTGCAACTCTTTTGCTTCAGGAAAGAACCTCTCAATGAAAGCTTCCATCAATTCTACCAAAGTTCTGATTAGGTCGTGTGGCAACTCATTCAGCCAGTTTGTTGCTTTTCCAGTTAAAGACAAGGGAAACAAACTCAGCTTCATAGGAGTTTGGCCGACTCCCAAAATCTCCGCTGACTTGCAAATTGCCACAAAATTCATCAGGTGCCAATTAGCATCCTCATCAACACTTGGTCTCAACATCCCTTTCAGGTTCAATTGTTGGATCATGGTGCTAGTAATGGTAAAATTTACTCCTGTAGGCAGCATTGTTAATACTATTGCTCCAATAGCTCCAGCTCCATCTATCTCAAGGTCAACTTCTTCAAACATCATATGTGCCGGTTATTGGACACGACCTCTTGGAGCTAGTGGTTGGTGTTGAGGATGGATTGTCTCTTCTACCCCTTAATTCTCCTCAACCACCTTGTTTGGGTCATTAGAATTATGGTGAGCACCTCTAAGATTGGCCTTAGCATCGTGTCTCAATTTGTGCCTCTGGGCTTTGAGTTCCTTTGCATTCACCATCTTCTTTATGGTTTTACTTAGCTCGGGATCGTAAGGAATCAAAGGTGCTCCCTTACACCTAGTGTTTGTCGTGCACTATTGAACTCACCTGTAGAAGACACAAACAAAAAGAAAAAAGTAAAATTAGGAAATACAACTACAATTATTGAACCGATATTCCCTGACAGCGGCTCCAAAAGTTGATATGCCCAAACTTACACTTCAATTAATAAGTATAAACGGTCATGGTCAAGTATAGAACTCAACAAGAATTGAGGTTGATCCCAAGTGGAATTTACAGCAGAAATAAACTTACTGGCGCTTTTATTCAATTGAGTTTAATATTTCTAAGGATATTAAGTTACAAAAAGTAAAAGTTGGGTTGTTTGTATTAAAGTAACCAATTGCTAATTTAGATTCACAGTCAACAAGAGCAAATAATAGTTCAAGTTTTTAGTAACTGATTTAACGAGCCTAGGAATGTGTTCACCATGATATTTATTTCACTCTCGAGTTCTACAGGAATAACTATTTATTGTTAATTATCATATGGTCCTAGCAATTTAGATACATCTAAACGTTTTTCAGCCCTATTAGATGAGTTTCACTCTTATCCTCTCGGTCTTTGAGTACTTTGAAGTTTACCCTTGCATACTTGTTAAGAAGTTTATCTTCTCTTGATCTCTAAATTTCGAAACAAGTTAATGGAGAATGATGCTACCTTTTCCTAATTATAATTTTTCTCTCGAATAAATGATAAATACAGGCAAGTTCTAATGCATGCACTCATTAGAAAGCAGTCATTACGAAGGTAGAAACAACATATGCAATTAACTATAAAACGTTACTCATAGTTGAATCTGTAGTTATGTTTTAGTCATGGTTCCCACAACACTAGTTGTGGTGTTAAGCCGCTCATTATTTCAAGAAAACCAACAGAAGCTATTATTGAAAGCATAATATAAGAGACTTACAATAATAGCAAACCAAAAGATTCTTGATTATCAACACTAAACCAAGAACACGAAGTTTTTGATCCAAAGTAATCGACCAAGCCAAGTGTTAAAAAATTGAAACTATCATTTCTCCAAGCTCAGAATGCCTCAAGGTGAAAAACGATGATCAAAGATAATGTTCAAAATAAATCCTAAGTAATTAAAATAGTCTTTAAATACAAGTCCTACTCGATGTATGACTACACTATCACAAAATTCACGGGCAGGGTGACAGCTCGTCTAAGGGTAGATGGCTCGTCAAGCCCTCTGTGATCTCACGCTTAGACAGTGCGGGTCTTCCTTTACTGGTAGTCTTCACAAGAAACTAGATGACTTATATTAAGCACTAGGTCCTTCTAGTGCTCCGTGGAGCTGCGCCTTCACTAAAGTGGCTAGTGATTTCACACCTCTTCCACGAGCAGCTGAATGACTCGTCACCTTAACCACGGCCCGTCTGGGGCTCTGTGGTCTTCAGGCTAAACTTAGGCCTTCATAATATTCACTGCCTCTCTTCCATAAGCCCTTAGATGACTCATTAATTGGACCACGACCCGTCTGGGGCTCTGTGGTATTGACTCCAACTCTACTTTTCTTCCTTTTTCCTATTTCCTATATTTTACATCCAAGTGCTTCACATGTCCAATCATCAAAGAAACCATCATATCCACATAAACAAGCCCGATTTCTTGCACTACTCCTTAGTTTTAAACGTCAAATGTGCTATGAGTTCACGACACATCAAAGCCTCCACCTCAAAGTTCTCTTGGTACTAAGTTGAATCACAATGGAATAGTCATAAGCATATATCTATCACCATCCATAGAAATTCACAATTAAGCTACTAATTCAAGCTTAAAAATCATAAGTAGCTCACTAAATCTTGAATCATACATGAGTGTGAAGAACTTTAACCAAACCATGATCCCTTAATATGAGAAAACCTTTCACAATTTTATCAATGTCAATGATATAGAAACCTTGATTATAAATCCTTTCCTTTCATAAATCATGCATAAGTTCATTAAAATATCCTTCATAGCTTCTTAGCTTCTTCTTAAGTTCATGCAAATTAAGTTTCATAGTCAAAATTATTATCAATGCATGTGTTCACATGGAATTAAATAGAAAACATTTAATTTGAGTCTAGAAAATCATAATAAGATCAAAATCAATCATTTGAATAACATACAAATAGAATCGACGAAGAATTGAATGAAAACCTAAAAAATTAGGGATATTGAATTACAGATTTCGAGAAAACTTAAGGGACTCAATGGGTGAATGGAGCTCATTGATGAACTCCCTACATACCTTAATATAAGAGCCCACAAGAAGTTGATGAACAAACCTTGAAGACTTTGAAGAACCGTGAAATTCCTTGAGAGCCTTGGAGAGAAAACCATGAGAGAAAATTTGTGCAATTTTGGGAATGATTTGGGAATGTGTAAATTTAGGACTAAAATCAGTTCTATGGGCTTATTTATAGGCAAAACAACGTAGTATAGGATATATGTGCATAAGAGAAGACCCAAATACCCCTAAACAACTAACTGCCATTCAGCCCTACAGTTGCAACCTACGGACAGTAGAAGCTCCTACGATTTCTGCTTGTCAACCATAGGTCAAGTGAATGGGGCCTAAAATCCATGGAAAATCCTACTAATAATTTATACTGACCATGAAATCTCCTACAGTCCGTGGAGCCCATCCGTAGACCTCAACTTTCAACTCAAAATTTCCCTAACTCTAGAACCTTTCTATGGGACTTTCTTACGGTCCGTGGTCCATTCAACGGGTTGTCTTGGTCAATCGTAGAATGAGTTACTGGGCTTCAGTTCTAAAATAATTTTCTCACTTCTTACGAGACTTGTCTATGATCCATAGAAATCCCTCAAATTATAGATTGGTCTTGTGGAATTGAACTAGTAGCCTTTTTGGCATTCTTCCCTTTGACAAATATCGAGGTGTTTCATTTTTATTTGAATTTGACAATGTGTTAGCAAATGTTGTTAGTTCAATGAGTATTTTAATAATAACATATTTGTGGCAAATATGTTTTCAAGATGAATATATTAGTACTTTATGTTTATTTGAATGATTGAGATAAGTATTGGTGTGTTATACTTCTAGTCTATTTAGTTTAATTTTAAATTAGTAAAATAAATTTTATCTCTTGTAAATTCATATATTCAAATCATTTTTAAAATATTGTATTGATGTGCTTTGGTGTATTCATCATGTTTGAATTTCATTCTAGCATCAACCTTTGAAAAGTGTTATCGAATTCAATTTATTAAAATTGTACTTAATGTTTGAGAGTGTAAATAATATAATATTGTTACTGAGATAGTCTTGAATGTGTTATGTGGTCTTTATAATTTTAGGTTTACGATGTACTTTATGTTTATTTGAATGATTGAAATAATTATTGGTGTGTTATACTTCTAGTCTATTTAACTTAATTTTAAATTAGTAAAATAAATTCAATATCTTGTAAATTCATATATTCAACTCATTTTATAATTATTTTATTAATGTGCCTTTTGTTTATTGATTATGTTTGAATTTCATTGTAACATCAACCTTTGAAAAGTGTTATTGAATTCAATTTGTTAAAAATTTACTTAATGTTTGAGAGTGTAAGTAATATAATATTGTTACTGAAATAGTCTTGAATAAGTTATGTGGTCTTTATAATTATAGGTTTGTGGTGTTTCTAAAAGATTAGATGTTGCAAATTATATTGCATCGCTTTTATAAATAATTGCTTTGGATATAAAGTTTCGATATATATTTCGTATATATATTTTTATATTACATACAAAATTGAAATCTTTATAAACTGTGGAAAAGTTATCCCTCTATTATGAAATATTTGAAAGTCTATGGGTATCTTGTGAATTAGATTGTGCTATATGATCCTACAAAACAATCTAAGTTTTCCTTTTTATTATATGATGTTGAAGTGTTGCATATATATATACCTTAAAAGCATGAACTCCCTAACTTGAATGTTAAATTACTATAATACCCCAACTTAAAACACTCAATTTAGAATATATTCTATATTTAATATTATATTTATTTACGCTATATTATATTAGAAGCATACAACTTTTCACATTATTAGGTAGTTACTCTTCCGAAGGATTGTAACTTTTTTTTTATAGAGTTGTGACTTTTCCATGAGTTATGACATTTTTGAAAAGTTTTGATTTTTCTGAAGGATTGTGACTTATCTGAAAAGACACGATAAACACCTTCTCATACTATCCTTTGTTGTCTATAAATAGAGGGGGTTTCTCACACTTTAAAACTACGAATTTTGTAAGTTTTCTATTCTTCTTCTTAAAACAAGGAAGGTTGTGAGAGTTGTTAAATTATGCAATTATAATATTTTTTGTGGGTAAATTAGATAGATCAACAAAAATTAAAGTAACAAGAAGAATCTGGAAATAACTCAACTTCAAATGAGAAGAGTATCTTGATAATTAATATGTAATCATTTTCATTGCCATAAAATATACTTTTGCAGCAACTTTTACTTGACAAGAAGTTCATCGATTTTTCGTTGCACAAACAATAACTTGGTGTTCAGAATCTGAAAAGTATCAAATTATTGGAGAAAAAGTATTTGATCAAATACTTTTTTGAAGAGTCCAAAGTACATTTAATAAGTACTCTCTTGTTTCCAATTTATTTATTGTACTTTTATTTTTATTCTGTTTAATATAGAATGTTATTTTTTCTTGGGGGTGGGGCGCATCTTTAAGACCATAAAGTTGAAAGACATTTTTATATATTCTACATATGATCTTTAAAAGAAAAGTCTTCTTTATTTTTTAAAAGTTCACATCAAAATAAAATTAGACCAATCTATATCTATATTTTTTTATCTATCTATACTACCTTAAAAGAATGAACTACTTAAATGTTATATAATATAATACCCCCAACTTAAAACACCAAATGTAGTAGATCTTCTATATTTTATATTGTATTATATTTATTTAGGTGTATTATATTATATTATATTAAAGACAGTCATGTTTTCACATTGAAGGGTTGTGACATTTTCGAAGAATTATAACTTTTTGATGAATTGTGACCTTTTTGAAGGGTTGTGACTTTTCTAAAGGGTTGCGCCTTTTCCAAAGAGTTGTGACTTTTCTGAAGGGTGGCGACTTTACCAAAGAGTTATGACTTTTCCGATGAGTTGTGACCTTTTTGAAGGGTTGTGACTTTTGTAAGGGTTTGATTTCTTTTTTATAAGGCAAAAAACGAAGTTTCTCATACACTACCCTTTGTTGGCTATAAAAAGAGGGGCTTCCTCAAATGTTTAAACTATGGGGAAGGGAAGAGAAAGTATATTTAAGAGGTGTTATAAGACATTTTAAGAGTGACTAATTTTTTATTTAATAATATTCACATTATTTTTAAAAATAGTGTGGTGGTAAATGGTTTGATATTCACGTGCAACACATGTGCGTCAAAACTAGTTACCTTAAAAGCATGAACTCCTAACTTGAATATTAAATTACTATAATGTCCCTAACTTAGGTTGTGACATTTTTGATGTGTTATGACTTTTCTGATAAGTTGTGACTTTTTTCATAGGGTTTTGATTTTTCGAGGAGTTGCGACTAAAGCAAAGAGTTGTGACTTTTCCAAATAGTTGTGACTATTTCAATAAGTTGTGACTTTTCCAAAGGGTTGTGACTTCTTGAAAAGGTCATGACTTTTCAGATAAGACACAAAAAACACTTGTTCATACTACCCTTTGTTGACTATAAATAAAGGGGGTTCCTCTCATTTTTGAACCATAGTTTTTTTGAATCTTCTACTCTTCTTCTTCTTGCATTTTTAAAAATTTCGTGTGATTTATTGTCGTTGAGTGAGTTCAAAGTTTAGCGAAATATGATGTACCACTATTTTGATGAAGTAAATTGTTCTATCGTAAGAAGGTATATTCCTTAACCTCGAGTACTTGAGGAAAGTAGTTCTGATGATATAATAATTATTTTTTTTCTTAGATAGTATGTAATGTTCCAATATATGAAGTTAACATGATGTAGTTTAAACTCATTTGTTTTTGTTAACAATTTCTCTTGTGATGTAGATATATACTTCTGAATATCTTTTTAGAAAATTATTAAACTTCTCAAGAGTTAGAGAATTGTCACGATTTGTTTTTTGATGCTCAAGACAAAAGAATGACTTTATTTATCAATGTCACTTATGTGATTTAGATTGTCAAGAAGTTTGCTTCAAAATATATATTACTATATAAACATTGCCCTTTTGTTTTATTGATTTACTATTTTTTAATATTTAAGTATTTTCGATGAAGAAAAGTTTATATGACTTGTAATAACGCCAGTTGAAGTTTTTATTAGTTTAATTTTTATTGTAGTCTAAATTCATTTGTTATTATTAACAATTTCTCTTGTGATGTAGATATATGCTTCTAAATATCTTTTTCCAAAATTATTCAACTTCTCAAGAGTTAGAGAATTGTCACGATTTGTTTTTCTGAATCATTTAAAATTTATATGAATGTGAAAATATGTGAATATATATGAATCATTTAAAATTTATCGTTATCAAAATAAATTTTATAATTAATAATATGGAATAAACATTTTCATTTTGTCCCTACACTAAGTTAAAATCTAATAACTATAAAAGTATAAAATTTATTAGAAATTCATCTATAATTCTTTAGTTGTAACATTATAAATTATCTTAGTTATTACTAATTATTGCAAATGTTATTCACACTCGTTTACACTCTTTAGTTAAAATATTATGAATTATCATAGTTATAGCATTAATTATTTCTATCATTCATCTTTCCTTATATTAACTTTTGACCAATAATTTTTCATATTATTATACCGCCCCTATATATTTGATAACACAGTGTTGTTATTTTTCCTTGGACGAATCATGGTTGTTTGAATAAATTGAAAATTGTTTACAAGTATATGAACTATATCTTTGTTGGGTGTAAGATAAACAGGTGATTATATATATATGATTTCACAAATAGAATATATTCTTTAATTTTAATTTTTAGCTTTTTCGGTTAAAAAAAAAAAAGAAAACCTTTCTGAGTTAACTATGGACAGTCAGATAACTATCTTTGATTTATGTACACAATCAATCGAAAAGTCAAATATGAGAGCCAACAAAAAGAACAACATCTATTATGTTATAACTTATAAAATAAAAATTAAAAAAATAGTTCTAAAAAAAATGATGTTGTTCTCCACATGTTCATATGACATCTAAACAGATTAAGTAGAACACACGTGCAAAGCACATCTGGATAGATGACAAGAAAAATACACAATAAATTTCATCTGTAAGGTAATATTAGTGAGATACGACTAATTATATGATTGAACCTCATCAAATTGAAATAAATATATATATTATTGCATTTAACTAATAAAAAATTTCATTGCCATCTTTATAGGTTCGTGTGAATAAGAGATATATATGATAATCCACATTGAACATTCACAAAAGAATCTGCAATATTATTTTGTGCAAAGCTTATTATTCAAATCTTCGCTTAAATTTTCTGAATTGATAATCACATGCAACGCACATGTCGAATATATATATTAATGATAATCAATAGTAATGTGATTGAATGCAACTTTTATAGTTTAAAAAATAAATGTCGTTGACTATGTTGAATAATGTTTTATAAAAAAATTTAGCCATGGTATAAATTTCATACTTTATTAAAAGTGTACGATGATGCAATGTGAATTTCAATGTGAACTATTGATTATAAAACATCATTTGTGTAGGTGCCTTAACATGGAAAGTCAACTAAATAGATGTCACAATCCAATTTTCCGAGTCATGGTGACACCTATTATACCCACCAGTAGGTAAGCTAAACCTACCCTGAATGACAAGTAGTGAGTATAAGGGTAGAATTAAAGAGAAATAACACTAGCAATAAAAACAAGACAAAAACGAAAGCAAACCAAATTATATATACAATAGAATCCCTCCAAGAACTTGGAAGTCACATGTAAAGACTTGTCTAATATGAACAAAATACAAGTCCCAAAAGTGGACCACAACAAGCCAACTAAAAGCAAAAAGACTAGTTCAGCATATATATATATACATACAAAAAAAGAGACAAGTCGATCAAGGGCATCAAGTGCACACCCTCATTTCAGACCCTCAAAAGTTGTAAAAGATGGCACAAATTATCACCGCTGGTAGCTGGTACTAGGACCTGCATCACGAAAAAATATGCAAAGTGTAGCATGAGTACCAAAAAAAGGTAATTAGTAGGAATCAAGGGTCGACTGATGATGAATCGAGGATTTCGACTGATTACGAGTCGAGGATTTCGACTCATTTAAGGTTTATTATTCAAGGATTTAGTGTCCTCAATGCCTATTTTATGCCCATAACTGATGTCAAAATGTTGATATGCAGCAATGAAGACTAGAGAGTAAGTCAAGGACATTACGAGGCAAATAAGAGTGAAAAAACTGAAAAAGTTGAACCAAAGCAAAGTTGATACTCGCCAAAGCGACTCGACAAGTCACCGAGTGGACCTTCAACTCCCCTAAACTTCCAGCATGTCAAACCATGGACAAAACCAACCAAGCGAGCAAACAAGTAATTTGACGACACGCTGAAGAGATCGACGATGACGATCTTGCTCGCCGAAAGTTACAGAAAGATTTGATGTAAAAGCCACGCCAAAAAGGTGAGAAGAGGAGTACGCAGCGCATCACTAAAATATTCGGCGAACCTGACTTACTTCACCGAGTTGACTTCGTGCTGAAATTATGGGATCTTATAAATGCAATCTTGAAAAGAAGAGAAGGAGTTCCCACATTGTTCACTTTTGGGTTTTTGAGTTTCTACATTCTAGAACATTGTTTTTACATTTTGGAGTAGATATTGTGAGATTTTTAGCTTAAATTGCAGTATTTGAGAATTCTGGATCGTTGTCAAATCAGATGGAAAACTTCATTGGTAATAATTTCTTATTTTTCACTATGCTTGGCTAAAACTCCTTTTCTTGGGGGTGTGATTATGAGGTTAAATGTGTTAATTAGTTAAATCCCCCCATTCTAAATTGGTTACCCAAATCCCCCCATTTGATTAATCATCAAAACTTTGTGATTTACTTTAATGTTACGAAACCTCTACTTCTACAAATGATTAGGACACCATTCTACTTCTTAATTGAATTCTCTACTATATCACTCCCTGTGGGATCAAACCCAACTCTTAGTTGGGTTTATACTTGTTAGAGATCGCCTACACTTAAAATTGGATGAAGTGTAGTTGATCATTATCAAAAATAGTGTCGCTCCCGGGGAGTGGTGTTTAGAATTCTTTTATTAAAGTTGAGTCGTGAACTGATTTTGTTGTAGTTGAATTATCTTATTTGTGTTCTTTGTTGGCTTCTCTAAAACATGTGAAGAGATAAGTGTAAATGGGAGCAATGCCAGCCAACATGGGAACTACGACGACATCGAAAATGGGCATGATGTCAATGAGGATCAGTTGGAAGTGCGGGTGCTATTTGATTGCCTCCGACTGTGGGAAATATTGTATTTCATGTTACCAACACAATGTTGTAGCTGTTGCAAATGAAGGGTCTCTTTAGAGGACTCGCTCATGAAAATCCTCATGACCACATCTGAAACTTTGTGGAATTATGTGGGTCATTGATGTTTGCGTAATCAAGGACACAACTTCCAATGCAAGTGTCTACGATCGTGCAATAGTATAATAATCCAACCAAGGGGTGGGATCATCCCAAGAGAGTGGTTTTGAGAATTTGTAGAAAAATATAATTTCATTCTAACTAGTCGTAGCTAAAAATATTAACGAGTAAAAACATTGTAGATTAAAGAAGAGGCACACAAGAATGTCAATTAACAATGGGAGGTTTTTGTCACTAGTGGGTAAAACAACAAAATAAACAAGGGTTTCTAACTAATGAGAGTGGATCCTTGGGATGTGACAGGAATACGGGTTAATCTAGATTATTGGGTACATGCTTTCGATAGAAAATTTATAGAGTAATAGTGACTAGGCTAAGCTTTATGTGGGAATAAGTTATCTCTCGAGCAACTTACCCCATTTCAAATGGGTTCCTCTCAGACACCCACTTGCCGCATGAAGACCAGCCTACGCCTTACCTCACTCACTATCTCGAGCTGAGTGTTAGGATATGGGACTAGGGTTCACTCTCTCGAGCTGAACCTCGTGTCGACCCAGTCCTTGGGCCATCAATCTAGTAGTCTTGGTTACACAACTTCTCTCTCGAGCAAGCTGAAAATGCATAAATAAAATTGTATTTGCAACTACAAATTTGTTAAATTCATACACAACTACTAGACGAAATCACCATTAAACTACATCTAATCTATCAGCAAGCAAGACCCAACAACAATCTTAACCCATATTCGCTAAATCATACCAGAAGAATTGGGGTTTTAGCCACACATCAAGAGATAGAAATTTATACCTAAATGAGTTTGCATTCAAATGGATATGAAGATTTAAGTCTTGTTACAGGCCAAGAATGAAGAATCCAAGAGACCCAACTCGAAATCAAGAAGATGAAACCCTCTCTTCTTTAAGTCTTCAAAACCCTCTCAAACTTAGAGAAAAAAATATCAAAAAGTACTATTCTATGTGAAAATTATAATAATGGTTCGACCCCCTAAAACTAAAACTCTAACTAGCATTTAAAGTTATTACAAATTTGTGTTGCATCGAATCGTTCGGCGTCATTAGTCAGAATCGCTGATCAACTCGGCGATTCACCCTTTGGTGTAGTTCACCGCCGTCTTGTACCATCATTCAGCATCGTCGTGCTCTTAGTCATTGGGCGACATGGTACTATTTTGCAGAACTTCTCGGCGATGCGCCGACTGTTTCATTTTTTTGCCGACTTGATCCTTTCCTTCACGGCTTAGCACACTGGAACAAAAGGCGATGTAAGACCCTTCGGCGACTCGCCAAGTGGACTCGGTGATCCTCAGGCCTTCATTTCTTCGTTCTTTTCATCCTTTTCGTTCTTTTTTCTGACGTAGTGTCCATGCTTTTCTTAAAACTTTAAATACCTGAAACTTAAAGGTTTTCATGATATATTGAGATAAAATAAGTATTTGAGAACACAATTTCTATTAAAATATAGCCCTAATGAGTCCAAAAATTGGACTCATCAGTCATTTTCTTTCGAGAACATCACTCAAGAGTCAGTCCAACTTCGTTTGTTTCTCTTTTCTCTAATGGGGGAAGCAAAGAAGTGTTTGCTGCAATACCAAGGGAGTCAATTACTTCTTGGGAGGAGCTCACTGATGTGTTTAATGAAAAGTTTTTCCCTCCTTCGAAGATGGTCAAGTTGAGGGACAATATTCAGAACTTCAAGCGTGTTGGCGGCAAACCTATCCATGAGACATGGATAAGGTTCCAAAAGTTGTTGCTCCAATGTCCAACTCATGGGCTTCCGGACAATGTGTTGTTGCAATATTTCTACAGAAGTCTTGATGCAATCAACAAGGGTACAACTGATCAACTGATTAGAGGTGGTATAATGAGTCAACCTTTTGTTGTAGCTTCGGTATTGCTCGACGAGATGACTAAAATTAATCACGCATGGTGTACAAGAGATGATCAAGTGTATCCTTTGAATCTCAGGGAGAACATGGTCAAAATGATGACTCAAATGACATTGTTGACAAAGCATGTCATGGGGGTTGGTTATGGAGCTATGAATCCAACTGAGGAGAAATTTGAAAACAAGAGGTACATCTAGTGTCAAGACTAGAGGAGGGTTCTTGTTCGAGCTCTTTAAGTCCGGGCAAGAATCAAGGCTGGAAAATAATTAGTGAGGATGGATGGAGAGATCACGATCGAGATTGGTCTGATCAGAACAAATATTGGAGGAGAGAAGATGACGATGATGATGATGCATGCTATGTGCACACTGGTGATAGTCCAAAGTCTTGGGGTAGTTATGGGAGCTTTCAGATTGAGGATTTGTTGTCTCATATTCTAAATAAAGTGGAAGGTTCTGATGAAGTGCGTAAAAAAATGAAGGTGGATTTCTTATCCTTGAATAAGACGGTAACATCTCACTCGGCCTCCATCAAGCAACTTGAATCCCAAGTGAGTCAACTTTCAACCCAATTAGTGTCACGACCCAAGAATACCCTCTAGATGTGACAAGGCGTACTCAACCCCGAAAGGTCTCATACAAGCCCATTATTATATCATAACATAAGATAAAATAAATGATGCGGAATTTAAAAATTTTATCCATACAATCGAAGTCTTTTATAAAAGCAAGCGAAAGTCTAAACTTGTCTCAATTAGCCATCTAATTCAATCTTTGAATCAAATAGGGACACAACCCTTACATCATAGTTTGAAAATGAAATACTAGAATGAAACTGCTAAATGAAGATATCCGTCCTCGAATCATGAGGACTCACCAACTAGTAAGGAGAATGATCAATTCCAAGCTCTAGCCACAAGGGGAATCAAATTGAGTGCCTATCCCTACACTTGGGAAAATTGTAGAAAAATATGGGTTAGTACAAAACTGCACTATGTATGATAGTCATGCATAAAAACCTTTAAAATATGCTAGAAAGGACATTTAGTTGAAAAGCATGCACTATACCAAGTTTGAGAATCATCATGCACATTAGCATAAAAACATAAGTCATAAGCATGTTCAATATATATACCATCATAACATAATAGAAATCATCTCATAAGTAACCCTAAGTTATACTTATGCAATGCATAGATAAGATCCCATAATCCCATCTATACTAAGTACCACTTTTAGGCCACCATAATCATACTTACCATTATTTGATCTCATCCTTTATTCATACTCATAGACAAGGAAACTGTCACATTTATTAAGTCATATCAAGGAAAGCAACTGTAACACCCCTAAATACTAGACCAACATTCACATGTCGATACACCATTGCTTAATTACTAGAATATGTTTTATTCTCATTTTGGGAACTTGAAATTTTGTGATATTTGAAACCTTGCTTAACATAATTGTGATCGTAATTTAAGGTATTGTATAGGGGTATTTATGTAATTTTATAATTAAAATTACATATAAATTGAAAGTGTTGGTATTAGGTATATACATATAGGTATATATGTATGCTTTTTGGGCATCCTACTTTTATTTGGGCAGCCCTTTTAGTGATAGCTCTACACATGTGACTAGCCTCACTTTTGAGACTATATTTTGACACCTGTTCTAGTAAAATTCGTCTCACCTGAAGTATAAGAACCTTAGAACATTATCTAACAAGCTTTTCTTCAAAATCACAAGATAAAAACTTGGCCCTTTTGGCTGGAATTCGAGACACACACTTCTTTTTGGTAAGTAACGAAATTTGTTTCTGAGCTGGGTAGTGTTTGGTATTTTATGCATATCTATTTTTCTAAAACTTAGTTTACAGTGAATAAATATGATTTGGAAAGCTAATTCGTATTCCTACAACTCTTATGTTTATTAAAAATTCTAATTTAACTGTTATTAATTCGCAATATAGGACGCAACATAGGACAAGTTCTGTCCAGATTTTGAAATTACAAATCATGTATGAACAGCTGTTAGTGTTTTGAATATATCTTTTTATACAAAACATATTTTGCGATGATTCTTGTAACCCTAAGAGATATATCTACATCTTTCATGAAGGTTATAAAGTCTAGTTTTGCCGTTTTCCTTTTCAAATCTAAGTTGCGACATGAGGTACTAGGCTGGCCAGAATTACTGTTTTGGGAGCATAGTCGTATTTGTAAAGGCTAAGCTTACTGGTGATGATAATTCTATTTTATATCAACATTATTGAGCTGCTAGGAATTATAGAAGTTATTTGATTGTATTTTTAAGGTTGTATATACTTGTGAACAAGTTGAGGACCTTGAAACATTGGTTGGTCTACGGTCTGAACTCACGAAGTTGTGTTGGATTGTTTCTTTGCTAAAGCACTGAGGTTTGTGTATAAACTTGTACTTGCACTCTTGTAATTGCTGGTATATCTGAAAGTTGACCTTGGTACCTTGGTTACCTTTTGTCACTTTACATTGCCGTGTTGGTATCCTTTAAGACGTTAAAGACGCTTGTGTAACTCGCCCACTTGTACGATTGTTTGATCACTTGGCACTTTTGTTGAGACCTTGTCCTTCTTGTGGATGTCACTTTGTCACTATTGGCATGCCTCTTGATTGGGATCATTTGCCATCTTGACTCTGGACTTTTAGTCTGTCTTAAGTATGGAAGCTGTCCATTTTAAGTACGAACTAGAAAGTTATTTTTAATATGGTTCTTGGTTCTTTTGATTAGGGCTTCGACCCTTCTTGATGCAGGGCGTTGATCCTTCTTGATACCTCATTGTTCTTGGTGTGACGACATGATATATATATTGGGCGAGCCTTGTTATTGAATCTCTTGGAAAATTGTGCTATGAGCGTTCTTGACATTTGGATCTATAAATATCGAACTTGATACTCTTTATATATTGTTTACTTGATTTATTTATTATGTTCAATTATGCTGCCCATGACTTGAGAAAGGTAACTTGGTGAATCTGAGGGCTCCGAACCTATAGTTTTTGCACCACTAAGCTATATGCTTAGCGATAGTTGTTTCTATCGTAGGGAATGTTCGAGAGGATGCATGAAGCTGGCCATTGGAGATGGAGATTTTGAGAACCTTAAGGAAGATCACATTTGCATATAGACATCTATATTTTATATAAACCTTGGGACTTGTACATGATCTATGTGTTGTATATTTACATGAAATTTTGAGGACTAATTTGATCATGTCACCATGGGTTGTAATATAAGTATGTCTATACGTTTTATTCTTTTGGGGTGTGTAAATCCAAGTCTTGTAATATACGAAATTTACTATTAGTTTTGAATAATTGTGTGAAGCATGAACCGGCAGATTTCGATACTCGAAAGTTAGTAATATTCTTGTTATCTCATCCTTAAGTGTGAGGATAATATATGCATGGAAAGCTCGTCAGTTATTTGCTTAAATTATTCTGGGAGGGTTTTTTCGTCATAAGTTAAATTTCGCGCCATGTCAATCTTAACATCAAATAAATGTTTAAATGGGCAAGATGTATATCGTTAACTAAATTATTCGTTAGGAACCTAATCCCTCTACTAGATTAAAATCAAAATGCCCTTCGTTAATCTCTTTTAAATGTCGCAAGTATTAAATTAGGTTTCTCGTTAAGTGGTAGTATCCCTCTGAAAGGGTCGCTACAGCAACTCATAGCAACAATCCACAATAAACATACTTCATTTCATAAACCATCATAATATAAAAGGAACACACCATAACTACTCTTGAAACCTACTTATGCAATGCATGAATGAAGTCTCATACCCCCACTCACATTAAGTAGAAATTCTTAAGGAGCCATAGTTCATAACTCATATTCTTGTTCATAGTGGGAATTAGCCTTAACTGACATAGACCATGTGAGCAAATCATGGAATCCGGTGTCCACCCCACACCGAAAAGAGGTGTCCTACTTGCCTAAGGTAGAACTAACATGTATTAGCTTTTAGGTGGATCCACTAGCTAAAGACCTATGAGGGGACATAGTTATGGGATAAGGAAGTTGCTACTAGAAACTCGGCCATGCATATTGTCACGACCCGAGGGTACACCCCGGATGCAACACGGCGTACTCGACCCTGAAGGGGTCTAATACAAACCTCATAGCATTCTTGAACATAAGAACATAGGAAAATAGAGAAGAATTAAAACTTTCTTTACAATCGAAGACATTTTCATTAAAAAGCAAGCGGAAGACTTTCTAGACTTTGTCTCAAACCATCTAATACTTTGAATACAACATTGGGACTTAGCCCACAGAAAAGCTTTAACATAAACTAAACAACATAAAGGAACAAAGTGGGTTTTGTCCTCAAAACTATGAGGACTCACCAAGTCTTCATCTTCAAGCACCTAAGAAACCTACTCCTCAAGCATAGAACACCAATATCTCCAAACCCTACACTTTGGTAAAAATGGAGAAGAATGGGGTTAGCACAATTAAGTACTAAGTATGGAAGTCATGCAAAAACATGCTTAAAACGGACATTTTCTTTGAAAGTCGTGCTTTTATGCCATTTTAATAAAACTTCATGAACATGAACATAAGAGGCATAATATTCAAACACAACCAACATACAAGTCATTTCTCACATTCAAGACATAATCAAGATATAAACCATTACCTTCACATTAATCCTTCACTTCAAGTAACCTGCATGCTATACCTTGTGCAATGTATGGATAACGTCTCATACCACCCTCCACACCAAAGTACCACATTAAGATTACCAAAAGTGAACTTACCATTCAACCTTTCCATCTTCATCAATACTTATGCATAAGAGACATAAATCTTTCCAAATTCAAATCATCACATAAGGACCATCACCTAGGACAACCCTAAGTCGTACTTGTGCAATGTGCAAATAGCATCCCATATTACTACTCACACTAAGTACTCCTTTGAAGTCACCATAAGAAAGGCACATTCATATACAATAAGTCATGATAAGGAAGTAACTCATGATACAACCCAAGTATAGCATGCATCTCTACATTTAAGCATATAAGAGTCAACATTCTTCATTAGCTTCATTTCATTAAGAGCACCTTCATTCATTATACATTAGAGCAACATTCTTCATTAACATCATCATAAGAGCGCATTCATTACACTTAACATTATAAAGGAACGCACCACAACCTCTCTCAAAGCCTACTTGTGCAATGCATAGATGGCGTCCCATACCACCACCCACACTAAGTAATGCATTCTTAAGAAACCATAGTTCATTAACATTCTTTGTGGGGGTAAGCCTTAACCGACATAGACCATGTGAGCTTGACATGGAATCCGGTGTCACCCTCACCGGATAAAGGAACTCTTACTTGCCTAAGGTAGGACCATCGTTTTTATAGCTTAAGTGAATCCACTAGCTAGACCTATTGTCACACCCCAACCCTAGGTGAGGCGGACAAGTACCATATGAACACATGGCTAGAAAAGCTATAAGGCATGTAATGTTTAAGCAAGTAGGCTACGAGGCATGTAATATGCATAGAAATGGTGTTATGATGCATTTGACATGTAAACAAGTGATATGCGAGTCATACAACCCACGAGCACTAATTTTGCTCATAGCATATGATCAATTAGCATGCAGTACCCACACAATATGGACAAGTGACATGTGGAAAGTAACGAGTGCAATAAATAACATGTAAGGAAAAGGTCCTATGAAAACATATGACAATAAACAAGGGTGCTCTGAAGCGGATAACACTTACATGTAAGCATTCTATGACATTAGGTAACCTGTGAGAAGGTAATCCACAAAGGGTAAATGACATACAAATAGATAAGTTATAGAACATGCAGCACGTATAATTATATAACAAACCATATTTGGAAACTACGAGATATCCTATAGAACCACTCTACCNCATGTAAGCATTCTATGACATTAGGTAACCTGTGAGAAGGTAATCCACAAAGGGTAAATGACATACAAATAGATAAGTTATAGAACATGCAGCATGTATAATTATATAACAAACCATATTTGGAAACTACGAGATATCCTATAGAACCACTCTACCATAATAAGGGCAAACACACTGTCTTGCTCATATTCCTTACTCACCTCAAAACACACGATTGATTTCCCCATCTACTCTCTTCAATCTCCTCAGAATTCTTATAGGTGTTCTGCTATTGGGACTTGGCTTCCATCTAGGTCAATATAATTACTACAGTCAAGATAGAAAAAGAAAATCCACAATAGTTCATCTTTTAGAGTAGGAGACTAAGGTCAACTTTGCCTTCATTACTAGCTTGTGTTATATCACGCTCATTGTCTGGTGCCCTTTGAAGGTCGAAATAGAAAATAAATAGTGAAGCTTGAACGCACCATAAAACATGAACTCTAATAATATGTAAATGTCAGGTACCTATAAAGTTATATCATGATTCATAAAATCATAGAGTTAGCCCTCTTGGGCTTAACTAGATAGGTCTGGCCATACTA
Source organism: Solanum stenotomum (assembly GCF_019186545.1). NCBI lineage: Eukaryota > Viridiplantae > Streptophyta > Magnoliopsida > Solanales > Solanaceae > Solanum > Solanum stenotomum. Next base: position 23,257,805 of record NC_064288.1, read on the forward strand.
ATAGATTTTTTTTTAAACAAGTAAGGATGCTCCGACTCTTTTCCCATGCAAGATACCAAATAATAACAACAAGCATAAGATCAATATTTCCTCTCCCTTAACTAGACTATGACTGACAAATTACTGCAGGCATATATTAAATGAACCCTGTAGTAGCTCTATTCAAATTGATGGAAGTTTATACATGTGAATAATTGTCATACCCCGAGCTACCCCCAAGATGCGGACACGGGACCTAGGACCATAAGTGATCCCAAGCTAACCCTACTGGCATGATCATGAGCATACTAAATATAATAAATTGATGTGAAAGTTTAAACATAAATAAATCAGAAAAGATGGGGAATACCCATATACTATAACTGAATATATCAAATCTGAGAGTTTAATACAAAAAAATATCAAACTCAAACTACTAAGCTGAATCTAACTATGTTTGAAATAAGCCACTAAACTTACTAGAAATGTTGGGACATGCCCCAACTAGGTCTAGCAAAACTGAAACTAAAGACTAAAAGCAATAAAGATAAACATGTCACTAGTCCTCGAAGAATGAGGACTCACCACTGATGCTGCTGAACTGGAGATCGGGAACCGATCTAAGCGTGATCTGGATGTTGAGAACCTGAACCTACATCACGAGAAGATGTAGCGCACGTATGCGTCAATACTCGAAAGGTACTGAGCATGCAGGATAGAGTAAAGCTGAAACAACATATAACTAAACAAAGCAATAAAGCAATGAAATAATCTAGACATGATATAGATACTGAAAATACTAAATACTCAGGTAACTGATGCAATGACTAAATTTATAACATGCTGAGACTGAATATTAACTGTACTGAAATATGGTCAATGCAAAAGAGTCTGACTGAACTGTGGGAGCTACTAATAACCGACATAAAACCACATGAGCTAAATGTGGAGTCCGATGTATACGCCCCATCGAGAGGACCCAATATACCCTGCCAGAGGTATAGAGGCATGCTGGCGTGATCACTAAACTGGTGTTTCCCACAGAGGGGACTTACACCTATGTGGCTCGTAGTTCTGGGACTATATGGGTACGTTGAACCCTAGTCCAACTCGATATTATGCTACTCCCAATGAATTAAGTGGTTAACTGGTTATGACTGAATTTCTGTAAATATTGGATAGCTTGAAACTGAACATGCAAACTGAGAATGCAACAATTAATCTGATAATGATGCATTCATGAATTGAGACATGTATAATTGAATACTGAATATCAGGCCTAGCATGTGTAATTCAAGAACTAAAGAAATACATAGCTAGGGTTCTGAAATTTATGCGATAAACTGAGCAATAACATGATAATCTGATTTGGAATATTTAAATAACTAATTTATGATGATCTATTGAAATTCTAGAAACCCTAGGTCTGTACATAATCATGGAATCAAGAATCTGACTGAATTCTAGGGACCTAATGGGCGAAAGGAGCCCACTAGTGAAATCCCATATACCTGGTGACAAATTCAACGGAGAAATCTTTCGATTTTGGGGCTGGAACTGAAGGAACCTTGTTACGTTCTTTAACTAGGGTTCTTGACTTTTCTTATCCTTTTAGCGTTCTAATTTTTCTAAGTTTGATTAATGATTTGACTTAGGTAAGTTCTAGTTATGCTTCTAGGATTAAACTGATTAAAACCTCATGATTTAGGGTCTAAACGATGTATCTTAGGGGTTAAACGAAATAGGAAAAGACCAAAAGACCCCTGAATTAACTACTGTCGGAGTGACCTACGGATTGGACCTACGGCGTAGGTCAATCTACGGTCTGTAGATTGTGTCGTAAGTCAAGCCTACTCCACAAGCCTTCACTAAAACGAGCATAACTTTTTACTCGGAGGTTGGAATTTAGAAAAATTGGTTGCGTTGGAAAGATAAATCAATTATCTATCATATCATAGGTCATGGGACACAAAATTATTTTTGTGATAAAAGTTATGACCATGTAAAGTTGATCCATCAACAATTTTCAGCTAACTGGCCGTTGATCCTCATCTACGGTCAGACCTACAGACCGTGGATTGATTGACGGTCCGTGCTAGTCAACCGTCAATCGGGACTGAAGCTGGGATTTTTGTGGCATCGATCCACGGACACGAACTATGGTCCGTGACCTAACCTACGGACCATAAGTCCAGCCGTGGGTCAACACTTAGCCGAATTTCTGGCTGAGTTCTGGGGAAGTTTTCTGTCACGAACCACGGACCTACAGGACGGACCGTGAGTCCATCTACGGTCCGTGGATGGTGTCCGTGAGTGCCACTTGTAACACCAGAAATCTGAAATCTCTATTTTCGGATACGGGGTGTTACATTATCTCCCCCTTGGGACCATTCATCCTTGAATGAAGACTAAACTAGCTGAAATGGAAGGAGAGAGCTGCAATCCCTACCACTAAACACTGAGAACTGAATTTCTGACTGAACTGAGTTCCAAGGACATGCAAATATGCTGAAAATGCAAGTACAA
>NC_064288.1:23260832-23398258 GCF_019186545.1 Solanum stenotomum
GACTTCTGGCGACTCTGAGCAGTCTTAAGTCTATCTCTAATGAGTTGCACTTTTTCCATAGCATCAAGGACCGAATCTGGTCCTATCAAGGCTGCTTCACCTACTTCAAACCAACCAACTGGAGATCTACATCTACGCCCATACAATGCCTCATAAGGGACCATCTAAATGCTGGAATGGTAACTATTATTGTAGGCGAACTCAATCAGAGGAAGGTGATCATCCCAACTACCCTTGAAGTCAATCACACAAGCTCTCAATATGTCCTCTAAGGTCTGAATGGTATGTTCTGCCTGACCATCCGTCTGGGGATGAAATGTTGTGCTAAGGTTAACCTGAGTACCAAGACCCTTCTGAAATGACTTCCAGAAATGAGAGGTAAACTGAGGACCTCTATCTGAGATGACAGACAAACGAACCCCATGCAACCTCACAATCTCATTAATGTAAAGCTTGGCGTAATCCTCCACCGAATCTGTAGTCTCTACCACCAAAAAGCGAGAAGACTTAGTAACCCTATCAACAATAACCCAAATGAAGTCATGTTGTTTGCGAGTACGAGGTAAACCTGTGATGAAGTCCATGTTGATCACTTCACACTTCCAAGTAGGAATGTCAATCTCTTGAGTCATACCTCCTGGTTTCTGATGTTCTGCCTTTACTTGCTGGCAATTGGGGCACTTAGCCACAAAGTCGGCTATATCTCTTTTCATACCATTCCACCAATAGACTTCTCGTAAATCGCGGTACATCTTAGTGGCACCTGGATGAATAGAATATCTGGAGTTATGGGCCTCTGCAAGAATATGTTGTCTCAACTCACCCACATTAGGAACACATAATCAACTCTGATAGTGAAGCACACCATCTCCCCCCTGGGAGAATACCTCCACTGTCTGCTTCTGGACTGCACCCTTAAGCTCTAGCAATATTGGATCACTGTCTTGCTTTTCCTTAACTTCTACTACTAAAGAAGATTCTGCTCCATTCTGAACCGTTACACCACCATCTAATATGCTCATAAGACGAACTCCTAGGCAAGCAAGTATGTGAACATCCTTTGCTAGATCTTTTCTTTCTTCCTCAACATGTGCTACACTACCCATAGATAGTCTGCTAAGGGCATCTGCTACTACATTTGCCTTACCAGGATGGTAATGAACACTCATATCATAATCTTTGAGGAACTCTAGCCATCTTCTCTAGCGAAGATTCAACTCTTTCTGAGTGAACACATATTGAAGGCTCTTATGGTCTGTGAACACTTCTACGTGAACACCATACAAGTAATGTCTCCAAATCTTAAGTGCAAACACCACTGCTGCTAGCTCGAGGTCGTGAGTTGGGTAGTTCTTCTCATGCACCTTAAGTTGTCTAGAAGCATAAGTTATAACCTTACCTCGCTGCATCAACACCCAACCTAGGCCGACCCTGGATGCATCACAATAGATTACATAATCGTCTGAACCCTCTGGTAGAGTCAAGACAGGAGCTGTGGTCAACCTAGTTTTCTGTTCTGCGAAGCTTTTCTCACAATCATCTGACCAGTGGAACTTAACCTTTTTCTGAGTCAACCTAGTCAATGGTGAGGCTATCGATGAAAATCCTTCCACAAACCTTCTGTAATAACCTGCTAGACCCAAGAAACTTCTGATATTTGTAGCAGAGGTAGGTCAAGGCCATTGTTTCACTACTTCTATCTTCTGGGAATCTACTCGAATTCCTTCACTAGACACAATATGCCCAAGGAAGGCAACTGATTGTAACCAAAACTCGCACTTGTTAAATTTTGCAAATAACTGGCCATCTTTGAGAGTTTGTAGAACAACTCTCAAATGACTCACATGTTCTTCCTCATTCTTAGAGTAAATGAGGATATCATCAATAAAGACAATAATGAACAAGTCCAAGTACTGCTTGAACACTCTGTTCATCAAATCCATGAAAGTTGCAGGAGCATTGGTTAGTCCAAATGGCATGACTACAAATTCATAATGACCATACCAAGTTCTGAAGGCTGTCTTCGGAATGTCACTATCCCTGACTTTAAGCTAATGATAACTCGATCTGAGGTCTATCTTTGAGAAATGACTAGCACCCTGAAGTTGGTCAAACAAGTCATCAATCCTGGGGATGGGATACTTATTCTTGATTGTGACCTTGTTCAATTGCCTATAGTAAATGCACATTCTGAGAGAACCATCTTTCTTCTTTACGAACACACTGGTGCACCCCATGGCGAAATACTAGGTCTAATGAAGCCCTTATCTAGAAGGTCTTTCAACTGCTCTTTCAATTCCTTAAGCTCAGCTGGAGCCATTCTGTAAGGAGGAATAGAGATAGGCCTATCTGGAAGGAGATCTATTCCAAAGTCGATTTCCCTATAGGGAGGAACTTCGGGAAGATCTTCTGGAAACACTTCTGGAAATTCATTTACCACTGGAACTGACTCAAGAGTTGGGGTTTCGGAGCTAGAATCCTTAACCCAAACTAGATGATAGAGATAACCCTTAGAGATCATCTTTCTGGCCTTAAGGTAAGAAATGAATCGACTCATATGCGCTAAGCTACTACCCTTCCATTCTAAGATTGGTTCGTCTGGAAACTGAAAACGAACAATCCTAGTTCTACAATCAACTGAGGCATAACAAGAATGTAACCAATCCATGCCTAGAATGATATCGAAGGCTACCATTTCTAACTCTACAAGATCTGTTGAGGTGACTTTTTGAGAGACTGTGACAGGGCAATTTCTGTATACCCGTCTAGCTATAACTGGGTCACCGACTGGCGTAGAGACTGAGAAGGGTTCTGAAAGAGTTTCTAGGCTAACACTGAATTGGACTGCTATGTAAGGAGTTACAAAACACAAAGTAGCCCCTATATCTAACAATGCATAAACATTAAGATCAAAGACTCGTAACGTACCAGTGACTACATCAGGAGAATCTTCCTGATCTTGACGAGCCTGAAGAGCATAGAACCTATTTTGGCGTTGTCTGCCACCTGTACCAGATGAGTTACCCTACTGAGTCGGGCGACCTGCTGGTGCTGCTGAAGTTGTAGACTGAGCTCTACCATTATTTCCTCCTTAACCATGTCTAGAAGGACAATCCTTCAATCTATGACCAAACTGACCACACCCAAAACATCCTTCCTTACATGCCCGGCACTCGCCCGGATGGTTCTTACTACATTTCGGGCAAGTTGGGTAAGTTTTGGTGCCTGAAACACTACCTTGAGACTTAGAGCTTGACGCCCTACCTTTCTGATTATTACGGAACCTGGGGGATGGAACACATACTGATGAAGGTTCTTGAGCCGAAGACTTCTGCTGAAACTGTGAGTGATTTCCACCACCCGAATTCTGTTGGGAATACTCGTAGTTACCTGTTCTTGCTTTCTTAGTCTCCCTAAGCTTATCACCCTCAACCTGCTGAGCATGAGTCATGAGCCTAGAGATGTTCATGTCTCCCAACAACATAGCATTCCTACACTCTGTTTTCACTAAGTCTGACACTCCATACAAAAACTTATTCATCTGAGCCCTAGAATCAGCAACCATGTGAGGAGCATACCTGGAGAGTTGGTTAAACTTGAGCCCATACTCTTGGACAGTCATGTTACCCTGCCTCAAGGTCATAATTTCCTGGGCCCTTGCTTCTCTCAACTCTATGGGGAAGAACCTGTCTAGAATGGTTTCGCTGAAACAATCCCAAGTAATAGGAGCGGCATCTGTACCCCTATTCTCTTTCCACTGAGTGTACCAGAGATGAGCCACATCTTTCAGCTGGTAAGATGCCAACTCAACCCGATCATTCCCAGTGACCTGCATTACCTCAAAGATCTTCTTGATCTTATCCAAGAAATTCTGGGATCTTCACCAGTCTGTGATCCTAAGAACCCAGTAGGATTCATCCTAACAAAGTCACGGACCCTTGCTGCTGTTGATCCACCATTTGCATTCACAGGAGCTTGAACCCGCTGATTATTCTGGTTAGTGACACTCTGAGCCAACATCTGAATGGCATTCCTGAATTCTGCATTCGACACTTCTTGATCTGGAACTGGAGGAGCTGCGTTTGCGTTCCTGGCATTCGCATTCTTGGCGTTAGCTCTACGAGGAGGCATGATCTGAAACGGAGAACGTCGAGTTAGAATGGAATTAGATCAAACCTTACGCACGATAAGAGTAACAAGAAAATGAAGATTTTTCCTAAAGACACTTTGTAGCCTCCGTCTGATTAGATGTGGTGTGCACGACACACCCATGACAAGGACTCTACCTAGTGCGGCTTTTCAAACATCCTAGGACACTTAAACCTAGTGCTTTGATACTAAGTTTGTCACGCCCCGAGCTACCCCCGAGACGCGGACACGGGACCTAGGACCACAAGTGAGCCCAAGCAAACCCTACTGACATGATCATGAGCATACTAAATATAATCAACTGATGCGGAAGCTAAATCATAAATAAATCTGAAAAGATGGGGAATACCCATATACTATAACTGAATATATCAAATCTGAGTGTTTAATACTAAATACTGAAATATCTGGCCTAGCATGTGTAATTCAAGAACTAAAGAAATACCTAGGTAGGGTTCTGAAATTTATGCGATAAACTGAGCGATAACATGATAATCTGATTTGGAGTATTTAAATAACTAATTCATGATGATCTGTTGAAATTCTAGAAACCCTAGGTTTGTTCATAATCATGGAATCAAGAATCTGACTGAATTCTAGGGACCTAATGGGCGAAAGGAACCCACTAGTGAAATCCCATATACCTGGTGACGAATTCTACGGAGAAATCTTTCGATTTCGGGGCTGGAACCGATGGAACCTTGATGCGTTCTTGAACTAGGATTCTTGACTTCTCTTCTCCTTTTAGTGTTCTAATTTTTCTAAGTTTGATTAATGAATTGACTTAGGTAAGTTCTAGTTATGTTTCTAGGCTTAAATTGATTAAAACCTCATGATTTAGGGTCTAAATGATGTATCTTAGGGGTTGAACGAAATAGGAAAAGGCCGAAAGACCCCTGAATTAACTGCTGTCGGAGTGAGCTACGGATTGGACCTACGGGCAGTAGGTCAATCTACAGCCCGTAGATTGTGTCCGTAAGTCAAGCCTGCTCCACAGTCCTTCACTAAAATAAGCATAACTTTTTATTCGTATGTCGGAATTTAGTAAACTCGATGGTGTCAGAAAGATAATTCAATTATCTATCATATCATAGGTCATGGGACACACAATTCTTTTTGTGCTAAAAGTTATGACCATTTGAAGTTGATCCATCAACAATTTTCAGCTAACTGGCCGCTGATCCTCATCTACGGTCAGACCTACGAACTNTTCTAGGGACCTAATGGGCGAAAGGAACCCACTAGTGAAATCCCATATACCTGGTAACGAATTCTACGGAGAAATCTTTCGATTTCGGGGCTGGAACTGATGGAACCTTGATGCGTTCTTGAACTAGGATTCTTGACTTCTCTTCTCCTTTTAGTGTTCTAATTTTTCTAAGTTTGATTAATGAATTGACTTAGGTAAGTTCTAGTCATGTTTCTAGGCTTAAATTGATCAAAACCTCATGATTTAGGGTCTAAATGACGTATCTTAGGGGTTAAACGAAATAGGAAAAGGCCAAAAGACCCCTGAATTAACTGTTGTCGGAGTGACCTACGGATTGGACCTACGGGCCATAGGTCAATCTACGGCCCGTAGATTGTGTCCGTAAGTCAAGCCTGCTCCACAGTCCTTCACTAAAACGAGCATAACTTTTTATTCGTAGGTTAGAATTTAGTAAACTCGATGGTGTCGGAAAGATAATTCAATTATCTATCATATCATAGGTCATGGGACACACAATTCTTTTTGTGCTAAAAGTTATGACCATCTGAAGTTGATCCATCAACAATTTTCAGCTAACTGGCCGCTGATCCTCATCTACGGTCTGACCTACGGACTGTGCTGGTCAACAATCAATCGGGACTAAAGCTGGACTTTTTGGGGCATCGATCCACGGACACGAACTACGGTCCGTGACCTGACCTACGGAACGTAAGTCTGGCAGTGGGTCAACACTTAGCCGAATTTCTGGCTGTGTTCTGGGGAAGTTTTCTGTCACGAACCACGGACCTGCAGGACAGACCGTGAGTTCATCTACGGTCCATAGATGGTGTCCGTGAGTTTCACCTGTAACACCAGAAATCTGAAATCTCTATTTTCGGATACGGGGTGTTACAAGAATGCTCTACTTCTATTTTGTACTAATAATGTAGATGAACTAGGTCCATGTATCTTCTATCTAGGTAGCCTTTTTATTCCCCTCTTTTTCTTGTTATTATCAGGACCAAATATCACGACTTGAATCGATACTAAAATGACTTCTCTGTCTAACAAAGGTTCACAAAGTTGTTCCCGGGTGCGCGCGCCATTATAACTTGTTAGGATTGAAGAGTTGACACCTTTTTATTGCCTCATATACTTCGCAACCTCTCTTTCATAATCACATATCTCACTCCTCTATAGCATCCTCATATCACCCCTACTCCTATGTTTAGGGAATTTGGCATATCCCATCTCCTTCTAACGAGAAGCTCTATGTACATATTCGGCCCATGTAATTCAAGCTTCATTCTCACATGCTTCCTATCTAACAAGTACCTTTTAATCAAAACTAGTAGCTTCATGAACTCTAATCCCACTATGTACAACCTAACTAATCACAACTTAGGTCTAACCAATCAATTTTTTTCCTTTTGTTAACCTTACCCTTTAGTCACATACTAATCCTCCATAGCCAAAACATAGATCATAATAGGAACTACCATACATATATCATTTGCAGAAATTGGCACACTTATCCCTAAGATTTATAACCACGAAAAGAATACAAATGTTATTAGTACTTATTCGGGGTTGTTGGCACATACCATGTAAAAGCCAAATATTAACATATTCGGGATGACATATGGTGAGAATTTGGGCCTTGTCAGCCAATTAGGGCTATCTATAGTAACACTATTGCACTGATACATCCACCTATCAGATTGTGCCACTGCCTTCTTTCGAGAAAAAAACTAGTTCAACAACATCAATTTCGAGAACATGTTTAATGATGAAAATTCTATGTATCTCAGACTAAGAACAAGTGTCCTCTATAGGAATAGATCCTATAAACATGGAGGAAATATAGAACCCAAGAGTTGGATACATCCAACTTAGAAGATGTGCTTAGAAATGCTACAGCTCATATATGTAACTAGGTAACCCATCATTTTTAAGCATATGGATAACCATACTAAATCTTTCTCAATTGAACCAACGTGATACAAATGCTAAAAATGCAACTTAAAATGCATATAACATAAAATCCTATACATACCTTGTGGAGTGGGACGGTCGAATAAAATGAATTCAATGTAGTCTAAATTTTGATAACTTCAGATCCTTTTCTGTAGATTGCATGTTGACATTTTAGCTACTGTTAAACTTAACCATTGTAAGCATAATATGAATAGCATGATCAGGTGAAAGTGGAAATTGACTTCTTAACTTCACTCTATCGCACGATCTAGATTACGAAGGAGGGTAACTTTTGCTAAATGTCCAAGCAGCCCCCTAATTATAAATGTGGCGCGTAACACATTCATAAGTAAGGCTCTACTAGACACGCCTTTGTAGACTCCCTAGGACGAACTGCTCTAATACCACTTTTGTCACACCCCAATCCTAGGTGAGGCAGACAAGTACCATATGAACACGTGTTTTACAAGTCACCTATGATGAGAAAGTAAACTACTACTATGCAGAAATATTTACTAATGAGAAGCTTCATATACAACACGTGTTGACTAGCTGAGCTGATACATGTGACAAGTAAAACTATGAATTCAGATAATAGCTTTACAATGTCTACAAAGCCTCTACTGGAATCCATGACTGTACCACTATGAAATACACATAGTAAAGACTCGACGAAACCCCGAATCAACCTGGAGCTCCCCAACAACCGTTGAGTATCATGTGCTTCTATTGGGGAGATCTACTAGTTGAATACATGTACCTGCAGCATGAAATGCAGCGTCCCCAATAAGGGACGTCAGTATAAAAGAATGTACTGAATATGTAAGGCATAATACAACCATATGTAAAATAAGAGCTCAAGTGAAACCAAATACCAATAGTTAAGGATTAGAGACCAGTTTTGCTTATACTTGTGGAATCGTATATGTTACATTCTTTTCTTTACTTTTCTTTGCATTATAATATTTATAAGACATATGATACAAATGACCAGATGATCATCAGTAGAAGAGGATGACCCATGCTAGGCATTTTAACCCCTGGGATAATGTCCTCATAATTTCATAAATTGGGATCGGCCCATGCTAGGCTTTCGCCCCTGAGCTGCCACCCTTCTACACCAATTGGGATCGACCCATGCTAGGCATTTGCCCTTGGGCTGCCACCAATAATTATACAAATTGCTTCACTTAGATTCTTTATTCTTTGAGATTGTTGTTTTGATGTTCATAACTCTTTTGAGATTGTTCTTTTGATGATCATAACTCTTTTGATATTGTTGTTTTGGTAATCATAATCATTGTTGAGATTTAGAACTATGGACCAGTAGTAGAAGACATATGAATATGGACTTACGATAATATCAATGACCTGGGAAGCAAATGCGACATGAACGTGTAATACTTAGGAGCTTATATGACTCAGTAAGCATTTTGACATCTCAAATTGAAGCATATATCAACTGAAGACATTTAACATTCAGCCAAGAGATTTGAACTATATATGATAGCCAAATACTTACTAACTAATATCAAATGCAAGGTATACATGAACGTGGAACCAAGGGAGAATGTGGGAAGATTCAACTTCAGGACAGATACATATTCCAAGTAAGTACATATAAAATTTACAATAGAGCAAGTAGGGATCTTGTGAGGTAGCATTATAATCTAACACAATGGGAGTAATAACCAACAAAGGGAACATATGAACATGTGAAAAGATGACATATATATAGATAATTGAAGCAAGTTGGCATGATATGGGCAAATTGTATATCCAACATATAAATATATGTACCATGTGTAATCTAGGATCATTTTGATTTATATAAGGGAAATACGTGCCAAGGGTACTTTGACGATGAAACAAGTTTAAACCTTGCATGCTAATACTTGGTAGAGTAAGCACATACATTAAGTAACAAATTCATATTAGAGTACTCATTTTACTGCTCTAGGGAGTAGGAACTGCAACTATGGATCAGTTACTATCAAGGGGACTTAGAAAGCTTACTTTTTGTAATGCAATTGTTGGATTCATGCCAAAGAAAGAGGAAATCGAATAGCCTTACATACCTTGCTATACAATTCAAAACGTATGACTTAAGCACCTTCTCTTCAGATTACTAATCTACAATAAAATAAGTTGTAAGACTAGTATTAGTAGCTAATCAATCAATTTGAGCTACTTGATCTCTCCCAAATAGTAACCAAGTAGTAAGCATGCAATTTATCTAGCCAGTGTTTTCTTTCCTTCCCTTTCCCTTTAATCGCGTCTATATACTGTACAACCTTCGTATCAGGTCCTCCCCAAAACTCCCTGCAATATTTAAGTCATTTAACGTCTCCATAACTTTCCCGCACATCCAGTCACATCCCTTATCATATCATACATAAAATAATCCTTAAACATAATAATGTAAGAAAAGCAATATGAATCATGGTTTCTAATCAACAACACTTGAAGAGCTAACATTACTTTTAAAGTGCTCAAACAAGCTCATAACCGAATTTAAAGAGGACTCCACTCCATGGCTGTCCCAACATGCACTAATCACCAGAACATCCTCCCAAATATTACACCATGTAAAAGTAGCAATTTCCAACTCACTAACACATATCAAGTGTCCTAATTTACTCAAGCACAAAAGGGAGAAAATTGCAGTAGCTTACCTTGCTGGACAAAACTACCACTTGCTAAGACCTGGATTCTTTAAGGTAAAGGTTGTCCTCCTTAACTTGTCTTAAATTATACCTTCCAATAGCTTGAACTCCCTAATATTCAAGAACCCTAATGGTATTTAATGGTTGTTGTATGAAGCTAAGAGAGAGAAGACAGAAAGCTCTAGAAATCTGATTTTTTGTCAATGTAAAAATGGTTGGAAAAAGCTGATATCAATCCCTTTTAAAGGGACCTGCTTTGGCCGACTTTCTCACTCATTTTGGGCCATAATTTGTCAAGTAGGCAACCCACCTATTTGGACTTTTCACTTGGGCCTTTTTGGACTTAAGAACATTGGGCCTTTTGCCACCTTTCTTGTACTTCATTTGTAGCCAACATGTGTCTTTAATTTACTCCACACATTTAAGTAGGTGATGCACCTACTTTTCTATTCAAATTATTTCTTGTGAGCTTGGAAAGATTGGGCGTTGGCTGTTTATTTTCCCCTTATTCTTCTAATCAACTTGGGCCAGATTGATGCAAGTAGGTGATAGTGCACTTGGCCCAGTAACATGGTCAAAAGAGTCTTAGTAGGTGATACACTTACTTGGTCCTTTGGGCTGGTCAATAAGTCAAAGTATGTGATGCACTTACTTGTCACCTACTAGCTTAGTGTAGTCAATCAAGCACCTCAATATCTTATTATTCCATTTCTAGAACTTAATACCTTTAATTTAACTTAAAACTTATATACACTATGTCAATTTAAACTTTAGACTCAAATACCACCTTATGATCTCAAGTTTAAATACTTCCATCGACGTCAACTTAATCGGGTCGCATAAAAAATCTATGGGCAGTTCACTTTAAACCTACTCTATTGTCACTAGTCGCATAGGAAACCGAGTCCATAACTATACCACAAGGCAATTTATAAGCGTCATATAAATAGAACTAGTACACGTAAAATACGGGGTGTTACACCTATGTGGGCACATATTTATGGGATAGGGAGATTGTTACTAGATACCCCGCCTCAACTTATGTGAAGGCATCCATCTCAAGGGATTGCCACTAGAAACCCCGCCTCAACTCACGTGAGGGCTTTCATCTCATTTCAAATCCACTCGGTGCTTGGCATTATTCCCCACGGAGTACTTGACATTCATTACATTCGTTCATTATGGGATAAGAGATTGTTACTAGATACCCTTCCTTAACTCACGTGAGGGTATCTATCTCAAATCCAACATTCATTGACATGGGATATAGGGATTGTTACTAGATACTCCGCCTCAACTCCCTGATGAGCATCCATCCCATCCCAACATTCATTTATTAGAAAGCTAATAGATTCAAAGATGAGAATAATCTTTCACTTAAGAATCCCCTTATTGTGAGAAAGTATTTTCACAACAAGTCATTATCATTCATTAGAGTACAATTGAGAATAGTCTTTCAATCAACCCATTATCATTAACATTATCATAGAACTTCATTCATTAGTCATTCATGAGTGTGTGTATGTGAGAATAACCTCTCACATATAGCCTCATCATTCATAGGTGTTAATTGAGAAATAACATTCAATCATAACACACTTTCATTCTAAACTTGATCATTATACATTCATTTAAATCACACACATACTTTACATCATGATCACACATAGATACTTTATATATAGAGGTACAAGGAAGATATCCGTCAATTCAATGCCACAATATACATAGTAAGTAAACAACTCCACCTTTCAAGTGGATCAATATATCAAGCACAATTCTACTTTAATATGTAATTTGATCATAACTTGCCCTTCAAGGCTAAGAACCCACATCAAATCCATAAATCCAAGATACTACAATAGATAATTAAATTCACATGATTCAATCACTTAATTCAATATAAGCAACAACAATTCAACATACTTGAATAATCAATCAACTCTCAATCACAAATCACAATTTAGGAAATTGGGGGAAGACATGGGTTCTAGGAAGAAATCATCTTAATTCATCTTTAAATCCACAATTCAATGCAATAATGCCTTTAGAAATCGTTTTGAATCGAACCCATGCATAGATTGAAAGTTAGGGTTTTGGGGTAAACTTTGAAGATTTGAAATCAACTTTGAAGTTGGCTCCTTGAAAGATCATAAGTCAAGTATGAAGACCACCATACCTTTTTAAGAATAACTCCACGAAATCCCCTTGAAAAACTTGAAGATTTGGCCTTGGAAGCCTGAAATCTTCACCTCCAATGGAGGTTTCTAGAGAGAAAACTTTTGGGAGAGGTGGGTTTCTAATTTGAGTGATTTGGAAGAATGACTTTGAAGAGGAGTTTTAATACTTTTAAAACTCTTAAAATATGTTAATTAACCAATAAAAACCATCCATGAACTAAACTATCCAAGGGAGGAATTTACTAACCTACCCTTCAACTTAGCCGAAAATTGTAGCACACAGGTGCAAACCACGCCCTAGACTCACGGACCGTGAGTCCAATCACAGACCATCCTGTTGGTCCGTGGTCTGGGGTTGCATCTTGGAAAAAAGGTACTTGACCTACGGAGCAAGACCACGAGTCGTGGTTTGGTCTACAGGGCATGGTCCCCTTCCGTGGTTCACCAAAACTTGGGCAGTTGTTGGTTTCAAGGGGTCTTGGGGGTTAGGCTTAGGGTTCTCCTCAAGGACCCTTAGGGTGGTCCTTGAGGAGTCGTACCTTGACGTTTAACCTGTAAACCCCTCAACCATAGCTCGGGACAACATTAAATACCCTCAAACCTCATGACAACTCAAAGACACACAAGTTAGGCTCTTGTTTCAGTTATTCATTTTACGAGTCGTTACACATAAGGAGAGCTTCCACCTCACAATATCCACTCAGTGCTAACCATTAAATTCCCACGAAGTAGTTAATTCTCTATTAACATCATTATTCATGAAAAGGTGCCCTTAGCCTACCGATTCAAGGTACATCATTAGAATAGCTCATTGCCTCCTCATGAAAGGGATATCATTGGCCTACCGATTCAAGACAAGCCTTCGAATACTTCATTAGTTACTCATGAAAGGGATGCCATTGGCCTACCGATTCAAGGTATATCAATCAAGATAGCTCTTTAATTACACATGAAAGGGTGACCTTAGCCTACCGATTCATTTAGGTGAGAAGAGCTTTTCACAATATTTCATATTCATTCACAAGCGTATAATTGAGAATAGCCTTACAACAACACCGCAATTACATTATAGTCATAATCACTTTACTCTCAAAGTGTCCATAAAGCATATACATAAATCTCATACTCATGCATAATTCTCATAAATTGCCCTTCAAGGATCATAGATCATGATTCATCAACACATCTAGAATTACTACATTAGACATGGATAAACACATAATTCAAGTAATTAATTCATTACATTCATAATTCTATCACATTCTATTGGCATCAATCAATACCCACACTTCAAGATCCAAATTGAGAAAATAGGGAAATTCATGGATTCTTGAGGAATTCATCATAAAACAGTAGTAAATCATCAATCTGATCATAATATAAAGTAATTAAATCATACAAATTGTTTTTGAAGTGAATCCATGACTTGGAGTAAAACCCTAGCTCTTTGGGATTTCTTACTTCGAAATTGGGGTTTTGGAGGGGCTGTATGGGTGAAAGCTACCCATAGATGAAAATATACCATACCTTATTGAATATTTCTCATGAATTTGAGGAGAAAAGCTTAATTCTTCAACCCTAGCTTCACCTTTCTTCTTCTTCTTCCTTGGAGTTCTAGAGAGAGTTTATTTGGGGAAAAGTTGGTTATGGATTTTGGGTTTTGGGATTATGAGGTGAATGGGTTAGTTAATGACTTAAAAAGACTTATATAGGTGTATTAGAACAATACAAAATGACCTCACATCACACTAACTAAAATAGGAATTTACCTAAAGACCCCTACACTAGCTGATTTTGGAACAGCTTCAGGTCCATCCACGATCCCCACCTACGAGGCATGGACTGATCCACGGACCGTACTGGTGGGGCATGGGTTGGGGACTAGAGCTACTAGATTTGGCCCTTGATCCATGAGCCTCTTCCACGGTGCGTGGACCACCCTACGGGGTGTAGGTCCCTCCGTGGGTCACTGTTTAGGGCAGGTTTGGGGTAATTCTAGGGTCCTCCTCAAGGACCCTTGGTTGGTCCTTGGGGAGTTGTACCTTGACGTTTAACCCTTGAACCCTTCATTTTAAGTGCGAGAAGCAAATTTTATGACTCTAACACTAACGACAAGCTCTAGTTAAGCCTACTAGTTTTTGGGGTGTTACAATTAGATTCTAAACCACAAGAGAATCCTGCCAATGATATGATGGTGAGTTCAAAGATTAATCACGACAAATGCATGGTGATGTTGACTCGGAGTTGTAAAGCAGTGGGTGGTGACATGAAAGTTGACGGTAAGGCAAACACTAGTAAAGAAAGGGATGATGCCATTGATGAAGATGGGTCCGACGAAGAACCGGACAATGAAACACCCAAAGAAATTGATGAAGTCCCAAAAATATTCATCACTGGGGAAGTGCAAACATCAAATGAGGGGTTTGTTTCTTCTTCAAGACCTACAAAACCGTTTCCTAAAGTCAACCCACCATTCCCTCAAAGATTAAAAAAAAGGATGAAGAAATCATCCTTTAGTGGAAGCATTGTTGGAAATGCCAGGCAATGCGAAGTTCATGAAAGAATTGGTTACCAAGAAGAGGAGTATGGATTTTGAAATGCTTGAGGTGTCTCATAGTTGTAGTTTCATTATGACGAGTAATGTGGTTGTTAAGAAAGCTGATCCGGGGGCATTCATTACTCCATGTACTATTGGGATGTTAAACTTTTTCCAAAGTATTGTTTGATTTGGGGGCAAGTATTAACTTGATGTCGTATGTCATTTTCAAACAACTTGGGTTGGGTGAGCCTAAGCCTATAATGATGTGTCTTCTCTTGGTCAATCGATCTATCAAGCATCCTATTGACATACTTTATGATATTTTGGTGAAAGTGTATAGGTTCATATTTCCAGTCGACTTTGTTATTCTTGACAGCGAGATTCACGCCAAAGTACCTATGATACTAGGTAGGCCGTTCTTGGTTACCGGAGTATAAGAAGAAAATAATTCCTTCTTTGGCGTGACATGAGAAGTAGCACCAGAATCCACAAACTAGCTAGACTCATCATGAACAAGATTGATGACATTTCCATCACAAGAAACAAGAAGATCTTCATTCAACAACACAATTTTCATTATTGCCTTCTTTCTTTTATTGTCTCATACTTGTCTTGTACCTATAATAATATTTCTTGATATGCCCATTCTTGTGGTAATAATCACATGAAATAATTTTGAATTTAAACTTTGACTTTCCTCTACTTTTATCTTTGTCATTCTGTTCTTCGAACATGCTTCTCCCTTGTTTTCAGTAACCAAAACATCACAGTGTGAAATTGAAGAAGATGAGCCTTAAGATCTTCTTCTCATGTCACGCCCTGAGCCGAGACCCTTGACGTGGAACAAACGTGACACTATTGCTAGTACGAGCGTATGTTCTGGCATATCATATGAGTATGAAACTATAAATATTGAACAAAGCAGAAAATAATATGAAATTAAACACGATCCCTTAAAGGAGGAAATTTTTTATCACAATACATTAGACTACATAAATGTATTAAACTGAAAATTATGAACCCATATTCTAGAAAACAAGATCAATTGCTTGACATATGACATAATCTATGAAGCCTCTACTAAATGATAGGTATCTGTCGAGACAAAGCCTCGGTATACCCTTAATACTGAAATAAAATAAAAAACTGATACGTCTAACTTGCCCCTGGTTGAAAAGAGGCTCACCAATAACAGAAGAGAGGCATCCTAGTGATGAATGGATTAATTGGTGGAATAGTATGTGTTGCCTTTTTTTATGTTGTTTTCTATGGGTTTGAACTATTTTTTGTGTGTTAATTTATGAACTGGGGTTGTAAACTTAGTTCTATTTTAGATCTTCATATTTTGCTTGAAAATGGTGATATGAAATGAATGATTACTTGAATGCTTACATATTGAGTTTGAAATTCTTGTTTCCTTGAAAAAGGAACTAAGGGTTTCACTTCTAAATGTTGGGTTTGCTTGAAAGAGAAAACCCAAGTTAAGGTGGATTGTTAAGTTGTTTTGACATGGGAGGCTTCGAAAGAAGCTCTTATGATGAGCATGTTGCGATTGAAATATGTAATGTGTGTCTGAGATTAATCCCGCCTACCCGTGAGCATCAACGTTAATGGGCAACCACATCGATCCACGACTTGGAATCTATTCTCATTGTTGAAATTGGTTACTAAATCACTCTAATTAATATTTGGAATTATCCATCCTTTTTATTATTTGCTACGATATATTAGACCACACTTTACCTTCTTAATTGAATTCTTACACATACCACTCCTTGTGAGATTCAACCCCGACCTAATAGGTTGAATAATCATATTGCTAACAATCACCTGCTCATTAAATTGTTATAGGAATAAACTGAGCATTATCATGTACAAATATTAGAGTATATTAAAGTATTTTAATAGCTATTCGTTAGCATCAATGGATGAAATATATTGATGGTAGTTTAAGTAGTGAATGTAAACATTGGTAAAAAAAATACAATCAAAAGTTGTGAATAATAGAAACATGGAAAAAATTGAATGATGATATTTAGTTATTAAGGAAAGTGATGATACTAGTGAGAATGAAAGATTGTGGTGGTATCTCGAGAAAATTAAAGGAAAGGTATCCTTTAAGTCTTGAATTAACTACAATGTTGACCAAAAAAAGGTCAAAGACACTCAAATAGTTGATCAAGTTAATTGGGGACTCAATTAACATTTTTAAAAACTTATAATCTTTTTATAAAATACAAAATAATCCATACATTAAATAAATAAACTTTTCACTCCCTCTCTTTCAAACGACCTTCTCCTCTTTCTCAGCTGGGCAGGCCACGATCTTCTCAAAAAATTCAAATTGCTCCGTTCTTCCAATTAATTTCTCCGACAACTTCCAACTTCCGACGCCTAACTTTTCACCTTCCGATTCTTCTATTCTAACCAGCGAAGGGAACATCGTTTTGGGGGTAAAGCTTTATTTTTTTAAAATTTTCTTGGGGGTTTTAGTCTTTTTTTTTAAAAGAAATATTGGAATGAGCAAATCGCTATAGCTGTTTTCCGTTAAAAAATTAGAGTTTTTTAGTTTAAGTTTTATTTATTGATTTCATTCTTTTGAGTTTATCAAAATGTTATCTTGGGCCTTTTTATTATCACTTTTGTATAGTATTTGTTGCTTGTTGTAGTTTTAGCAGATGCTTTGGTGCAATTTTGGTCAGTTTAGGCTGTTGATTTAGTCTAGATATTGTTGCAGTTTTGGTCAATTTTGGTTGTTGGTTTAGTGTAGATATTACTGCAAATTTTTTTCCAATTTTGATAGTTGATTTAGTACAGCTTTGCTGCTAATTTGTGCATTTTTTGCTGCCTGTCCTGATGCAGTTTTGGTTGAATTTTTGTGGTTGTTTTGATATCAATTTTGTTCAGTTCTTTCTGTTTTAGTGCAGTTCAAATATAGTTTCTGCTATCTGGTCCATTCTAAACTATTTTGGTGCAGTTTTTACAACTAATTTGGTATATTTTGGTCAATTTTCTGATGGAGTTTTGATCCAATTTTTTGTGGTTATTTTGGTGCAGATTTTACTCTAATTTTGATTTATATGGAATACAAATTTAAATAATTGAGATTCACTTGATTTTAGTTTTAAGGTTAATCATAGACAAGTAAGGCAATCTTGTTGGTTCGTTCTTTTATTGACTTTGGGTATTGACACTCGAAAGGGTTTTGGTGAATACCTTTGCCAATTGTCACTGTATTTGAGATAGTGAAAGAAGGCAGCTAATATTCCTTACACGATCTTATTAAATAAATAAATAAGTAAGTAACTACATGCCTAAATTTGTGTGTTAACTTGTTCGTACTAAATGATTGTGTGGTGATTGCTTTAGGTGCATGGTTGCAGAAATATGCCAAAAAACACTTTCAATTGCCCCCCTCTAATTTAACTTCCTAATGATACACAAATCGATTGTTAATTTTTTCATTTTTTCTATTCGTAAATAAAATGGCTTCCAAAAGAAAAGCAAGTGAATCAATCTCTGATAAACCAACTAGAACAGCAAAAGTACAAACACCATTAGAGGAACTTGCTGAACAAGTCATTCCACAAACAGATGAAGTGTGGGGAATACACCATTAGGCTTGGGCATTTAAAGAAATATCTTACCTCCAGCAGCAAGTCAAGGAATACTTGTAACGACCAGGTTCCGTCGTTATAGAGAAGCCAATAGGGGGAAATTTGAGGCCGAAAAACTTTTTCGTAATATTTGGATTTTCCCAACCTAGTCCAGATTTAGATAAAATCGAAGTCTTTAAGGTGTAGGGAAATTTGGTAACAATCGGGTGATTTATTTAAAATTCTGGTTACATGAGTGGTTAGTTAACTCGTTAAGGAATCCTTACGACTTTACGGAATTGAATTCAGGCGAGTAGAACTCTTAGGATCGATCTTAGTGTGAAGGGTATTTTCTAAGCGTCGCAGGTTAGAGGTATGTTGTGAAATGGGGATTTTGGAATTCTTTAAATAGCTCACTGTTTCGTGCAAACCGCTTTGGCGGTGCTTTTTGTTGCTCTAGCGGGGACGTTGCAGTGGGGTGAGGGTTGTTGTGGCAGGTTCGATGCAACTTAAAGTCAGAAATAAACCCCTAAAGGACCTTATTTTGCACTTTCGATTTTTAGAGCTAAAGAACAAACCTCAGGCAATTTCTAACAGTTTTCCACCATTCTTGAGGCTAAAGGTAAGCTTTTCACTCCCCGGATCCCTTTCTTGATCCGTAGAACATAATAGAATAGGTAATTATCGATGGGGGAGGGTTTGATCTAGATTCTATGATGGAAACAGCCCTATTTTGGATCATTGGGATCATGGGTTTGATTTAGGGTTCATAGAATTGTTAGTAATTCGGGTAATTAGTGATTATTTATTGATTCCCGTGTTAGTATAATTGTTTGTAGACCAAGAACAAGCAGAACGAATCCAGAAAGGAAAGGATCAAGTTTTTTAGGGTTTAAAGCTTGTTTCGAGGTAGGTGATGGTTGTGATTCTATGATTGTGTGATATATATTTGTTCTTGCTTCATTATGATAATTGTATGTACATGAATGTTGCATTATTGATCACACTTGTTGCAAATGAGATAGATGAATAACTATATGCCATGAATGTACTTGTGATTGTGATTGTGGTGTGTTGAATGGATCGGTTGCCACGTTTCGGCATAACTAATTGGGATCAATTGCCACGTTCTGCCATAATTATGGGATCGGTTGCCACGTTCTGGCATAAACATGGGATCGGGTACCACGCTCCGGTATGCTAACTGTTTGGGTTTGGGTTCCATGAGAGGAACAATGACTTGTCATAATTGTGTATCTTGAGAAATGTGAAGTTGTTCGTTGTTCATAAATGTTGATAATATTTTATATGTTCGATATATCCATGTGTTTATAATGTTGTATTGGCTTATGTATGTTACACTTAGTGGGATAGCCATGTGATCCTACCAGTACACTGTGGTTGTGTACTGATACTGCACTTGCTCTTATTTTTGTTGAGCACAGGGCATCTTCCGGCGGCTATTGACAGACCTTGCTTAGAAGATCAGTGATCGTTCAAATTCAAGAGTGAGTCCATTCTTCCAGGCTGCCATGAGTTCTCCTTCATCTATGTCCACATTTCGGACTTAGACATTTCTATTAGTTATTAGTACATTAGTTGGGGTTGTATCCCTTCTTGTTTATACTTGGTTCATTGTTAGATGTTTTGGTACATTGACTTTCAGGTTCTAGGTCATTTCTTCCGTATTTGTTTAGTTATTAGACTTTTGTTAGAGTTTATAGGAACTCTATTTCTTTCCTTAGTATTTAACTTACTTCTGTAACTTAAATGTTTTAGTTTGGTTTAGTTTATTGGTTTGGGTTGTAGTAGTGGTTCTCCCACCGAAGGGTTAGTGTGGGTGCCAATCACGACGGTCTGGGTCGTGACAAAGTTGGTATCAGAGCCTAGGTTTGTTGATCTCGATGTACCAAAACGAGTCTAGTAGAGTCTTGTGGAATGGTACGGGGACGCCTTTACTTTTCTTCGAGAAGCAATAGGACTTTAGGAAATCTCTATGTTTTCTCTTGTCTCCTTTCGTGCTATGACTTGATTCCAATTAGAATCTGGCGATTCAAATTGGTATCTAACCTCCTTCACTCTTCTGTCCGCAGATGGTTAATACTAAATACAACAGCGTCAGGCCCATAGCTCTCGTCAATGCTCTATTTATGGAATCTGCAGCGATAGGTCGTGGTCGAGGCAGGGGTAGAGGAAGAGCTAGGGGTAGAGGTCGTGGAAGAGTAGCGTCTGCTGGGAATGGAGCTCTTGTTGAAAATGCTCCTATGAATGAGAACCCTCATGCGCATCATGAAGAGATTGAAGAGGAGAATGTTGATATTGAGAATGTTGAGGATGTAGGACAAGAGGAAGAGGTGCAGGCTGAAACTACCGATGTTCCCCCCATAGACCCAGTGTTAGCTTGACAGATCACGTCATTCTTGAAAGGGTTGGTTGGTCCTGGAGTGCTTCCTTTTGCTCAAGCAACTCAAGTTCCTACTAATCCTCTTGTTGCTAGCATTGCTCCCTAGGTGGGTGGGACTAGAGGTAATGATGCTTTCTTCAGTCCTTTGTTGGGTTCTGTTATGACTGGTAATGAGCATGAAATATTGACTAAGTTTTTAAAGCTAAAGCCTCCTGTGTTTCTTGGTTCTGAGAATGAGCATGCTTATGAGTTTATCTTAGACTACTATGAGAGGCTTCATAAGTTGGGAATTGTCCATCATCATGGGATTGAGTTTGTGTCTTTTCAACTTCAAGGTGAGGCTAAGTAGTGGTGGAGCGCTTATATGGAATGCAGATCTTCTACTTTACCTCCACTTACTTGGACCCAATTTCATACTCTGTTTCTAGAAAAGTATGTACCTAGGACTTTGAGAGATCGTAAGAAAGATGAATTTATGGATTTGGAACAAGGTGGTATGTATGTGGCCGCTTATCAGGCCAAGTTCCATGCTTTGTCCAGATATGCTACTCAATTGGTGACTACGAAAGAGGAGAGGATCCGGCTATTTATTAGGGGACTAAATTCTGAGTTGCAAGTATTATCTTTCCATATGACTTCTGCAGTGAGGAGCTTTAATGAGGTAACGGACTATGTTAAGAAAATGGAGGGGGTGAGGCGAGACGGTCAAGCTAAGGCATGGAAAAAAAGGACCAAGAACTCGGGTAACTTTCAAGGTTCTTACTCCAAGGGGTCCGGAAGGCCAACGCTTGCAGCCAAGCCAATTCAGTCTGTTGTGGTCACCTTTACAGGTAATTACTCGAGAACTCCACCTTATAATTCAATTCAGGATAGCAAGGGAGTCGCACTTTCAGCGAGCAGTAGGCCATCTTTTGATCGTACATTTTACAATTGTGGTGAACCTCGGCATATGAGGAGATATTGTCCCCACCCACGTGTGTTAGATTTCGCGTAGCAGCAGTCTAGAGCAGTGGTACCCATGGGGAATGGTAATAATGGTAAAGGACGTCCACAAGGTGGGCGAGGAGGTAATCAGCGAGGTCATGGAGGTAGAGGAAATGTTAATGCATGCAGGGTTAACGCGCAACCAGGAAGGGAATTGGCTCGTCAAGATGATAGGGCGTAGTGTTATGCATTTTCGGGCAAGAATGAGGCAGAGGTGTCTAACACAGTGATCACGGGTACTATTCTTGTCTGTGACCGGATGGCTAATGTGTTATTTTTTCCGAGTTCTACTTATTCATATGCATCTGTGAGATTTACCTCAAGGTTTGATATGATTTGTGATATACTTGATTCCCCTATCAATGTTTCTACCCTAGTTGGAGAATCGATCATAGTTACCCATGTCTATCGTGCTTGTCCTATTTTGTTTATGGGTTTTCAAACTTGGGCTGATTTGTTGATTTTGAATATGTGACTTTTATATAATCTTAGGCATGACTTGATTGTCCCCCTATTATGCTGTGCTAAATTGTAATACTAAGTCTATAACTCTAGAAATTCCAGGAAGGGAAAATTTAGAGTGGGAAGGGGTGTACAAGCCTATGCAAACTAAGATCATATCATCCATCCGGGCAAAGAAATTAATAGGCAAGGGTTGTTTGGCTTATTAGGCCCATATTAAGGATGTTGAGATTGAGGTTCCATCCATTGGGTCTATTCTTGTGGTGTCAGAATTTAGAGAAGTGTTTCTTAATGACTTACCTGGTATTCCTCCGGATAGAGATATAGACTATTGCATTGATTTAGAACCTGGTACTCGTCCCATTTCTATCCCTCCATATCGCATGGCTCTGACAGAAATAAGAGAGCTTAAGACTCAAATCCAAGAACTTCTTCATAAGGGATTTATTCGTCCTAGTGTTTCCCCATGGGGTGCTCCAGTTTTGTTTGTTAAGAAAAAGGATGGTAGTATGAGCATGTGTATAGATTACCGGCAATTGAATAGGGTCACTATTTGAAATAAGTATACTTTGCCTCGAATAGATGATCTTTTTGACCAATTGCAAAGGACGTCAGTTTTCTCTAAGATTGATCTAAGGTCTGGCTACCATCAGTTATAAATTAGGCCTGAGGATGTGCCCAAGACGGCATTTAGAACTCGTTATGGGCACTATGAGTTTTTGGTTATGTCTTTTGGTTTGACTAATGTGCCTGCAACTTTCTTGAGTTTGCTGAATGTGGTGTTCAAACCATTCCTTGATTCATTTGTTATAGTTTTTATTGATGATATTTTGGTCTATTCGAAAAGTGAGGAAGAGCATGTTGACCATCTTCGTATTGTTTTGGGTGTTTTCGGGAAACAAAGGTTGTATGCTAAATTTTCTATGTGTGAATTTTGGTTGACTTCGGTTGCATTTTTGGGGCATGTAGTTTCAAAAGAAGGGGTAATGGTAGATCCTCAAAATATTGAGGCGGTAAGAATTGGGTTCGGCCTAGCTCTGTGANNTTCGAAAAGTGAGGAAGAGCATGTTGACCATCTTCGTATTGTTTTGGGTGTTTTTGGGAAACAAAGGTTGACATGCTAAATTTTCTATGTGTGAATTTTGGTTGACTTCGGTTGCATTTTTGGGGCATGTAGTTTCAAAAGAAGGGGTAATGGTAGATCCTCAAAATATTGAGGCGGTAAGAATTGGGTTCGGCCTAGCTCTGTGACGGAAGTTAGGAGTTTTGTGGGGCTCGCTAGCTACTATCGTCGATTTGTGAAGAACTTTGCTTCCATCGCCACGCACTTGACTAATTTGACCAAAAAGGAGATACCATTTGAATGGACTGAAAAATGTGAGGAGAGCTTTCAAAAGCTCAAGACTCTCTTGACCACCGCACCCATCCTAGCATTACAGATGGAAGGTATAGATTCTATTATTTATTGCGATGCTTCACATTTTGGTGTGGGTATTGTGTTGATGCAAGATAAGAATGTTATAGCTTATGACTCGCGTCAATTGAAGGTGCATGAGAAGAATTATCCAACACATGATTTGGAGTTGGCAGCGGTAGTGTTTGCTCTTAAGATTTGGAGGCATTACCTTTATGGTGTTAAGTGTGAGGTATTTACTGATCATCGTAGTTTGCAGCATGTATTCACTCAAAAGGATCTGAATTTAAGACAGCGAAGGTGGATGGAGTTACTTAAAGATTATGATTTGACCATTCAATACCATCCGGGTAAGGCTAATGTAATGGCAGTCGCTTTGAATCGGAAAGCGGTGAGTATGGCTAGTTTAGCTTGCTTGAGTGTAACTAAGCAACCTTTGATTAGGAAATTCAAACCTTAGAGTCTACCTTCATGCAGTTGGGCATCTCAAAAAGAAGTGGGGTGTTAGCTAGCATTGAAGTGAGGGCCACATTCATGGATGAGATCAAGACCAAACAATTTGAAGATGAGAATTTGGAGGAGCTTAGAAATAAGACTGTGAATGGTAAGGCACAAGAGACCACTCTTGATGCGGATGGTGTGATCAATTTTAAAGGTATAATATGTGTTCCTAGAGTAGATGAGTTGATTGAGAAATTGTTGGCAGTCTCATGGTTCGCGATATTCTATTCATCCGAGTGTGACCAAGATGTACCGAGATTTGAAGCAAATTTATTGGTGGCCGAGCATGAACAAGGATATAGCGTAGTTTGTGACAATGTGTCCAAATTGTCAACAAGTGAAGTATGAACATCAAAGGCATGTAGGTTTGCCTCAAAGATTGCCAATTTCGGAATGGAAGTGGGAAAGGATAGCCATGGATTTTGTGGTTGGTCTTCCCAAGACTTTGGGGAAGTTTGATTCTATTTGGTTAGTGGTTGATAGATTGACTAAGTCAGCCCATTTTATTCCGGTAAGAATAGATTATAATGCTGAACAATTGGCTAAAGTTTATGTGAAGGAGATAATGAGATTGCATGGGGTGCCCCTCTCTATCATCTCAGACTGCAGTACCCAATTCACATCCAAGTTTTAGAGGAAATTACATGATGAATTGGGCACACAACTCACTTTTAGTACAGCCTTCCATCCACAGACAGACGGGCAGTCAGAGAGGACTATTCAATTGTTAGAAGCCATGTTGAGGGCATGTGTGATTGACTTTGGAGGGCATTGGGATAAGTTTCTACCTTTGTGTGAATTCTCCTATAATAATAGTTATCACTCCAGCATAGATATGCCACCATTTGAGGAACTATATGGGATGAGATGTAGGTCACCCATAGAATTGTTTGAGGCAGGAAATGCGAAACCTTTGGGGGTAGATTTAGTGAAGGATGTTCAAGATAAGGTGAGGAGTATTCAAGCTAAACTTTTAGCAGCCTAGAGTAGACAGAAGAAGTATGTAGACCATAAGGTAAGAGAAATGGCTTTTCATACTGATGAGAATGTTCTTCTTAAGGTATCACCCATGAAAGGGGTGATGAGATTTGGCAAAAAAGGCAAGCTAAATCCGCGATACATTGGTCCCTTTGAGATTCTTGAATGTGTAGGACCGGTAGCGTATAGATTGGCTTTCCCCCTAATCTATCGGGTGTTCACCCGGTATTTCATGTGTCTATATTGAAGAGGTATCATGGTGACGGGGATTATATCATTAAGTGGGACTCAATTGTGTTAGACAAGGACCTCCAATATGAGGTAGAACCGATTGCAATTCTTGATCGTGACGTGTGCAAGTTAAGGACCAAAGAGATTAAGTTCGTGAAGGTTCAATGGAAGCATCGTCTAGTTGAGGAAGCTACTTGGGAAACCGAAAGGGACATGGGAGACAAGTATCCCCAATTGTACGTCGATTCAGGTACTACTACATTATTTCTTTAGCCTATTTTTCCTAAGTTTGTCACTCGAGGACGAGTAATGGGTAAATTGGTATCTATTATAACGATTGGGTTCCGTCATTATAGAGAACCCAACGGGGGAAAATTTTGGGCCGAAAAACTTTTTCTTAGTAGTTGGATTTTCCCAACCTAGTCCAGATTTGAAAGAAATCGGAGTCTTTAAGGTGTAAGGAAATCTGGTAACAATCGGGTGATTTTTTTATAATTCTGGTTACATGAGTGGTTAGATAACTCGTTAAGGAATCCGTACAACTTTACGGAATTGAATTCAGGCGAGTAGAACTCCCAGAATCGATCTTAGCGTGAAGGGTATTTTCTGAGCATCGCGGGTTAGAGGTGTGTTGTGAAATAGGGATTTTGGAATTCTTTAAATAGCTCACTGTTTTGTGCAAGCCGCTCTGGCGGTGCTTTTTGTTGCTCTGGCGGGGCTGTTGTGGCGGGTTTAACGCAACATAAAGTCGTAAATATACCTATAAACGACCTTTCTTTTTCATTTATTATTTTTAGAGCTAAAGAATGAACCCCAGGTGACTCCTAACAGTTTTCCACAATTCTTGAGGTAGGTAAGTTTTTCACTCCCCGAATCCGTTTCTTAATCTGTAGAATGTAATATAATGGGTAATTATCGATGGAGGAGGGTTTTGATCTAGATTCTATGGTGGAAACAACCCTATTTTGGATAATTGGGATCATGGGTTTGATTTAGGGTTCAAGAATTGTTGGTAATCCAGGTAATTAGTGATTGTTTATTGATTCCCGTGTTATTATGATTATTTGTAGACCAAGAACAAGCGGAACGAATCCAAAAAGGGAAGGATCAAGTTTTTTAGGGTTTCAAGCTTGTTTCGAGGTAGGTGATGGTTGTGATTCTATGATTGTGTGATGTATGTTTGTTCTTGTTTCTTTATGATACTTGTATGTATATGAATGTTGCATTATTGATCACACTTGTTGTAAATGAGATAGATGAATAACTATATGCCATGAATCATTTCTTGATTGTATGATTATTGAGAATGTACTTGTGATTGTGATTATGGTATGTTGAGTGGATTGGTTGTCACATTCCGGCATAACTAATTGGGATCGGTTGCCACGTTCTGACATAATTATGGGATAGGTTGCCACGTTCCAGCATAAACATTGGATCGGGTACCAGCTTCTGGTATGCTAACTATTTGGGTTTGGGTTTGGGTTCCATGAGAGGACCAATGACTTGTCATAATTGTGTATCTTGAGAAATGTGAAGTTGTTCGTTGTTCATAAATGTTGATAATATTGTATATGTTCGATATATGCATGTGTTTATAATGTTGTATTGGCTTATGTATGTTACACTTAGTGGGATAGCCACGTGANAATTGGGATCGGTTGCCACGTTCTGGCATAATTATGGGATAGGTTGCCACGTTCCAGCATAAACATTGGATCGGGTACCAGCTTCTGGTATGCTAACTATTTGGGTTTGGGTTCCATGAGAGGACCAATGACTTGTCATAATTGTGTATCTTGAGAAATGTGAAGTTGTTCGTTGTTCATAAATGTTGATAATATTGTATATGTTCGATATATGCATGTGTTTATAATGTTGTATTGGCTTATGTATGTTACACTTAGTGGGATAGCCACTTGATCCTACCAGTACACTGTGATTGTATACCGATCCTGCACTTGCTCTTATTTTTGTTGAGTACAGGGGCATCTTCCAGCGACTATTCACAGACCTCGCTTAGAAGATCAGTAATCGTTCGAATTCAAGGGTGAGCAATTCTTCTGGGCTGCCATGAGTTCTCCTTCGTCTATGTCCATATTTCGGACTTAGACATTTCTATTAGTTATTAGTGCATTAGTTGGGGTTGTATCCCTTCTTGTTTAGACTTGGTTCATTATTAGATATTTTGGTATATTGACTTTCAGGTTCTAGGTCATTTCTTCCGCATTTGTTTAGTTGTTAGACTTTTGTTAGAGTTTATGGGAACTCTATTTCTTTCCTTAGTATTTAACTTGCTTCCGTAACTTAAATGTTTTAGTTTGGTTTAGTTGATGTGTTTGGGTTGTAGTAGTGATTCTCCCACCGGAGGGTTAGTGTGGGTGTCAATCACGATAGTCTGGGTCATGACATTACTTGAAAGAGATTTCTCAACCAAGGATTCTTAGGTTGTTGTCTGCCAAGAATAACGCAAAAATGGATTATGTTGATCTCTTCAATCCTCCTCATGATATAGTAATTCTTCTATAGAATAATTTTTACTTAAATTAATTGATTATCTATTTTGCTTTCGTTTAATTTTCTTTCAATAGATGACCCATATATTACAATAGATGACTTATCTGTTACAATAAATGAGTCATCTATTGCAATAGATGGGTCGTCTGTTGGAAGAAAACATAAAAGTTTGCTACTGTTTCTCTTTCGACCAACAGATGACCCATCAATTGCAATAGATGGATGAATTATTTGAAGAAAACTTAATGTTTGATACTGTTTTGATTTCTTCAAACAGTGACTTATCTATTGCAACTTATAGATCATCCGTTAGAAGAAAACTTAATTATTTGCTTCTATTTTACTTACTTCCAACAAATTGCCATTTGTTAGTATTGTTGGAAGAAAGTTTAGTTGTTTGCTATTGCTTCGCTTTCTTCCAATAGATGGTTCATCTGTTGCAACAGATGAGTCATTTGTTGAAAGTACAACATATAGGTAAATATTACTATAAGTATATTATCTATTATAATTTATGAATTAGTTTAAATATAAACTACTTTTTAAATAGATTGTGCATCCCTGACTTGTCCCCATAAAGCAAGAGTAATGTCATTCTTTTTAACTCTAAGAATCATTGACACAAAATCAGATCCTACAGTGGATCTGATAAAAAGAGAATTATCTGGAGCAATAGCCATCAAAAGGGAGGCACCAACTATTTTTTGGTGATACTGATGATGTTGGTGTTGATGTTGATGTTGATGTTGGTGCTAAAAGTGGTGGTGACCATCTTGATGATGTTGGTGGTATATATGGTGGATTCACCCTTTTCAGTGGGCATACCACATCTTTTGCTCCTTCTTCTAGCTCATGTTCTGCATGTAAATATGAAGAATGCAAGAACAAAGATGCTCAGTTAATAGCTATTGGTGAAGATGTGAAGAAGTCTTTTGATGCTCTTACTAGTGTTGTTAAGGAATTGATATCTAAGAGATGTGTTGTTCCATCGAGAAAAATTCCAGAGTCATTCATACCATTGAAGATTAAGAGGAGAAAAATAGAAAAAGAGACAATATTTTATATTTAATAGAATTTTAATTATTTTATCATGAATTCTATTTTGTAAGTTGAAGAACCTGACATGGATTGTAATTCATGAACACTTATCATATTTTGTAATTGCTTATGAGAATATTATATATTTAATAGATGTTCAATTTTTTTATCATGAATTCTATTTTGTAAGTTGAAGAATCTAATATGGATTGTAATTCATGAACACTTGTCATATTTTGTTAATCATGTTTAATTGTTAATGACAATATTTTGTATATGCTCATCTGTTGCAACAAGTTATGATCTATTGCAATAGTTTATGGGTTACTTGTTGCAACAGATGACATATATATCGAAAACAATCAACATTTATTGCAATTGATTATAACTTGTTACAACGAATGACTCATCTATTCGAATTAATTAAGAAAATATACACATATGTTGCAGCATGTTATAATCTGTTGCAATAGGTTACAGTTAATTGATCATGTGATTAATCTATACTGCATTGAGATTTTAATTGAACTTATTAATTGAAAGGTAATTATAATTAAATAACTTTATATATCACTAATTATGGGTTAATAAAGCATTTCATATCAAATTAATCAATTGATCACTTTATTTAAGACAAATATAGTTAGTTGATCATGTAGTTGCTCTATAATGCATTGAGATTGTAATTGAACTTATTAATTGAATAATTATAATTAAACAACTTTAAATATCACTAATTATGAATTAACTTTTTTTAAGACAAATATAGTTAGTTGATTATGTAATTACTCTATAATGCATTGAGATTGTAATTAAACTTATTAATTGAAAGGTAATTATAATTAAAATAACTTTAAATATCATTAATTATGAATTAATGAAAGCATTTCATATCAAATTAATCAATTGATCACTTTATTTTAGACAAATACAGTTAGTTGATCATGTAACTACTCTATAATGCATTGAGATTATAATTGAACTTATTAATTGAAAGATAATTATAACTAAATAACTTTATTTATCACTAATTATGAACTAATTAAGCATTTTATATCAAATTAATCAGTTGATCACTTTATTTAAGACAAATACAATTAGCTGATCATGTAATTACTCTATAATGCATTGAGATTGTAATTGAACTTATTAATTGAAAGGTAAATATAATTAAATAACTTTATTTATCACTAACTATGAATTAATGAAACATTTCATATCAAATTAATCAATTTATTTAAGACAAATACAGTTAGTTGATCATGTAATTACTCTATAATGCATAAAGATTGTAATTGAACTTATAAATTGAAAGACATTTATAATGAAATAACCTTATTTATCACTAATTATGAGTTAAAGAAGTATTTAATATCAAATTAATCAATTTACCAGTTTATTTAAGATAAATACAATTAGTTGATCATGTAACTACTCTATAATGCGTTGAAACTGTAACTAAACTTAATACTTCAAATGCAATTATAATTAAATAACTTTATTTATCACTAATCATGGACTAATGAAGCATTTCATATCAAATATATATATATATATATATATAGTCGATTGAAAATGATCAAGCATATATGCTCATATGTTGCAACTGATGTTCATTTGTTGCAACATATGAATCGTCGACTGCAACAAATGATTTGTTGCAACAAATAGGCATATATACTTGATTATTTTCAACGGATGGATCATCTATTGCAACAAATAATACATATTAGACATTTGTTATAACAGATTTCTATATTTATTGCAAAAGATGATCATATTTATTTGAGTATTTTCAACAAATGGGTTATCTATTGCAATCGATGAGCATAACTAATATATTTTATATAATAAATATGAACATACATAATCAACAAAAATAAATTAAAATTATCAAATTCATAACTAAGTGAACAATAAAGCTATTTCACTATTACAATAATTATGGAGCATTTTGAATCGGGTATGTAGTTCTCTTGTGGCCAATATTTTTACATATTGAACACTTATTTATTTCCTAAATTGATGTACTTTGATATTTGTTTTACCATTGAAGAAACACGTTTGTTTCCTGAGTTGACAACCTCCATACGTCTCTCATGAAATAATTTTCAAATCTTATATTTATTTCGTCAAATAAAGTGACGATATATAAAATTCTCTTTCAACTTCAAACATTACATTCACGGATTCAGCAATGTTTGACGTAATAATATTTTAGCAATACAAAAAAAT
This sequence comes from Solanum stenotomum, assembly GCF_019186545.1. NCBI lineage: Eukaryota > Viridiplantae > Streptophyta > Magnoliopsida > Solanales > Solanaceae > Solanum > Solanum stenotomum. Next base: position 23,291,893 of record NC_064288.1, read on the forward strand.
AAATGAATATGACATATAATTATAATAAAATCAAACAAGATACTCAATATATATTATTGTACCTATTTCTCGGGCAAAATGCCATGCTCCATCTATGAAATCCAATTGATTTGAGATGTTCGACTGTCTTGGGTACCATGTCGCTTATTTGATTGAAATGGTCATAGAACTCAACTCTATTGTTGTCACGATCCGAGAGCACCCCCGAGTCGTAACACGGCGTACTTGACCCCAAAGGGGTCTAATACAAGCCTCATAGCTCATTCATTGCATAAGATACTTGAAAATAGAGAGGAACTAAATACTTTCTTTACAATCGAAGACATTTTCATTAAAAAAACAAGCAGAATACTTTCTAGACTTTACACAATATGTCTCAAACCATCTATAACTTGAATACAAGATTGGGACTAAGCCCATACAAAACTTAAAACAATACTAAAAGACATAAAAGGAACACATTGGGTTTTGTCCTCGAATCTATGAGGACTCACCAACTCTTCATCTTCAACCACCTTAGAAACCTATCCATCAACCATAGAACGCCAACATCTCCAATCCTCACACTTTAGTCAAAAGGGGAAGAAATGGGGTTAGCACAATTAAATATGGAAGCCATGCAAAAACATGCAAAAAGGGACATTTATTGAAGAGTCATGCTTTTATGCCATTTGAAAAAACTTCATGAAATACAAGTATAAAAGATATATTATAAGTCATCATCCACATATAAGACAATACCCACATTATAGACATGTTCAACTAGTACCAACATACAACACATAAACATATTCGTCAAGTAAGTCATTTCATCATCTTAGAAGCTCTATTTAAAGTTACCCTAAGACACACCAAAGTGAGACATGAAGTGGCCGCCCATACAACCTCTTCATACACACCTAAGTGTTCCTCAAGGCTACCATAGATAAGGACCTTTCTATTTCAACATAATATCAATAAGTCAACATTCATAATATAAGTCAAATATAGCAAGCATCTTCACATTCTAAGCATTTAGGAGNTAATACAATTCAATCTAAGAACAATTCCATCATCATCCAATCATAACCATAAAACACACTTCATAAGCCAAATTTAGGAGTTTGGTGAAATCGTGGATTCATAGAATTTTTCATCTTAAAACATCAACTTAACATCAATATAGTCATAACTTATCAATTGAAATCGTTTGATTTAAGAACCCATAAGTTTGAGTAAGAATTAGGGTTTTTCATAAACCTTAAAAACTTGGAAACCATTTTTGAAACTGACTCTAGGGTGATAGCTAACCCTAGATGAAGTACTCCAATACCTTATAAGATGAATCCACATGAAAATTGAAGAATAAAGCACTTGAACTCCACAATCCTAGCTTGAACTTGACCTTGACCTTCAATGGTGTTCTAGAGAGAACTTTTTAGGAGAGGGGTTTTGATTTTGAAAGATGAATTCTAAATGGAGGTTTAAATGTTTTAATACACTTAAAATACCTAAAAATACATAAAATAACCATCCATGTATTTAATTGGCCAAGGGTGGAATTTACCAAACCACCCTCAGTTTGGCCGAACACATGACAGCAAAACAGGCGAGACTTACGAAACCCCTACCTACGGACCGTAGGTGGGGTGACAGGCCATTATGTCACTCCGTCATTGGTGACTGAGACTTGGCCATGGGATCTAAGGATACCTAGGCTAAGTCTTGACTTACGGAGTGGACTTACTGGCCGTAAGTGGACCTATTGGTCGTAAGTCATTGTCGTAGTTCACCACTTTATGGCAGCTTGGGGTCTAAACTTAGGGTCCTCCTCAAGAACCCTTAGGGTGGTCCTTGGGGAGTCGTACCCGGACGTTTAACCCCTAAACTCAAGGTTCTAAGTGTAAGGAACATTTCTACAAGAGTTAGACCTCAAACAACACATCAACTTCAACTACAACACACTAGAACACACTAGCACCAAAATACTAGTTTCTGAACATCATGGTCGTTTCTTGACGTTTGACCTCAAAACTCTTCAAACCAAACTTTAAAAGCCAAAACTCAACATTTTAACAATTTAGCAACTTCTAAAACACATGCCAAGCTCTAGTTCATCCTATTCCATTTTAGGGTTGTTACATTATCCCCTACTTGGGAATATTCGTCCTCGAATGACACTTACACATAAAGGGATAACAACTCAAGTAAACAGCCTCACAATCAACCATACAACATCATCAACAAGACACGTAACTAGGAGGAACATCAACTCTACATCAATAAGTCTCAAACAACTTCATGTAGTTCAAGAAAGTAGGAATACATCTACCAACTCCTTATGCATCAAACTTTACCATTTCTCATTTAATTAGAGGAACTTCCTTCTCCAATTCACATCATGCTNCCTATACTAGATTTACCAATTCAAGACATCAAACAACTTCATGCAGTTCAAGAAAGTAGGAATACATCTACCAACTCCTTATGCATCAAACTTTGCCATTTCTCATTTAATTAGAGGAACTTCCTTCTCCAATTCACATCATGCTCATCCCGAAATTATTAAGCACATTATGCAATTTTCTCACAAAAGCACAATTATGCAACATTTTCAAGAACACATTTAAGCATGCACAATAAGTCAACTCATGCAACATTTAAGCATGTTCACCATTTCACCTCATAAAGCAAATAGACAACTCATACTAGATGCATTTTAACATGAGGAATACAATTTATGAAAACTCATTTTCTCATTAAACAAGAATTCAACTAGAACATGCATAACATAAGTAGAACATATGGAAACTCATTTTTCACACAAGACTCCAAAACATAAAACAAGATACTATGAACTCTTTGTTTTAGGCTTGAATAGGCACATAAAGAAAGAGGTAAGGATATCAACACTTCTCAACAACCTTACTACTCAACATACCATCTCCCACTTAAGGGTAAACCTAACTAAGGTCAACATGACATAGGAACCTCAATTAAGAAACCATCAGCATATCGAAGCCTTTAAACTAGGAAGGTCCTCATTAAGCAACTCTTGCTCACCATCAACCTTACCACACCACACAAGGCCTCATATGAGTCTACCACACCAGGTCTAAACTCTTCAACTTACCACACCTCTTAAGGTGAGAACATCAATCAAGCCTAACTCATGAACATCAAGGACACTCAAAGACCTTACCATCTAAGCACTTTATCCCACACTTAGGAGTGAGCCTATACTACCTCTTCTAAACTTTACCCCTTCCACTCTAAGGTCGAAGCAAGACATCACTAAACTTTCATAATCATCACACATATGCATCTCTAGAACACCACATTTCATCATTTCTTTCAACATACCTCAAAATTCATTATATCTAAGCCGGGTTCTACCAACAATACACATAATCATAAGGCACCCATTCAACCTAAAGTCATTATCACAACCTTACACCTGACATCTCTCAAGCCACATAGCCAAAGTTGGCATCACAACCCTCAACCCTTGCAACATAAACCTCTCAAGGGGGGTCACACTCTAAGGACCATCACATAAGGAATAAGGGAAAAACATTATAGAGCGAAACTCTATGGCACGACTTAAAGAATGAAGAAGTGAAACTTTCGTAGCACCCAATAGCCTCTTATTCATAATGTGATGCGCTTCACATTTTGAACAAAACTCTACTAAATGTGGTTTGAGACAACCTAAGACCATTCAAAATCTTGTGCTCTGATACCATATTTGTCATGGCCAGAGAGCACACCCTAGTCGTAGCACGGAGTACTCGACCTTGAAGGGGTCTAATACAAACCTCATAGCTCAATCATTGTATAAGATACTTGAAAATAGAAAAGAACTAAAAACTTTCTTTACAATCGAAGACATTTTCATTAAAAAGCAAGCGGAAGACTTTCTAGACTTTACACAATATGTCTCAAACCATCTAATACTTGAATACACCATTGGGACTAAGCCCATACAAAACTTAAAACAATACTAAAAGACATAAAAGGAATACGTTGGGTTTTGTCCTCGAATCTATGAGGACTCACCAAGTCTTCATCTTCAACCACCTTAGAAACCTATCCATCAACCATAGAATGCCAACATCTCCAATCCCCACACTTTAGTCAAAAGGGGAAGAAATGGGGTTAGCACAATTAAGTACTAAGTATGGAAGCCATGCAAAAATATGCAAAAATGGACATTTATTGAAGAGCCATGTTTTTATACCAGTTGGTAAAACTTCATGAAATACAAGTATAAAAGACATATTATAAGTCATCATCCACATATAAGACAATACCCACATTATAGACATGTTCAACTAGTACCAACATACAACACATAAACATATTCGTCAAGTAAGTCAATTCATCATCTTAGAAGCTCTATTTAAAGTTACCCTAAGACACACCAAAGTGAGACATGAAGTGGCCGCCCATACAACCTCTTCATACACACCTAAGTGTTCCTCAAGGCTACCATAGATAAGGACCTTTCTATTTCAACATAATATCAATAAGTCAACATTCATAATATAAGTCAAATATAGCAAGCATCTTCACATTCTAAGCATTTAGGAGCCAACATTNTGGAAATTCGTGGATCTTTTCTTCGAATTTCCCATATCTTTAGTTAGTTTTTTTTGTTTCTTTTCTTTGTGCTTCCGCATTCTAATATTCAATTCTCTATTTGTGATCTCCCTTAACCTTGTTGTTATCATTTAGGAGCCAACATTCTTTATGAGAGACATTTAGTACACATTCATATATTTAGAGGACTTTCATACATTAGCCATTAAGGCTTAGGGAACTCACTTTAAAATCTTCAAAGCCTACTCATACCATGTGTAGACAACATCCCATACTACTACCTACACGTTGTAGAACCTATCCAATAACTAGAGTGCACATCCCACATGATGGGAATAGGCATTAATCGACATAGACCATGAGAGCTAGACATGGAATTCGGTGTTCTACCCCACATCGGAAAGAGGTGATCTACTTGCCTAAGGTAGAACTAGATGATATTATAGTGTTGGTGTAGACCATTAGCTAATATATCTCCTACGTGGGCACATAATTCTAGGGTAAGAAGATGTTCATTAGAACTCTAGCCTATCATTGGGAGAGTTTTAATCTAACCCTATCCACTCGGTGCTTAGTCTCTATTCCCGTAGAGTATTTCATTCACATTCATTGTACTTGAGAGGGCTACCAATACTAGGTCTACCGACCCAAAGTACATTACACAAGAAAGGGTCCTTTCACTAGGTCTTCCGATTCAAGGTACATTAATGATAGCTCATGACTTTCCAAGAAGGGTGCCTTCTACATTGAGTCTACCAATTCAATGTCATTACTCATTCATTCATGAAAGGGCACCTATACTAGATCTACCAATTCAGGACATCAATCACACTTCATGGGGGGATGCCACATTTGGTCTACCGGTCCTAAGATGCATTCATCACATCACATTCAATTACACAAGGAGGAGGATGTCCTAGGCCTACCAAATCAATGTGCAAGATTACATTACAATACTAGGAGGACCTTTAACATTAGATCAACCTCATACATGATCATTAAGAGATAACATACTTTCCATCATAATACAATAATACTACACACAAGATCATCATAGAGACATAAACACATTCACATTATACAACCATCAATACAATAATATGATAACACTTCAATTCACCATATAATTCCTTCATGGACCTAATCACAACACATTCAATTTATAACCACCTCCACCTTTCAAGTGGATCAATCCATACAGAGCAATTCTACTATAACATGAAGTTAGGTCAACTTACAATTCTCCAAAGCCATAATCACCATTACTCAATTCACCATAATTAGGTATAAACAACAATAGAATCAATAATACAATTCAATCTAAGAACAATTCCATCATCATCCAATCATAACCATAAAACCCACTTCATAAGCCAAATTTAGGAGTTTAGTGAAATCGTGGATTCATAGAATTTTTCATCTTAAAACATCAACTTAACATCAATATAGTCATAACTTATCAATTGAAATCGTTTGATGCAAGATCCCATGAGTTTGAGTAAGAATTAGGGTTTTTCATAAACCTTGAAAACTTGAAAACCATTTTTTAAATTGACTCTAGGGTGATAGCTAACCCTAGATGAAGGACTCCAATACCTTATAAGATGAATCCACACGAATATTGAAGAAGAACACATTTGAACTCCACAATCCTAGCTTGAACTTGACCTTGACCTTCAATGGTGTTCTAGAGAAAACTTTTTAGGAGAGGGGTTTTGATTTTGAAGAATGAATTCTAAATGGAGGTTTAATTATATTAATACACTAAAAATACATAAAATAACCATCCATGTATTTAATTGGCCAAGGGTGGAATGTACCAAACCACCCTTGGTTTGGCCGAACACATGACAGTAAAACAGGCGAGACTTACGAAACCCCCACCTACGGACCGTAGGTGGGGTGACAGGCTATTCAGTCACTCTGTCATTGGTGACTGAGACTTGGCCATGGGAGCTTAGGCTCCCTAGGCTAAGTCTTAACTTACAGAGTGGACTTACTAGCCATAAGTGGACCTACTGGCCATAAGTGGACCTACTGGCCGTAAGTCATGGTCGTAGTTCACCACTTTAGGCTAAGGAACATTTTCTACAAGATTTATACCTCAAACAACACATCAACTTCAACTACAACACATTAGAACACACTAGCACCAAAAGACTATTTTCTGAACGTCATGGTCGTTTCTTGACGTTTGACCTCAAAACTCTTCAAACCATACTTTAAAAGCCAAAACTCGACATTTTAACTAGTTAGCAACTTCTAAAACACATGCCAAGCTCTAGTTCGTCCTATTCCATTTTAGGGTTGATACAATTGTATGCTTTCGCTGCATTATAAAAATGAGATACGAGATTGTTCTTCTCGATTCATTCACCATAACAATCAACAACTATTATTATTATTGATTTTTCCATTAATGATACCTAAAAGAATTTATTAAAACTATTTAATAATGATTGTATGGTAAAGTCGAGTAACTATATGCAACTAAAAAATCATATGCATAATCATTGTCCCAACAAGTCAGTCATCTGTTGCAACAAGTAGGTCATCCATTGCAGCAGATGATTACTTATTGCAACTGGTGACTCACTTGTTGGGTACATGTCCAAATCCATAAGTTTTTCCAACATGTAAGTCAATTGTTGTAAAAGATGAGTCATATGTTTAAACAAATAACTCATATGTTGCAATATATGACTTACATGTTTGGACAAACTTCTGATTTTATCCCAATTTGACCTGGTACTGTAACATGTATCCAACAAGTAAGTCATATGTTGTAACAAATGAGTCAATTGGTGCATCAGATGACTCATTCGTTACAATAAATGACTTATCTATTGGGACAAGCTTTTGGTTATGTCCCAACTTGGTCTGGTACAGTAAGGTGTATCCAATGGATAAGTCATCTGTTGCAATAGATGACTCATCTAATGCAATAAATGACTTATTTGTTGGGACAAGCTTCTGATTTTGTCCTAGCTTGACTTGGTACTGTAATATGTATCCAACAGGTAAGCCATCTGTTGCAACAAATGACTTATCTATTGGATACGCGATTGTAAATTATTGAAAAAACACTCAAAATATCCAAATGAAAAATTAGACTAAAATCATTAATTTACTTACCAAAATCACCTATGAAGTAATGTCCAGTGATATAGGAATGAAATTTGGTCCGATAGCAGCATTACCAACAATGTGAATGTAACGCAACCATAGAAGAAGGAGAAGATGATGAACAAGAAAAAGAAGAAGATGATGAGCAAGAAGAAGAAGAAGAATGATAATGAAAAATAAGAAGAAGAAGAAGAGCAACAGCAATGGAAGAATCGATAAGAGAGAGAAAAAGGAAAAAAAAGAGTTGTGAGCAGTTGTTGCCATTTTTTCCCCCTCCTTTTTTTATTATTAGGATTTTATATAAGATGTGGCAAAGTGTAAAATGAAGAACTTGGGGATGAGAAATTCAACCTCTTAATCTTTAATTTAAAAGTTGTTACCCCTACTCAATAATTAAAACTTGAGTCACTTACATCTAATTTTAAAATTTTTCTATCACCCTTAATTCATTGTCCCTGGTATCTCTAATATGAAAAAATGGAGTAATTTGAAGAGATGAAAAAGGAATGAAGTGAAAAAAAGAAAAAATAGATTTTAAAAAAAAAACTAATGATAAATGATGTGTCATTTAAAATGTGAGGTGGACCATAATATGTCATTTTTGTGAAGGTTCACACATAGAGAACATGCTTAGTTTGATGAATTTAAGGATTGAATTGATACACAATTACAAGTGTAGACCAATTCGCCTAAATTGAATTGAAAAAAAGAAAAGAAAAAAGAAAAGAAAAGCATATTTATCCGCCGGAAGGCTTCCACCCCGGCGGTCGATCTGAAGGTGAGAAGTAAAGGGAAAGAAGGAAGATGGAGAATGAGAATAGAGCTGGGAAAAGTAAAGATGAGAAGAACAATGGCAACGAGATAAAGGGTTTGTTAGCGTTGAAATCCATATTCTCTTTCAATGGAAAAAAACGAAACGGTGACAGTGAAGGTGGCAATGATGCACCGCCTTACCAGCCTTTACCTTTTCTATCTTCAATCGCTAATTCTGTTGTCTCTCGTTCTTGCAAGTAAATTCCTTCTCATTCCATCTTTAAATTACTATTTTTTTTTAGGATAAGGCATGAGGTTGCAAGCTGAAATTTTGATTAATGCATGTTGGAGAAGATGGTTTCAATAATCTACTTAATATGCATGCTATAACAATGTTAATGTTATCATGGCTTTGTAGTATGCATGAGAGTAATGAGCTTAAATTCAAAACTTATCAACTCAATAAACTAAGTGACCCCTCAGGACCTTCTGCACTTGCAGTCTTTGTTGAATGAGGTCCTGCACTGATAGGACTGGAGATTAAGGAAATGGCCCCATAGGAAGTTGAGGACGTTCATATCCATATAATGCTTGAATAGGAGTGCACTGCAGTGAGGTGTGAAAATTTTGTCTTATACCAGCAGTCAGATAGGTGCTTGTCCATTGCTTGGATTTAGAAAATACCATGGCTCTCAAGTACCCTTGAACACATCTATTCAATCTTTCAGTTTGTCTATCAGTCTCAGGGAGATAAGCAGTGCTAAGACATAGTTGAGACTTGAGTCACTGATTCCTTGCGTAAATGTTGCCGGAATTGACTAGTGAACACCTTATCCTTGTCTGATACCAGAGTGTAGGATATTCATGTAAGTTTTAATCTCCTCGAGCAATAACTCTGCTACTTGCACAACTGTAAATTGATGCTGTAGAGTAAGGAAGTGCCTATACTTAGTAAATCTATTAATAACCACTAATATCACATCTTCATCTTGTGACTTGGGTAACCCTTCTATGAGCTTGTGTAGGAAGTTTTAGAGGTCTGCCACAATTTCATCTTTGCTTCTTTTGTACATCTTTTTTCATGGCTGGCTAATAAAACAGATTTGTAACCTCTTCACAACTGTCCTCCAAGGGCGTTAGTTTGCAGGGTCTGTAATTTGTTACCTTCTGCTGGGGTTTTCCCTATGTATATCTTGCCCTTATATCTCAGCACTCCTTGTGACCAGTTATAGTGAGAATTGGCTCCTTAGTTGACTACAACTGCTGCTATAATCCTTTCAACCTGATCATTCCCTTCATAAATCTTTTCCAACTCCTATCCATGTAGGAGAACACCATAGATTGCATAAGTTTCTCCTTGGTCCTTGGGTATCCTGGATAGTGCATCAGCCACCCTATTTTCAGAACCATTCCCATTTTGGATTACATAATTTTGACCAAGTAATTTAGTTTGGTCTTTTTGCTGAATGACTGTAGTTACCTTCTGCTCCAAGTATTTAAAACTGAAATGTTCACTCTTAATGATGAAATGTCTGCCTTGAATGTACTCAATGTAGTGCCTCCATCTGTCTATGGCTGCTATTATTTCCAGTTGTTCCTTCTCATACATTGGCTCCTACATGTCTTGGAGCTAGGGGCGTGCTGTAGTAAGCAGTAGTCTGTTTTCTTCAGTTAGTACTGTTCCAATTCTCTGGTGGCAAGCATTAGGTGAGCTAACAAAGCCTGGCTTTTCCTCAGTATCTTTCCCATTGGTTTAGCTGTGATCTGATTTAGTATTTCCATTCATGTATCTCCCTTATGCTCCACCAATTTCCCAAAATGTTTGACTATGATCTTATAGTGATCATAACTGGACAGTGCGTCTTCCGATCCCCTCCAAGAACGATGTCACAACCTTCAGTTTCAGCAGTCTAAATTCGTCAAGGAACTCTATCCTTTTTGCCTTCTACTATGACATTTGCACAACTTTGATGACCTAACATTTGGGAATCTCCTCTAATAATTCAGTCACAAGCTCCTTTACAGTTTGGTATTATAGGGTGTTATAATAGCTCCCCCAATCCACAAAACCTTGAGTGATAAAGAATCAGGTTAGTTGAAATAAAAATAAGAAAATAATGTGCAGCCACATGTTCTTCATAACTACTTGGAGCGAAATTAAAAATATGGTAATCTTCATATGTTCTTCTTAAATTCTTAAATCCTTTACTAGTGTCCTTGACTGGAGTAATTATCCCCTTGTGCAGCCACTTGTTTTTCTTATCCACAACAATCATTACCTTCTCCTGTTCTTGGCCACTGCTTGAGATAAAATGAAGTGACTGAGTAGCCTCTCTCTATATCTGAGTTCTTCCTTGAGACGACCAGCAAAACATGTTAAAAGGAAATCTTCTGAAATGGTTGAGTTCCTCATAAGAAGTGATTTGACAGACATTGAAATATGATTTTCACCTTCTCAGTCACATTCGAGGTTCGCTACCATCAAACATTGGAAACCGTAAATTAGGTGGATGCTACCTTTGAACCCATCGTATTAACTTCTCCAGTAAATGAGATCCTAGGCCTCAGAAGTTTGTCATCACCCCTGCTGGTTCACTCATTCTTTATGGATGCCTTCCCACCAGAGTGGCCAATCATCATACTTAGATGTTCAAACATTCTTATAGTTGAGTTTTGGAACTCCTCCATTTGTTTGGCTTTACCGGATAGCTTAGAGTTCAATATTCATTATTCTTATCTGTCCCTTTGAATATCGCTCGCGTATCACCTATGACTGCTTGCATCTTCTTATCTAGCCGCCGATAGTTCTCATCCACCTGTTTGGTTCTCGTTGATTCTGCTCCAGTCATTTGCGCCATTAGTCAAGTTCAGGTTGGTCGCGCTCATACTGAAAGTAATGGGCTTATCAAATTGAGTTCCAAATTTAGCAACTCGGCTGGATTTATCAATTAAATTGGAAATTACTGGAGAATTGAAATGCACCACAATATAGTCTCACAATTCACAGCTGAAACCAGTTCAAAACAATGTCTTGCTGATGAAACTAGAAAGGGCCATAGTCTCTGAAATTGTGCCCATCCATGACCAGCATAGTTGTTGTAACCTGAAGAACATAATTTGGTAGGAAAGAGATGAGGAAAAAACGATGAGAAAAAATGTAGAGGAAAGAGAAGAACCAGATAGAGAGAAGTGCATTATAAAGGAATGAAAGTTGCCAGATTTGACACACTGCATACCTTTGCAGAATAGATCCTAGCCGTCCACTTCATTCATTTAACCATTAGTTGTGTTTTGTATTACTGTTAAAAGTAAAACTAGTTACCCTCTAAACGACATCACTTCATTATTTATGTCCCTCCTTTTCTCTTTTCTATCCCAGGTCATTACTGAGAGCAAGAGTGATGAAAACTTTTTGGCTCCTCCAGAATTCATAAGAAGTTGAGTTAGTTTTTTAGGTACTATCTTGTGCATCAATCAAACCTATGAAGAATAAATTCTACATTTTGTTGATTGAAAGGAAGCTTATATGCCGGAAATATTTTCTTGCATATTGTCCTCTGTTTACTTATAGAGACTCTTGCAATTTGAGGGAGGCGTTTGACCCTAATTATTTGCACCTTATTCGATATACCAAGGAAAATTTCGAATTGACGTACTTTGGATTAGACATGCAAACCCAAACACATTGAATTTCAGCCTTTTCTTGGGTTCATTTCAATGAAACTTGAAAACGTGTCATTTTAATTTACTCATAGCTGGCACGGGATTACAATGCCTATATGCAAGCATGTTAGAAATCTAAGCTCAATGTTTCTAGAGAATGAATGATAGATGAAGATGTAACACAGAGAATTAAAATATGATGATTGAACTAGATGAGTGCTATGGGAATATTGTACGATACAATGGTACCTACCAAGTGAATGGAAAGAATATAGAATGGTTGTTAGGCTAACCATGTTATAAGAGAGTTATTATTGAGATTTTAAGGCCCAACATATCTACAAGGTGAGTTCCAAAGGAAGGTAAATGTTAAGATGGATGATAGATCTGTGGTTATACAAGGTTAAATAATATCAGAACATATCATATCCAATAGAAGGTGCCAGTAGCACACATAGAGGATGAAGTGATTGAAGACAATTGAGATAATTTCATCATGTCTAATGTTTATTGAAGATGTTAATAGAAGACAGGTATATCTAAATCATATGAAAGGAAGTTGTGTCAAAAAGACCTAAAATCTCTCACAGTACATGCGAACTTAGCGAAAACTAAAATACAATGTATGTGAAGGATCTACACATGCAACACCCACTAGGTGGATTAAGTCTTAATAAGATTAGGTTCAATATTTGTTAGGATTTTTCTTTAATATGTCTGGGGATGTCCATAGAAATTATGTAGAATTGCTAGTGTTGAAGAACATCATGTAACTGAACATAGGTATGAAATAGATACAACAAGAAATGATGTAACCAATTCTCAAAAAAAATAAAAAATAGATACAACAAGAAATGGACTGTGAGAATTCATGTAGCGGTCACCAATCTCAAGTAGCTTAAAATGAGGTGGTCTTTTTTTCTCATTTCTAATATCTGAATGATGTATGAAAAATCTCTGGTTTTTGGTCAGCTAGCTGGGCTTTGTGGTTTAAATGATCAAACATATTAGTATATAAGGACATTAATCATTAATGATGTTTGTCTGTAACATGATCTCATTGTTATTGAAATTTAAAATCATCCTTAGCCTATAGGATGCTAGAGAGCATCTGCCTCTTAATCTTCTTTCTTGATGATTGATTAGAGTTGGTGATTTTTCTTGGTTTCATGTTCTCTATGTCACTTTTTAGGGTCCTCATGTCCCTTGAATAGTGTCAACTGTACTGGATAGCTGAGATAAATGTTTTGTATCCACATTTTATCTATTACTTTTATCTTGAAAATTTGTATGGTAATATGCTGTCTTCTTTCATAGGAAGTTCTTTTAATAAATCTTAGAATTTAAATTAGTAATCTTTTAGACCTTAACCATTTTATCTTATCATAAATATACATATACCATTTTATCTTCTTGTGAATATACAAATTATTTTTGCTAAGAAGTTTGGTGCCTGTAGATCTTAAAGATCTACATTCAACTCTAAATGTAATTTTGTATAGCAGTCAAGCAGTGTGAGCAAGATACCAAATAGTATCTTACCTACAAGCAAAACGAGAAATCTGTCGTTGTCCTTTCCTTGGAGCTTAGATATTAATGTAAAAGAATTGAGCACTCGAAGAATTGACAATTTAAGCTGTTGTAGTGCCTTGTTTTCTTAAAAGGTGTTGGTTAAAAGACATAAAATTCCTGTCTACTAAGAGCCTGTTTGGATGGGCTTTTAAGCTGGTCAAACTGGCTTAAAAGCCAGTTTTTGACTTATTAGAGTGTTTGGCAATTATCAAAGTGACTTATTTTAAGTCAAAAATGACTTATTTTAAGCCAAAAGCTAAAAGCTAGGGGGGGGAGTTTTTTTTTTTTTTAACTTAAAAGCCCTTTTATGTTGACCAAGTATATTACCTTTGTGCCCTTAATTCTTTTATACAATTTCTAAATTGCCCATATTGAATTATTATTATTATTATTATTATTATAATCATAATTATTATTATTATTATTATTGATCTACAACAGCTTCTACTACTATTGATATTCAACTGGCTGTCTTTTCTTTAGTGCCGAAGATTACTTTCTTTAATCTTGCCAGTAAGCTTACCATAGTCGGGAAATTCATAAAGGGAAAACTAAATATGGAAGAGTTATTATTATATTATTATTATTATTATTACTATTACTATTATTATTTTATTATTATTATTATTATTTTATTATTTTATTATTATTACTATTATTTTATTATTATTTTATTATTATTATTATTATTATTTCTGAAATATGAATTTATATTCCTCTTATAAGGTGGTAAAGAAATATGTGAATGATAGAAAAATATTATTACTTATGGATGCAAAACATAAATTAATTTTGTTTTAAATTTTTTTTTTAAGTATAAAAACCTTAAATTAATCAACTTTTTATCATGTTAACAGCTTAAAGGGTATTTCAGACATTTTGATAAAAAAAAGTGTTTACCAGCACTTATTTGCCAAACACATCAACAACTTTTTTTGCAACTGCAGCACTTTTATCCAAACACATAACTACTTATTTTAAAAATAAGTTCCAGCACTTTTAAAAGTTACTTTTTTTAAGTCAATCCAAACGGGCTCTAACTTCAGCAGATTTGTTCAATTACTATGAAGGTATAGCTGGTCCTTCTAATATAACAGTGTTCAGATCCTCTTTGTTTTCTACCTTCTGCTGGGAGAGAGCATGCTTGGTGCATGTTTTCTGCAGTACTTTTATATCTGTGGCTACCATTTACTATAAGTTTTAGTAAAGCCAGAGATGGATAGGAAATAACGTTTTTTTTTCTTTTTAATCAGTTAGGACAATAACTTTTCCACTAAAGCATTTGTTTCGCAAGGTTAGTATCTACTAAACCGTTCGATTCAAAGCCACAACATAATTCGATCAATCTATACTCTTCTGGATTGTGTTTTGATAATTATTATATTGGTATGTAATTTTATTACTATACCAGTATACCAACACTAAGGTAGTGCTTTCAAAGTTACATTAAGGGTCTGTTTGGAAAGTCACCAGGTGATTGGAATTGGTGTAATTACTAGGGTAATAATTACCAGCCTAGTAATTACACAACTCAATAATTACTTTGACCTGTTTGTTTGTCAGATGGTAATTACAAGTGTCCTATTTGATTGCACAGGTGTAATCATAAGGTTATATTAAATTTTAAAAATAAAAATTAATTATCTAAAATTAAAAATTTATATTAGACAAATACGAGACCTTGTAAATGATATTGAATTAAATATTTAAGATATATATATATATATATATATTATCTTTTAAGAATATATTAATCAACAATATATGTTCTTAACTAATATTATAAAAAAATAATTGATTTATTTTTCAAATAGTATATATTAATTAAATTAATAATAAAAGTACAAGATTTCTATGAACATGATAAAATACATGTTTACAAAGAGAAAACACATAAAATCCCCCCGAACTTGGCAGGACAACTTACTTTAGCACTTTAACTTTACATATAATTATTTACCCCCGTAATCTCATTTGGAATGAATTTAATATCACCTTAAGATTATAATACCAGTCTCACAGTGGCAAGTGCATCTCACACGCGTCATGTCATCGACACATCAGCGCCACATCAGTGCTACGTCTATGCCACCTTGAAAATTATTTAAATTTTGATTTTTTAGTTCTTTTATTTCTTTTTATTTATCAACAATTTTAGAAAGGAAAAAAATTAGGAAAAAATGAGGATTAATCTAACATTAAAAAAAATTCCAAGTTTATCACCATTAATACAAACACGGCCATAAATAGTGATTTTGAAGCAACAATTTTCAACACCAACAATCTTCTCTTTTCAATTTTAAAAATTAGTGATATCAATGTTGATTCAGATCTTGAAAAAAAGATGACCCTCTTCTTGAAATCGAAATTGATATGAGTGAAAGATTAGAAGTAAAGAAAAATATGGTGGGGGGTTCGACGACGAAGGAGAAAGAGGTAAGAAAGATGGTGATTGAAGGCAGGGAGATCTGGAGCAGGAGAAAGAGGGTGGGGTGTGGAGTTTGAAGAACAAGAAATGGGGTGGGGAGTTTCGAAGAAGAACAAGGGGGGGGGGGATTTCGAATAAGAAGAATGAGGTGGTGCAATGGTGGCTGAAGGCGGCACCCCCAGGGGTGGTATGGTGTGAGGAAGAAGAAAGGGTAGGGTTGCTAGTAGCTAAGGGTTGGGTGGTGGGGTGTGAGGATGATGAATAATGAAAAATAATTGGCTGAAAAGAAAAAAAAGGGGACCCACTTATATTTTTTCTCTTTAATTTTTTGCCAATACGCGCTTTTATTTTTTTAATTTGCCACGTCAGCGATTTGGGTGCATTTAAGTTCACTTGATATGAGATTAGGGGGGTAAAGAATTACGCATAAAGACAAAGTGCTAAAGTAAGTTGTCTTGTGATTTAAAAGAAAAGTAAAAACGTAAATCTATAACCTTATTTAACAATTAATTTTCCTTCAATTTAAAAATTAGAATATTAACAAAATCCTGCTAATGAAAATAAATAAATGTAGAATAAATAAATAAAACAGATAATACGAAAAATCTAAAGATTGAGAATGAGAATGAGAAGGAAATGAAATATAAATAATAAAAAAAATTTAGAATAATAAAAATAAAAAAGAATTTAAAATAATAGAATTTAAAATAAATTTAAAAAAAAAAATTAAAAAGTAATCAGCTTGTAATTACACCATGTAATTACTAGCAATTCAGAGCCCTTCGTTAAGAATTGGAGAGTGTAATTGCATTTGATTACCTGCTGATCAAGTAATTACATGGTCAACCAAACAGGCCAGACAGTGTAATTACACCCAATTATACCAAATCCAATTACCAGGGTAGCTTTCCAAACATACCCTAAGAGTCTAGACGAAGTCCTTTCACCCACTGCAAGGAGTCTATCATATTCAAAATATCATCTAACATGTTAACAACAATCAAGCAACAACTGAAGAGATTTTGAAGACATCTCTATACAAAATATATGATAGTCTATTCCATCAAAAATCTATTGTTGCTATCTATCAACACTGTCCATATAATGCAAAGAATAATTTCATAAAAGCTAAAATCAACATGAAGGGGAGTTGTTCTCCAATCTGGACTCTGCATCTTCTTTATCCCCTGACCCACCGGCTGCATAATGCTTCTTTTAATCTTCCTGCCTATAATTATTCACCCCCAAACAAGTTCTGAGACATACACCAAAGAGGCCAGGGTCAGGTGCCAATGTAGAAGAAGATGGTTCACAGATTCTATTGGAGATTTACATAACTGATAATAGCACCTATGCATAAACTGAATGCTCATTCTTTGTAGATTATCTTATGTAGGCACACAAAATTTGATGCTGTCTTCAGATTTGTCAGCAACTTTGTGACAAGATTTTACAGCAAACCTTCATCTGCCTTGGCTGTAAATGGAAAAGAATCTGCCCAATCAGCTTGGCTACTGCAACCTCCAACTTCTTAAAGAATAAATTAACTCTACCAATTTCTAAATATAAAGTATTCCTTGTGAATTTTCAAAAGATTATAGATTTCTGCTTACTGTTCTGTTCATGATTGTAAAGATATGACACTTGAGCCTAGCTGAACCCCAATAGCTAGCTCACGAGGCTAGGATTCCGCAGGTCCTCATAAGTAGACCACCAATCCATTCCTCAACCAATGCGGGACTCTAACCCACTCTAACTACCCCCTTCACGTCCAAGCATACTGGAGCGTGGACAATATAAAATGGGGCCCCTAATAGGAAAGAACTTGGCTCTAATACCATATAAAAATATTACATTGGGGCCTAACATAATCCCAAAAGCTTGTTTAGGAGGGGAGGATTACCTAAGTACATCTAAGCAGACCACCAATCCATTTCCCAACCAATGCAGGACTCTAACAATAATCCACAGACAAACTAAACAACATTCTAATTGCATCCTAAGCCTTTTATGAGAAAACTTCGATGATATATTTTTTCTTTTGCACCTTTTTTCTATAGAAATCAAACAAGAGGTGACCTGATGAAAATCTTGCCATGATGCCACCAGAGTTCTAATATTTCCTGTAAGCTAGGATATTGGTTTATGAAATATCTTATTACTTATTGTCTATCGTGCCTCAACTGCAGGATTTTGCAGGTAGAGATTGAAGAGTTGCAACATCAATTTGATTCAGATCTTGTTGATGATGTTAAACAACCCTTAGTGTATGCAAGGAACTTTCTGGAATTTTGCTCCTTCCAAGCTCTTCAAGTTGTAACCATCCGTCCTGATTATTTGAGCGATAAGGAATTCCGTCGGTTGATGTTCGACATGATGCTAGCATGGGAGGTCCCTGGTGTTGGAAATCAAGTACTAAACTACATGAGATATACTCTATTTCAAGATTGCTTTCTTTTCTAAATTTGCTTGCTATGCCATAGATTTGGCTGTCCATTTGAAAGTCTTAACTGTCTAACAATACCGTCATGGAGATGTCTTCACAGGAAACTGCTGCCTCTGATAAGAGGGAAGTGGAGGATGAAGATAGCTGGTCATTGTTTTATTCGGATTCCACAGACATGGCTGTTCAGGTGGTAATTGATTTAACATTTTCCTTTATTTAGTACTCCCAATGTCTCAATTTATGTGATGCATTTTCCTTCTCAGTCTGCCCAAAGAGGATACTTTTCTATATTCATAAACAATTTTTACCTTAAACTTCCCATTTACCTTAATGAGATGATTTTCCGCCACTCAAATATCTATGACTTGTTTTAGACCACAAAGTCTTAAAAATCTTGCCATGTTTCTAAACTCCACATAGTGAAAGTGCATCACACATAGTGGAACAAAGGGAGTATCTATTTTTGGAGTAAAATTTTTTAGATTACTACTGTTTATCTGTGACAGAAAGTGTATACCTCCACTATAGAAGGTTCTATCCTCGTTGAAGGTCATAGAAATAAAAAGCCGTTTATAACTGAAGAAAGAAAAATATGTTGTTTCTTGTGGTTGTATTGAATTGCAAAAAAACTTTCTCAGAAGGGGTATCATATGATTTTGTCCTGAAACTTTTCAACTGGCTTTTATTTATCCATTTATTTCTCGTCTCTTGTCAGGTTGATGATAAAAAGACAGTTGGTGAAGAATCATTTTCACGAATTGCTCCTGCTTGTGCTATTGTTGCAGACAGTATAACAGTTCACAATCTTTTCGATGTCCTAGCAAGTTCATCAGGTCACCGGCTCCATTTTCTTATATACGACAAGTACCTTCGGAGTCTTGAAAAGTATGCTTCATTACTTGAGCATTAATTGCTGGACTCCACTTTACCTTTTTGTTCTTTGGGTAGTTTACTTTCTCACAAAAGATTGAAATCAAGCTGGTTACAGATCTTTTGAGATTACAGTCAAACCTCCTTATAGAGGCAGGGTTTGTATGAAAATTTTATGGCTGCTATAGTGAGGTGACGTTATATATTATGACATTTGACGTTTTGATCTCATTTATCTGTTATAAACAAAATTACCCTAATTTTTTTTAATGATTTTGTGCCAAGAAGAAGAAATGTATTTGTTAACCAAAAATATAGAAAGAGTATGAATGTTAAAAAGGCAAAGACCAATAGTTTTTTCTCCTGAAGTAATGACCATAACTACTGGGCACCATTTGAGTACAATTTTTTTCCCTTTTGGATATTTGTACTTGAAATTTACTATGTGCGTGACATTATTCATTAATGATGATTACGATAAATATTTTAATGTTTATTCTTATACTTAATATACTTTTTACAAAGTAATATTACACAATATTTGAATGACTGTTATAGAGGGGTAATTTTAGAAAGAGTGTATTGCTACTACGAATGCAACTGCTAGTATAAGTATAATGCTGTTATAAAGAAGTAAAATATAACATGAAAAATCGGTTCTGAAGAAATCAGGCCCTTATAGTGAAATTTTGTTATAACGAAGGGATGTTATAACGAGGTTTGACTGGTTGATTGAATGTCTCCTGATGCTCAAAGGATGGTAAAGCATTAGTTTGATCTAACTTGGAAAGCTGCTTAAATATATTGTTTGATATGAAAAGTTCATACATAGTGATACCGCATAGCTAGAAATCTCGGGTATGCCATTTTGCATTTTCTTCAGTATGTTGTTTTTCAATCTTGATGATCTTTGGGATTATTGTCATGGTTCTCCTAGCTCCATTATTGCAACAATTCACACATCCCCCGAAGTCGTTGGCTTTTTGGAAGACAATATTCCTGCACTTGTCCCACTTCTCCTTCTCCTGCAAAGTTTGCCTGTACCTTTTTGAAGTTTGCTGTAGGACTTGATAAGGCAGATAAACATTGAGGAGTTAATCAGAGTTCGACTAACATAGTTCATCCTCCTTTGACCCACTTGTATCAGCAATCTATCTCAATTTTGATTTCTATGATCTAAAACGACCTGTTCCGGCGACAAAAGTTAGAGAGAAGGGGGGAGAGTCTCTCACTCTAGCAAACTATTTTCTAATTTTCTATTCTGAATTTGGTCCAAATGTTATAGTTTTATTGGTTAAGGTATGGTTAGCATATACTAGAGAGGAATTCGTATGGTTATCGAATTGCTATCCTATTTATGAAATTAATTATCTTAACAAAAGCATCAGAAAATTTTTTGTGATTCTGGCCTTATAATTTATATTATAAAATATATGATTTAAGTTTTCTGTCAGGAGGAAAAAATCAGATATTTGTCTCCCGTTGGGTGCTGTCTCTCCCACCCTCCTGTGTTAGCAGAACCGTCATGATAATTATGTTTTTGAGGAACTTTACATGCATTGTTTGGATGCACTTGTAAACTTGCTTTTGATATGAAGTCTTGGTATATCCGGAGTAAATCTGGGGCTTGATGAATGATTACTAATAAGTTATTTCCTCATTCCTTTTCGTCCTGCAGGGTGATAAAGGCGGTCCAGAATTTCAGTGGACCTCAATTGGTGTCCAACCTTTCACTTGCAGAGGAAGAGATAGTGCTAGAGGTGGATGGTACAGTTCCCACACAACCAGTTTTGGAACATATTGGCATATCTGCATGGCCTGGTAAGCCATACCCTTTTTTTCTCGAAGGATGATTGTATATCTGATGCTTTGAACACTATAACTCTACTAAAATCATCTATGATAGTTTATTTCTTTTGAAATATGAAACAAAAGATGCTTCTGAATTTTAATGACTTCCTCTGCTCTGAAAATTGAAAATTGCATATAAATGAACGAATTTCTGATAACAATTGTTTTGCAAATGATAGTTTCTTGTTGTGGACGCATTTGTGGGCGAGACATATGTGTGACAGAAAGCCAAAGCCGAATAAATTAAGAATTGAATTATATTGTTAGTAGTTTTCTTATTATTCTAGAATAGGAAGAGTTTGATTGTGTTATTAGTAGTTTTGTTATTAGTCTAGAATAGGATTTATGTTTCCTAGTTTCACAAGACTTCCTATTGCTGGAACAAGATTCCTATTTAAAGGAGGATTCAGAGGAATAAGAAGTACACAGATTTTCAACCAAAAACAAGAGATAAGAGTTCTCTCTTCCATTGAACTCTAAGGTTTCAGCTTCCCTTGACGAGCTGAATTCATATGCAAAAATAGGTCGATCTAGGAATTTGAACAAAGGAAAGGGAATACCTCCATCTAGAATGAGAAAGTGATTCACCTGTAATCTTAGGAATGGAAATAAAGGACAAAGACGACACAAAGGCATAATGGGGTGATGATAGACGATGATAACTCAAGAAGGTATAATGTGGGTTAGTATTTCGAGTGGATCGTATACCTTTTTGAAGTGCAAGCGGTTGGCTAGGAGGAAGCAAGTCCACAGTAGGAGCAGGGTCCGCCGCATGACATGAATTATCTAGGACTAGGGCTGGACGCGAACGACATTGATAAGTTAGGAGTGGTGGCACTACAACGGGAGATGTAGAAGTAACCGTAGATTCCTCAAAATTTGGTACAGGTAAAACCTAAGGTATGGTTAAGGCCATAGAGACATCAGGATGATCAGAAGATGTATAGTAAGGCCGAGACTCAAAGAATATAACATCACCGGACATAAGGTATCGATAAAGATCGTGTGAATAACAATGATACCCTTTTTGAACTTGAGAGTAACCTAGAAAGACACATTTAAGGGCACAAGGGGAAAATTTATCTTTCTCTGGGGCTAAGTTATGAACAAAGCATGTGCTCCCAAAGACACCAGGGGGGATAGAATAGAGATGTGACTGAGGAAACAATATGGAATGTGGAACCTGATTCCAAATTGAAGATGAGCGAATTTTATTTATTAAATAACAAGACGTAAGAACTGCATCTCCCTAAAAACGCAGCGCAACATGGGATTCAAGGAGAAGAGTACAAGCGGTCTCAATAAGATGCCTATTTTTTCTTTCTGCTACACCGTTCTGTTAAGGGGTGTATGGACAAGTAGTATGGTGAATAATGCCTTGGTGAGTCATAAACTCCTGAAATTGGGAGGATAAGTATTCTTAGGCATTATCACCACAAAATGTACGAATAGAAACACCAAACTGATTTTGTATTTCAACAAAGAAACTTTTGAATATAGAAAATAACTCAGAACAATCTTTCATTTAGAAAACCCAAGTGCATCCTGAATAATCATCAATGAAACTAACAAAATAACGAAATCCTAAGGTTGAATTGACTCTACTAGGACCCCAAATATCATAATGAACTAATGAAAAAATAGACTCTGAACAACCCTCAGTACTACGTGAAAATGTAGCACGAGCGTGTTTCCTAAGTTGACACGACTGGCAATCTAATTTGGATAAACTAGACAAGCTAGGCACAATCTTTTGCAGTTTGGATAGACCCGAATGTCCCAAACTTTTGTGAATTAGATCTGGGGAATCTGTAACGGAGCATGTTGTTAAGGAATTTGAAGACTATAAGGAAAATGTAATGAAGATGCCATGGTCCTCGGAACATGAGGGCTCACCAAGTCTTCAACCTCGAACAATCAAATGATCATCAACTAGCCACTAGCAGAAGGAGAGAAAACGTCACGCCCTACATTATTGAAACTAGGGGTGGACGTCGGTTCTTTGGTTCGATTTTATCAAACTTTGGTTTGGTTCTTTGGTTTTTGGTTTTAGAAAAGTGTGCACTGTATACTGAACCAAACTAATTCGGTTCGGTTTTTTCTACTTCGGTTTGGTATTTTTAGATCGGTTTTTCGGTGCAAATGAAATATAAATGAGGACAAAATCAAAGTACAAAATACTTATAAAATTTGAAAGTATGTTAAGGAATGATGTGTCTCGCCATGGAACACTTATTGTGCCAACTAAAAGACTATATTTATCTTTGTCAAGAACATTGTGTCTTGAACTACTTCTCAAGAAAAACAAGGACGAAGACGGGTTCCTTTACGTAATGTGCATTGATAAAAATATGTTTTGGTTCCTCTTGGGAACTAATATTTGAAGTTAACTATTGAATTATACATTTGTTGCTACTTTGATTTGTTCATGAATGATTAAATTGTTAGTTGACTATTTATTTTTAGTTAAGAGAATGCATATATATGTATTTTATTTATTTTTTTAAATAAAAGTTTGGTTCTTCGGTGCACCGAAGTTCTGAGATCTTTACACCGAACATCGAACCAAAGAACTGAACTTTTGAAAAAATAACACAGACATCGAACCGAAAAACCAAAGAATCAAAACCAAAGAACTGAATTAGTTCGGTTCGATTTTTCGGTTTTTTGGTATTTATGCCCACCCCTAATTGAAACAATGTAGGCACAAGTATGCATTAGTTCATGGAATGTACTAAGTATTAGGGATATGCATAAAAATATGAAATGTGATCATAAGAGGACATAATCAAAAACATGATATACATGACCAAGCTAAACATAGTGAAACCTTTTGAAGAGACGTCATAAATCATGAACATGGTCAATGCATCTTAAAACCTTTAAGAACATCTTAGTTCGTTTTGTGGGATATATACTAACTGGCATAGACCACGTAAGCTATAACGTGGAATCCAGTGTCGTGTGGAACACTGAAAAGATATGTCCTTTCTTGCCAAGGCAAAGACCTTAACTTCTAGCTTAGGTGGATCCACTAGCTATGTCACTTAAGACAAATCTATGGGGGAATGTAGTTAGGGACAAGGCATTTTGCTACTAGAGACCCAACCTCTACTAACGGAAGAGCCTTCATATTAATATACTCTCGGTGCTAAATAAAATTCCAACGAAATAGTCATAAGCATAAACTTATCATCATACATGGAAAAGCATAATTAAGTTACTAATCCAAGCTTAAAACATCATAAAGTAGCTCCTTAAATCATGTATGAAAAAACCTTTCACCATGCATGATTTCTTAATGTGAAAAAATCTTTCACAATTTAATTGATGTTTATCTTAAAACAACATAAATCATGTCATTCCTTTTTTATAAATCATGCATAACTTCATGAAAACATCATACATAGATTCATAATTCCTTCATCAATTCATGTCATTTAGGGTTCATAGTCAAAATCATGATCAATGCATGGATTCGTATGAAATCAATTGAAAAGCATGTAACTGAGTCAAATTAATCATAATAAGATCAAAATCAAACAATGGAATCAATACAATTAGAACCCATGAGGAATTGATTGAAAATCTAATCAATTTTGGGTAATTGAACTTGGAGAATTTAGGAAATCTTGGGGCTCAATGGGTAAATGGAACCCATTGATAAAACCCTACATACCTTGAGGATCAAAGCCCAAAAGCAAAGGATCAAGAAAACCTTGAAGACTTGAAAACCCCGAGAAATCCCTTGAGAGCTTGGAGAGAAAACCTTGCAAATTTTGGGGATTTTGGGGGATTGAAAGGGAATGGATAGTTTTCTAGGAGTAAAATCAGTTATAGGGTCTATTTATATATTAAAACGACGTAGTATAGATATTAGATGCATAGGAAAAGTCCCAAATACCCTTAAGAAATAACTGCCAGGTTGCCCTACGATTGCGACACGAACCGTACTGTTCAACTGTAGGATGAGTTACTGCAGCCTAAAATTGGCCAACTTCCTACGACACCATTCTACGGACCATCTAAATAACCTATGGTCCGTAGACCTCAACTTTTAACCCAAAAATTCACCAAGTTTGAATCACTTCTATGGGTGCTTCCTACAACCCGTAAAACACTCAATGATCCGTCAATCCTTCTCGTACAGTGAAGTCTCAAATTAATTTCTTTGAATCCTCATGCAGATCAGTCCTACGACCCATCAAACTTTATACGACTCGTCCCGTCAAGCGGTAGGTCCAACATTAGGAACTTTAAATTCCAAAAACTCACATCCCGGTCTACGACTAGCTTCCTATTGCCTGTAGGACTTCCTACAGAATGTAGATAGGACTCGTAGACCACTGCATCAAACAAATTTATGCACTTTTCTTTTCCTTTCTCAACTTTCCAACTTCCAAGATGTTACAAAAGGGTACAACGAAGATTAGTATTATGAGTGAACTATATACCTTTTTGAAGTGCAATAGGTTGATTAAGAGGAATAAGTCCACAGAAGGTGCTGCATCTGGTGCAAGACATGAACTTTCTAGGCTTGATGTCGAACGTGGACAACAACAAAACATCATACCTAGTGAAATCCCACTAGGTGGGGTTCGGGAAAGGCAGAGTGTATGCAAACCTTATTGCTACCTCGTGGAGGTAGAGAGACTATTTTGAAAGACCCTCAGCTCAAGTGCATCAAACCCAAGTAAAGGAAGGAGAAAACAATGAAGTAAACATAGCAGAGAAAGTAGTGTAAAGTCTACAACAAAATAGTGTGATATATATGACCACACATATAAGGGTACGACTAGCCAATATTGTGAAAGGTGATCGCCTCATCGCTAATGGTGAAAGGCAAGGCAACCCTTCATCGCTTTTAGCTTTCTGGCGAGGCATTCTTCAAAAGGCGACGCCATGGCGATAATGGCGACAAAGGTGAGAGGTGAGAAAGGCGACTCCTTTAGTATTTTCTTAAAAAAGGTGACCAATTTAGGGTTTTAAAAGTTAAAAGGTAATTTTAGGTTTTCTTTTCAAATTTGCACAGTTGCACTCTTAGACAGCAATTTCTACTCGACCCGACTAGACTTCTATAGGACCAGCCAGACTTTTCTGGCAACTCCAAAGCCCAACCAATACACATTTCTTCTTTTCTTCGTCAAATTTCTTCTTCCTCTATTTCTTATTCCTTCTTCTTCTTCATACTTCAAAGTTCTACCTCTATGTTTATCTCACTGTTTTGACTTATGATCTGTTTTTTTCTCATTCAAGTTCTAGACTTTTAATATGTACTATATATTTTTCAGTTTTTGTATTGAATATTTGCTAATATGTTATTGCTATTGAGATTTTGCTTATTTATATATGCAATTAAAATATTTTAATTTTTTGGTATTAATTGGAGCCGCACTTCAAAAAGGCGAGTGCCTCGCCGCTCGCTCACCTTGTTGCATGGAAGACCCTTGTCGCCTTTTGTCACCTTTCGCCTTCCAAAACACTGTGACTAGTACTATGACTGGCACTTACAAGCCTAAACCTTTGCAAAGCAAGACAACAATCTACCCTCCTAGCCTTGTACCCTAATACGCAACCTCCACTCCTTTCTAGAGTCATGTCCTTGGTAATAAGAAGTTGCATCACTTCCTGTCTAATCGCCTCTTCCCAATACTTTTTTGGCCTACTTCTACCCCTCCGCATAAGCCCAACATCCATTCTCTCACACCTTCTTACAGGAGCGTTCACGCACCTCCTCTTCACATGACCAAACCATCTCAACTTCGCTTCCCTCATCTTGACCACCACAACGGCCACTCCCACCTTCTCCCGAATACCTCATTCCTTATCTTGTCGCTCCTAGTATGCCACGGATCCATCTCAGCATCCTCATCTACGCAACATGCATCTTTAGGACATGTGAGTTCTTGACTGGCTAGTACTCCACCCTATACAACTAGGACGGTCTAATCACCATTCTATAGAACTTACTTTTATGTTAAGGTGGTACCTTCCTATCACAAAAAAACACACAAGACGCCCGTGGCAAGCCTCCATTTCATCCCTGCTGCCTATATGCGATGTGTGACATCATTGACGATGTCCCCACTATCCTAGATTACGGACTCAAGATACTTAAAACTTTCTCTTTTTGGAATAGTCTGTGTGGCATGCCTCACTTCCACGTTTGTTTCGGAAAGTTGTTTTTTCAAAATAAGAAAAGCGACGTGGTTATTTCAGGGATAGAAGCTACCGCTTCATTCACTTTGCATTGCTCAACCCTCGCCTTGCTTCGCTTCATCGCCTAAACTGATCTTTTCACAACACTGGCTTAAGCTATTAGATCCTTATTATTTACTTAGTTTTTTCTTCAACATATCCATTCACATGCAGGTTTGATTCTTTTTCATAGAGCAATCATGTGAAAATTCGTTTTTGATAATAGGCAGCGATGAAGCTGGAAAGCTGGGCCTTTGCGTGCTCTAATAACATATTAAAGTGTGTAACCATCTCATCTAAAAACGTATTTTGTATTAGTTGCTAAGATGCTTTATTCTTCCATTTTCATTTTCATCCAGGAAGGTTGACATTAACTAACCATGCTCTCTACTTCGAGTCTGGGATGGGCTTATATGACAAGGCAGTGCGGTATGATCTAGCATCCGACTTGAAACAGATCATTAAGCCTGAGCTTACTGGACCTTTAGGTGCTCGCCTTTTTGATAAAGCTGTTATGTACAAGTCCTCATCTATGTAAGCTTAATGTTTTCAGTTGAAGCTATATACCTTAATTCACCAGGAACTTCTAACTTTAAGTTAATACAGGATGGATCCTGCATATTTTGAATTTCCAGAATTTAAAGGATGTTCAAGACGGGACTATTGGTTAGATATTTGTCTTGAGATTTTCCATGCGCACAATTTTGCTCGGAAGTATAAACTCAAAGAGGGTCAGCAGTCCGAAGCACTTGCTAGGGCTGTTCTTGGAATTTACAGATACAAGGCAGTCAGAGAGGCTTTTAAGGTATCGTCTTCCAATTACAAAACCCTACTGTGTTTTAACTTAGCAGAAAGTCTACCTAGAGGAGATGCGATCTTGGAAACTTTGTCAAGCCGCTTGAAACTCATGAACTCTGCCGGCAAGCAACGTGGATTATTGGGTTCTCCTATTGCAAGGAGACAGGTGATACACCCAGTATCACGGGTGTCACTTTGTAGACTTGGAATTATCTCATGCAAGGAGGTCGACATAATTGGAGAAGCAACAACTTTAGTAGGAGATGTCTTTGTTGGTGAGGTAAATCCTCTGGAAAATGCAGTCAAGCAGTCAATGAAGAACATTGGAAGAGCTGAAGCTGCACAGGCGACAGTTGACCAAGTCAAAGTTGAAGGAATTGATACTAATTTAGTGGTAATGAAGGTAGAGATGAACCCCTTTGCCTTTTTCTTTTTTTTGCTTAATGTATCATTCCTGTGTTCAGGAGATTGCTGCTGCTTGTTCTCTTATTGATAGTTGATCCCTGCTAAGTACACTTCTGCATACAGGAAAACTGCTTTATATAGTGAGTTACTTGAGTTCATCCTATATTTAAAAGCTGTGCAAAGTTGAAATACTGCACTCTTTTTTCCTAGGGAACTAAGAAGGTAGCATGATTGTTCTTCAGCCGTTTGTATGTCTTCTGTACATCTTTTTTTTTTAGAGTAGTAAGTAGTTAGCTGCTCCACTTATTTGTGGCTCCCTTTGTTGCATTTGGTTATTATTGTTAAATTAGAACTAAGGAGTTCCTGCACCCTACCTTTGAAAGTATCAGATCATAAATGGGGATACTTTGTTATCTTTGCTTCTTACTGTCAAATTTGAATTTTGAGATGAGTAATACTACATGATCTTTCTTCATTCCTCAGGATGACATAATGTTTGGGTTGTGATATATTATTGCCGCTTACTGCTTAGAAACTTATTTAGTCACTTCATTCCTCAAGATGACACTTTAAATTTATTTATTTATTCACAGGAGCTGCTTTTCCCTCTCATCAAATCAATGAACCAACTTCAACTATTAGCTTCATGGAAAGATCCATGGAAGTCGATTTTATTTATGGTGTTCGTAAGCTATGCTATAATCAGGTATCTAATACTTAATTCTTCCCTTGCTTTTTTGTTAGACAGAACTCAAATCCAAGATGTCGTAGGATTATACAAATATTTTCTTGGCAATATTTTAATAACTCTCTGTCTCTTGAAATTCTAGTTCTATAGATTTAGATTTTAGATGACTTTTTTATTTAGAAAATTGTTAACTGAAATTCTCCTTTTAGGATGTGTATTGTCATCCCTACCTATTCCTCATTACCTTGTAATAGAAATCTGTTGCGACTCTTCATAGGTTTCCAAATAAATCACAATATGGCTTGAGTAAGGGAGAAGGCAATGCTGTGATTTTTACCTAGTTCTTGTATTGTTTCAAATTTTAACAACAGTTGAAAATAAGTTGCTCGGACTCAGGTGCGGGTGTCCGACACGGGTGCGGATCTGCATGTCGGATCCGTCATGATCTATTTTTTAAGATTCAGAGCTATGGATCTAGATACGGATACGGGTGAGGGGACTCGGCAAAAAAAAAAATCTAAAATTATTAATATGTTGAGCATACCTACGCTAAAATTAGTTTCCATAAAAAATATGTGCCTTCAAAGCATATATATTAATCTTTAATTTACAATTAAATAATTATAATGTTTATCCTCAATTATGAACTCTAATTAACTTTAATTTATAATATAATGCTTATCCTCATTTATAAACTCGAATCAATATGTAATATTTATCTCATTTAACCAAAACAAGATATATATGTATGTGTATATATATATATATATATCATATTATAATAATAATAATTAAACATGGCAGCTAGTAAAGGACTAAAATTCAATTTAAAATAATAAATTAGTCTTCTCGGTCATCTTCTACTCTTCTTCATCTTTGTTCCTCTGCAGCTCTGCTTCGTCTTCTCTCCTCCATCTTCTCCCAAACAAGTTCTCTATATCTTTGTTTTTCCTAGTAATATACAGCTTAGTACTCACAAGTCACGACATGCAAAGTCTAGTAGTCCTCCACGGCATCACCGATTCTCAG
This sequence comes from Solanum stenotomum, assembly GCF_019186545.1. NCBI lineage: Eukaryota > Viridiplantae > Streptophyta > Magnoliopsida > Solanales > Solanaceae > Solanum > Solanum stenotomum. The sequence goes on from NC_064288.1 coordinate 23,322,301, forward strand.
TTTCTCTGTTCCAAAATAGAAATTGTAGACCTGCAACATCCACATGAACAAGAAGATTTACCAAGAAAAAAGCTTCAAAGGAGACAAAAGGATGTATAAATTACTTTATAAGAGCAGAATTGAAGGTATTTTGTTTCAGGTCTACTCAGATCTTTACTTTTGAGTTGTCAAAGTTACAATTTTCTCTCCAGAGTATTGGTCAACACACCCGATCTCATCTGACCGGATCTGACATAGATCCAACACCCTTACCCGTGTCAGTGTCGTGTCGACACGGGTGCGGCACAAAAATTGCCGAGTCCGAGCTACTTAGGTTAAAAAAAGCCTGTAAATTGAGTTTGGCAACATGAGTTTTTCTATTATGAGAAGCCACATTGCTCCCTCTTCTTTTTAGGAAGCCAGATTCCTCTTACAATCCCATAAAGTCTCTTCCTTTCTCATCTTTTCATAAAGACTAATAATATCTCATTATATGAATCAACCAGTTAACCTACATCTATATACGAAAGAGAATATGAAGATAATATTCAGTTGGCTTGTGACTAGTAAAACAAGTAGTTAGCTTGTGAATACCTGAAGTAGGAGAAAATACATTTTTTCGAGTATATAGAGCACCAAGGGTTGTGTTGGCCAAAATGGGATGAGCTAGATTAACTATCCCTCTCGATTGGCTAGTAGCGACGGGTTAATGAATGAGCTCACTACACTTTTGTTAGAATAGGAATAGGAACACGAATAATATATACAATCCTACTTAAAATAGGTATAGAAATAGGAATAGTATATAGAATCCTACTTAGAAAAAGATTGTATTGTACTGTCCTAGTTGGAAAAGTAATCTAATATAGTGTCTATAAATAGGGTTTCAATGTAATAATGTAGATACACAGTTCAATAATATTCTTCTACAGTGATTTTCACATGGTATCAGAGCCTTTACGATCTTGGTAGAGAATCAAAGAGCTTCCGCTACTGGCAACGGCTATTACCCATATATACCGCCCATATGGTCAATGGTTATGTTAACAAAAGTAGGGTCATTGATACATGCATTAACCCCATAATCAGGGGAAGAAAACTCTGTCCACCGTGTGTCAATTTTCGGTGATTTTCTAGGTCTGTTTTGTGTCAAGCCCATTTCTATCAGTGTTTGTGTAGCATCATGCCATCTTACTGGTGACTACTTTCTATATCTAATTTGTGTAGCACCGTGTCATCCTTCCGGTGATTACTTTCTCATATCTAAATTGTGTAGCACCGTGCCATCCTTCCGTTGACTACTTTCTCATATCTAGTTTGTGTAGCACTGTGCTATCCTTCTGGTGACTAGTTTCTCGTAGCTAATTGTGTAGCATCGTGACATCCTTCCGGTGACTACTTTCTCATATCTAATTTGTGTAGACCGTGTCATTTTGACTACTTTCTCATATTCAATTTGGGTTGGATGGGTGTAATTGGGTTCGATGGGTTTTGGGTCGGGTATGGGTTCTTATGTGATGGGTTGGGTTTTTCATTTAGAGTGTGCCATGTGTTGGTTCCGTCAAATGAGGGGTAAATTTAGAACTTTGCCCAACGACGGGGGTATAGATAACCAAAAAGTATAATTGGGATAGGATTAAACAATAAATGAAAGTAGAGGGGTATATCAAACCTTTTCCCTATATTAATTTAAGATAATGTAAATCTAATCTTATTTTCTAGTTAAAGAGTAGTAGTTTGAGAGTTTAACTTGTTCAACACTTTTCCTATAAATGGGGCCATCATATACTTGGTCAGGGGGACTTGTGTAGCATTTGATGAAATTTTTCTTTGTTATTGTTCTATTTTATCTTTCTTAAATATTCTTCTGTTGTTCCTTCTTCCCTATTTCTCATTTTTTGCTACATCAATGTGTTGGAGCTTAATTTCAGATTCATTAGCTGCTACACTTTTAGCATCCCCTAGCTATTGTTGAAGACACAGTTAAGACAATAAAAGTGTGCTCTCTCAAACAACTTAACCTTTTAGATGAGACTTCAACATGAATCTGAGTATGACCGCCACCCATTATTAGAAGATTTTTCACGTGCCTGGCCCGTGAAAAATAAATAGTCCTGCCCGTGAGGGGACATGTTGAAGGCATAATTTTGAAAATAAAAGCATTATGTCTTACAACAAAACTTTTAGATGAGGTAGTCACACACTTCAACATTCATAAGATACTCATCCGGATAACACTAGTTTTGAGACATCTCCTCATCATGTAATTGGAAACCACAAGGAGGTTTTATGTCTCTTGAACGTGTAAAACCTAAGTTTCTCAAGTTTGGGTGCGGGTATCCGATACGGGTGCGGATCTAGGTTGGATCCTCTATGATCTAACTATTAGATTCGGGGATACGGATCCATGTATGGGTACAAGTGCGGGATTTAGCTAAAAGTAATTGAAATAAAAAGAGTTATAAAACCTAAATTATAAGATATTATGTGGAAAAATTGACAATAAAATCTTGATCAAGAGGAGAATCTTGGAAGGAGATAAAAGGAAAGGGAGTGACAAAATAAATTTATATATACAAGGTATTCCATTTTCTTCAATTTCACCTTAGTTTTTGTTTTTGCGCATTTGTCCAAAATTTCCCTCTCGAGTTTGGTCAAAGTACCCAAACATTGTTGACCAGATCAGGTATGGATCGCACACCCACACCCATGTCTGTCGACACGGGTGCGGCACCAAAAGTGAATAGTCCGAGCAACTTAGTGTGAAATTGTATTATGGTTTTGCTAAACATGACAAATGTAAAAACAATCTTCTCTAAGTTGGTGGTTGCTACAAAATCTTGTTCAATGGAAGGATCATTGCTTGATGCTATCAACAAGGATGAGTTCCACTTGAGATCTGTATCTTTTGAAGTTAGACAAACAATCCCACTCATTGGAATTGAGCTTTTGCGTCATTTTCTTTAATTTTTATTTATGTTTATTATTTAATTAGGATTGGTTTAATTGGAGCAACATGGTTTGTTAAGACTCATATAGCCGACCCAACTTGCTTGGAATTAAAGCGTAGCCATGGTTCTTTTTAGTTAAAAATAGAATAGCTACCCTTGTCTTTAGTTAGGAATAAGGCTTTATTCATTAGTTATAGATAAGGTTTTACATAATCATATGAAGAGTTCTAGTACTTTGAGACTTTTAGGAGTTTAATCAAGTTATCATAAACTTTGTTTGGAAGATTTTATGAGAAGTACCTGATGAAAAATCTCTCCCTCTTCCTCTCTTATTCTTGGCTTCTCATCTTAACTTCTATTCTCTATCACCCCTTTCTCGCTTTTCTTATTTTTGTTGCTACATCAAGTTTAGCATACAAAAGTGATTTCCTAGCGTCATAATGTTGGACTAAGATTCAGTTCCACTATAATCCTTTCTGCATAAGTTGGGATGGAAATTGATCAGGTTCCTTAGGTTTGATATGACCGAAAATTGGTTGTGCTTTTACCTGACAATTCTGACTTTTGGCATTGTTTCTATCTGTCTAAAATATACTGACTCGGTCCTTCTCTTTTGGTCCCTAGCTGTTCTAAAATGTTACATTTTTTATATGCAGGGAGTGGATAAAATATGCATTGCCTTCGTTGTTGGTTGTGCTTGCAGTTATCATGTTTTGGCGTAGGAATGTGAGGAAAGGGACGCCATTAGAACCACTAAAAGTCATAGCTCCTCCTCCAAAAAATGCTGTTGAGCAGCTCTTGATATTGCAGGAAGCTATTAGTCAACTTGAGGCATTAATCCAAAGTGGCAACATTATTCTGCTGAAAGTACGAGCTCTCATTTTTGCTGTTCTTCCACAGGTATTATCATCTGTTTTCTTAATCCTAAAACTGCTATTACCCTATCCAATATTTGGGTTTGATATTGCCATTTCTTTATTCTTAGCATAGCTGCAACTTGAAACTCAATACGTGGGAGGGGATTACAATTTAATTGTTCGAGATGTTTAATGCATATATAAAGTGATTGTGAAAGCCAAGGAATAATTGGACCTCAAAGAAGCTCTAGACATTTGATACAAAATTGTTTCTTGCCATCGATAATGTTGAAGTGTCGATATACGTCGGTGTATTGTACTTGATGGTTTGCAATATTTAATGCATACATGGAAGCGATGGAAAGCCCAGTTGATGCATTTCCTTTATAAATACTAGTTTAGGAGATTTACAGGTTTTTTTTGAAGTGGCAGATCGATAACAACCACGATTTGAGTCGTCACTCATGGTCGTAATCTTCACGATATAGATGATTTCCCTTTGTCCACAACCTAGATATCCTATTGTGACGAAAGGAAGTAGTAACTCGAGTTGTTATTTGTTTCCCATCAGAAACTTTAGGAAACATTTGTTTCCCTACACCATAATGGTGTATTTATAGGCAATCAGTTAAAGTGGAAGTCTAACTAATGGTCTAATGACTTACTAGCACCCCTTACTGGTAGATAGGACACAATATTCTCCCAACCTACCAATAGCTGGACTTGAAGAACCTCTAGAGATTGATTACGGGTCCTGTTTTCTTACTGTAATAATTGAAATGATGGTCTTGACAACATGAAGGTTAGTTTAGAAGTTATCTAGATATTTACAAGTTCTCCCTAAGCTGAATTATTGAACTCGCTACTAAAGGAATGTGTAAAGATCATTTAAGTTACAACTTTCTAGTTACACTTAGCTCGAAGTATTCACTCTTGGTTTTATTTTCTTCATCTTTAGGCAACTGACAGGACAGCTCTTTTACTGGTGATCGTTGCCTTGTCTTTTGCTTTTGTGCCACTCAAATATTTGATTCTTTTTACGTTCTTGGAGTCTTTCACAAGCAATATGCCTCTGAGGAAAATTAGCAGTGAAAGAGATCTTCGACGGGTTAGGGAGTGGTGGATCAGGATACCAGCAGCCCCCGTGCAACTTATCAAACCTGACGACAACAAAGACAAGACGAGTAAAAAACCTATATTCAAAAAGGAGAAGAAGCATGAAGAGTAGAAGTTAATGTAAATACTGGTCCTTTATTGCCATATTTGAATGAAGATAGATGGCACAAATTCAATGAAAAACAATTTGACTTGGTAAAAGAGTTCCTGGTTTCAGTTATTGTGTTATGTAACCACATTAGTGATTGTATAATATTCTTGAATGTTAATGAAAAACTTAAGTGGACAGAATCGGATTTTTTATCAACCACTGACAACTCTACTATGACATAGAACCCAACCTTGACTTTCAATTCAAGACCCGACTTTTGATTGGGGTTATCCAACAAATCTTTCAATTTCTTTTGTAATTCCTTATGTTCTGCTGGAGCCATACGATAAGGAGGAAGAGAGATATGTTGTGTATTTGGGAGAAGGTCAATATCAAAGTATATTTCCCTTTCAGGAGGAACGATAACGCTGAACTACACTTCATCCGATTCTAAGTGTAGACGGTCGCAATCAAGTATAAACTCAACAAAGAATTGGGGTCGATCTTGTCACGACCCGAGCCTACACCCTGGACGTGGCCGGCACTCGAGATCCATTGTTGGTCCCCAAGCGAACCCTCATCCTGGCTGACTACAAGCGGAAGACTAACTCAAGCATACCAAAGCTTAAAAACTAAATAAAAATCCATGAAATTGAAATATAAAACTTTAGCTCAAAAGAAATACTCTGAATATAAAAATAATATTCAACTCACCATAAAATAGGCAACTTAAGTCTTTAAAACATTTAATAAAATAAATGAATAATACAGACTTCTCAACTATACTGGTTATCTATGAAGCCTCTAACTGATAAAGATGGAAGTCGGGACAAGACCCACGACATCCTGACTAAACTGAAAGGTAAATGAAATCCTCCGAAAACAAGGAGGCTCACCATAGCTAACTCGAACTTCTGGATGTATCAACGAAACTCCAGTTGATGATCCTGAATACATGTGTGTGCATCATGAGAAGATGCATGCCAAATGGCTCAGTACGTGGAATGTACAAGCATGTAAGAGAAATTCTAAAACATAACATAAGCTTGAAACTTGATAAAAAGGAGACATAATTACCTCTTTTCAAACTTAGTCAACTCAAGGAATACTCAAAACTACTCAAACTTACTCAACTCAGAAGTATTCAAGGATAAGATACTCAACTCAGAGATATAATATTCGACTATGGGTACTCAACTCAATATAAAGCAACAATACACATGCAATATATGGAAAACTTTATAAAACAGTAAAAACAACTTAGTTCGTTAAAGAAAATGCAATAACAAACTCAACTTTACTTATATAATAAAGTAATATAGTTTTTGTGGGAGATTCTCTAATCGACAACCACCACTATGAGCCTAAGTGGTGATACAGTGTCTTGCCCATGCTGCCAGAACTGTCTTATACTTTGTCGTCATATAGAACGCTTAACTTAGTGGATCCATTAGCTTAACTTATGTGATCATCTAAAAAGTATGACCCATTAATACCCATGATGGCTAGATGGTTTATGGAGACTTGAGTTAATATGAACTCGCATCCCCGTATTGGTGCTCAATACTACTCCCAAAAATATACTTAGCTCATATGTTTTAAAAACAAACTTCTTTCTTTGGTTTGAGATAATTACTCAAAACTTAGCTTAAAAGCTTTCTTGGAATTGATGTTCCCTTTCTTGCTCAAAACTCTTTTGGAAATCTCAGTTTCCTCTCATCTTAAATGTGAAAACATTTACTCTTGGGAATATGTAGTTCCCATATATCATTTTAAAGAAAATGAACTTTACTCTTACTATTTACTCAACTTCAAAGCTTAAGTCTTAACACAAAGTTTAAACATTTGTAAAAGACTTCTTAAAATATGATTCACGCTGAATTATGAACTTGAACGACTCAATGCAAGGTTTTCAATAACCATAGATAGAACTCAATACTTGGAACTCAAGAACTTAAATGATACTACTAATTTCAAGAATGCTCAACTCAGAGGGTGAAATGCGAAATTATGAGCATGAACTACTCAACTCAAAGACTCAAATATACTTCTCATCTCAAGATTGTTCGACTTATAATATTCATGCGGAATTATGGACATGAACAATTCAANTTTTCTTGCTCCCTTAGTCCCGATTTCCCCTTTGATTATTCTTATCACTTATGGTCATTTTAATTGCTTCCGCGACCAAGGATGTGTAATGATATGCTATGAGGCTTGTTTGGGGTTCCTTCGGGTTCCCCATTCGCCGGTCACGTCTAGGCCCTAGGCTTGGGTCGTGACAGGAAGTTATAGGCATGAACGACTCTACTCGAGGGTCTACACAATAACATGGAACTCAGGTATACAACTCTTTTCATTCTCTTACTTATTTCCTCAAATCAATGATGGATCTCAAAGGATTCACAATTTAACTCAAAGACTTTCTTGAACTCTATTTTTAACTCTCTCTTGAATGTGAATTATGAATTCAAGAGTTTTGGTTCATGACATGGAGGATCTCATGATGACAAGGCAGACTCATGAATACATTCTTTTCATCCTCATACTCACTTGCTCGAGTCTTGAAACAAGTTACTAGAAGTTGTAGAAGACTCCTCAAAAGGACTCAAAGGGGCTTTCTTAGAATGATCGAAAGAATTCTCAAAACTTAACTCTTAGCTCTACCTTGAATTTGAATTATGAATTCAAGGTTATTATCATGTTATGAATGATTTCTAGGTGTTTAGAATTAGTTTAGAGTAGTTAGAATCGAAAAAGAGTGAAGGTGTACTTTAAACGAACTCAAACGGGGCAACCGACAACAAACTGGATGGGGCAGGCGACCCTGGCGCTATGGGTGGCGCGGGGCGCTTGCCCCTAAACTTCTAAGGAGGGTTTGGGGAGCTCTGGCTGGCGCATCACGCCAGGCCCAAGAAAACTCAACGAAATTCTTTGCTCGTTTTCTCACCCTATTTCGCCTAGAATTGAACGGTTTCTTCCCCAATCACTTAGAATTGATTACTTAACATAAGTACACTCTAATCTACTCAATACATCCCTTCAAACACTCACTTTGATCTCAAGAAATCATTAAAAACCCAACACAACAAGATTTAGAAAGAACGTCAAGAACACCTATCAAGAACTCTAATCTTTCAACTTCAAGAATGAAATTTCGCTGAAAATAATATGATTGGCGTGTGGGTGAACAAACCCAACACTATGGAAGCTTACATACCTCTTAGGAATCAAACCCATGGCGAAAATCCGCTACAACACGCAAGAATTTTGACGAACGCTCAATCCTCTCCTCTTTTCTCTTCTTTTCTCTTCTTGGTGTATTTTAGAATTATAAAACTGAACCTAATCAGATTAGACCTCTAAAATATTACTAAAAACGAATTAAATCTGTCTGGATAAGGAAAAGACCAAGATACCCCTTACTATTTCCGGTTAACTTTCATTAAATGGACAGCCTAACTTCAAAAGGCCATATCTCACTCATCCGACCTCAAAACTTAGCAAACTTGGCGGCGTTGGAAAGATAATTCACAGGTCTTTCCTACGGTATCTGGTAGCACACCTAAATCATCATGAACTAGGAGTTATGGTTGTTTGAAGTGAACGCAAAACTCATTACTTAAGCATAATTTTTAAAATTTCAAATTTTACTATTTCCAATTTAATTCTTTTTGGAACTCAAGGTGCTATATCTAGTGACCTTAACACTTAAGAAATTTTTAATTCCTTGATAAAATCTCACTCACTACGAAGGACGGTTCGAATCTTAGTTCGAAAAATTTTCTGGGGTGTTACAGATCCCACAGGGAGTGATACAGTAAAGATTTCAATTACAAAGTGAAGGAGTGTTCTAATTGATAGTAGAAGTATACATTTTAGAAACAATTAAAGTAAATGGCAGGGGTTTGACAATTTATGTCAATTGGGGGGATTAGATTGAATAGTTAACAACTACGATTATCAAGTAAAGAAGGATCCTTGGGAATGTGATTGATTGAACGCCAATTTCGCTATGTGGGTGATTAATATTTACTAAAAGTCGTTGAATCTTAGTGGGTAGGCTAGACTTTAGGTGCAATAGCCATTTCTCAATCAACTATCACGAATCAAACGAGTTCTCTCAAACCTCGACAAGCATAACAAAGTTAAACAACCCAATACCTCAATTAATCTACTCTTTCGAGCTAGATTGGTAAGATTGAATTCAGAACCACTTTCTCAAGCTAAGTCGACAATAACCCGATCATTACAATCATCAATTAATAGTTTTAACTCTAAAAACTCTTTCTCAAGCAAGCTCAAAATACTAGGCTAGAATTACATTTGCAACTACAATTCATCAATTAAAACTCAACTACTAATTAAACTCACTTCAAATCAATACTAAAATCAGTAAATACTAACACCCATAAGCTAATTGAAACATTTAATCACATAATCACACCCCCCAAGAATGGGGGTTTTAGCCACACATAATAAAGAGCAAGAAATGGTTCCCAACTATGTTTTCCATCAGCTTGGGTAACAATCCACAAGTCTCCAAAATGCTTGAATTGAGTTAAAAAACAAACAAAACCTAAATCTCTAGTCAAAAACTTAAAGAGTAGTGTTAGGGATCAAAAACCTAATGTATAAACTCTCTAAAACTCAGAACTCTCGCCAAAAACTTCGAAACTCTCTTTTTTAAATCGCATTTATATGCTTCCAGATTTTCAGTTTCGGAGCCACTCAGCGGAGTAAGTCGAGCTTCACCGACCCAATCGACGACTCGTCAAGTGCTACTTTCCATCGCCTTCTTGAATTGGCTTTTTCACACTTTCCTTCTATCGCCAAACTTCCTTCGTCAATTGAGTCGGTCATTAGCCGATTCACCCTTTCAATAGCCGAGTTGTCTTTGTCCAAGTGTTGGCCTGCTGGAACTTTTGGTGAGCTTAAGAGTCACTCGACGAGTGGCTTTGGCGAGAATCAGCCTTGCTTTTCTTAAGTTTTTTTTAGCTTTTTCACTCATGTTTTCCCGATAATGTCCTTGCCTTGCTCTTTTGCCTTCATTGCTGTAAGTTAGCATTTAAACATCAATTTAGAGCATAAAATAGGTATTTAGGACACTAAAACTTTATATATTCAGCCCTAAATGAGTCGAAATCCCCGACTCATCAACATCCCCAACTTAAACTTTTGTTTGTTGTTGACACCCAATTTTAATCGACCTTTAGTCCTTTTGGGATTGCTATCCGATTAAATACGCATTTTAAAATATATTTTGAGTTCTAAAATTCTAGTTGATTTTGTCTAAAAAATGATATATTTTAGTATTCATAATTTACAAATTATTATATTTATTATTATCAATTTAGATTATTATATTTATCCTTAGTTAAACTCGAAATAATTACTTTACTTAAATGTTTTAAAATGTAGATGTGTTTAATTTATATGAAAATATTTTAATATATAGTATTTTATTAATCGAATAGCATTTCCTTGATCTTCCCTTAAATCATTTAAGGCTTAGCCTATTTTAATCTCAATCTCTTTAATTCATAGCCTATTCTATTCAACTCTTATTCCCAATTTAGCCTTTTCAATTCTAATCAATTCAAATCTTATTTAAGTTATAGCCCATAGGTTGTAAAAATCCCATCCCTTAATCTCCACCATTCATTCCTCATTTAATCCATAAGATCAGATCTTAGCCGTCCAAGCCCCTTAAATCAACGGTCCATATTCATCCAAGCATAACCTTCCTATTTTCTATCTAAAAGACCAAAACCCTAAATCTATTTCATTATTTCTCCCTCTCTTAACAGATCAGCCGCCTCCCTTCAGCTCTCATCTCCATTTTTTCCGGTGAAAACTCATCACTACCTGCTGGTGGCAGCCGTCCCTCTCTCGCCCTCGCCTCTTCTCTCCAGCAGCAGCAGTAGCCTCGCTGCTGCTGCTCTTCGTCTCTTCTCTTCTCTTTTTTTTCCAGTGACAGCAGCAGCTCCATCCGGCAGAAACAGCAGCAGGCTCCACCGCGTCCAGCAGCAGCCAGCGAGGAGAGCAGGACCAGCAGCAGCAGCTCCAGCCAGCAGCCGCGAGAACCAGCAGCATCAGCACCCGGCGAAGTGCACACCAGCAGCAGCTAGCAAGGTCTGTTGAAGCAGAAACTCCGGCAAGGTCAGCTAGAAGTCATGGTCGTCTGAGAAAACAAATCTAAACAGATCTGTGTGGGTTCGTTTTCGTTTTAATATTCTCTTAAATTTGCCTATTATGATCATTAATTTATCATTACATGATTGCTCTATACGAAATTTTATAGTATCGTTATCATTAGAATTATGTTCTTGTTTAAGCATAAGATAAATCGGGATTTGTTTGAGCTTATAGACTGTTCTTGAGGATTTTCCGAATTCCGAAAGTATGTGTATTTGTAATTGTGTTGAAATAATATGTTATGCTTCCAGCTCTCCTTAAGATGGTTGAGTGTGACTTTGATGTTGATACACTTGTGAAATTTAGCATTTGATTGCATATGGTAGTAATAGTTTTTAATTGAAATCACCGTTTTTAGAATTGCTTATATATATGTTATCATCCATTGGGTTTGATTTGATAATAATCACCATAGTTGATTATGTTAGCATCTTGACTAATTCCTTAATTTGCTAAAATAATTAATTACTAGTGCAAGGCTTTCTTTCGCCATTAGAACGAAATTTAGTTTTCCATAAATTGTTGTTGTCTATGCTTAATTTGGGGGGTAATTTATTGGAATCCTCTCTTTGCCTATGGCAAGATATAAATTGATAAATAAAGCATGTGAGTTTTAATTGCGGTGATAGTTATTTCTTTCCTTATAAAATTATTTGTGTTGATTTTAAATTAATACATCCTTGCCTTATTTATTTATAGATAGATTCTTACTTATTCTATTTTGGTAAATTTTTTTACCGTATCATAAGGTACTAGTAATTTGCTTTTAGTCTTTATTTTGGTAGCTAACATTTTGATTTGTTTCCTTACCTTATGCCTGTGGACTGATTTTTAGCTCATTTAAAATAAGGAAATTGTTTATTAATTGATTCCTTAAAAAATAAAATTCCTTATATATACCCCTCTTCTAATATATAAATAGGACTCCTCCCTTCATTATTGAAAAAAAAAAGAAACATTCTAATTTGCTCACGCCTTACTCTTGAATACTAAAAAATATATTGCTCTCTATTCTTAAAGATTAAGTTTTCCGGTAAACCTAAAAGCTCCTCTCTACTTGTTATTTTGCCGTGTTCGGGTCTAGATTAAGTGGGGATGTTCATTGCTGATTTCTTTTACTGCATAACTGGTTAGTATCCTTAATACATGTTTAATTTATGTTTCTGCATCATCTTAGCCATCTTAAGTCCAAATTGGGTGTTAATAAATAAAAGGAAGCATTCGGGTTAGTTTTCCTATCCCGTTCTTTCTCGATGTGTGATTGTATATTCTCCACAACTTGTTTAGATCTTACATGCCTATATGTTACTTGTGTGTATCCATATTTTTTTTTATCATGTTACTATATTAAATTGTCTTTTACTTGTTATTACTTTCCCGTATTTTTCATTATCCCCTCTAGCAGGTTTTGAGCTTAGAGTTAAAGGTTCAAGAGTCTCCTCGAAAAGACTTCCGGACGAGATTCTTATGTTCAAGTTTATATTAATGTTGTATCTCTTATTTATTTATTCTTTGAACTTGTAATATTTGTATAACTTTAACTCTCTATCATATATGATATAATTTGGGGGCTATCATCTAAGGGGAGGGGGGATTTAAGTGCTACTTGTTATATTATCGCAACTTATATGTTATTAGAGAGCATGCCTATAGGATTGTGATTAGTTGATAGTTTGTAGCTTAAAACGCCGCTTTAGATCTAACTAAAATAAATAAATAAAAATTAAATCACTACCGCTATTAGTCATCTGTTTAATATTATCTAATCATAGTAGGTTGTTTGTGAATAATTTTGGAGTGTCGTGATCATCTTCTAAATGATAATAATAAATAATATTTGCTCTTTGTTTAATCTAATTCAACCAAAGCTCCTTTTATATAAAATAAATTCTTAAATATCATCATAATATCTCGTATTGGAATGTTCTGCTATTCTAGATATCATGCCTATAGGATCTAGATAATTTTAATATATTATAGTATGTATGCATGTAGGTCTAAATAAGTTATAAATGTATGGTTAAGATCAGAAATTAATCTAAGCATACCACTTAGAAATCATGCCTATAGGACTTCATTAATAAGATTGATAGTAATTTTTTTTTAGCATGGTAATTAGTTGGTTTTGATGTTAATCAATAAGATAGCATGCTTATCGGACTTCATCAATTTCAGCATGTCAATCGACCAATCTAATCTGATATTAATAGACTAGTTATGGTATTTACTTCAAATATTTAGGCTTTAATAATTGTAGTGCTTTAACTACTTGATCAAACTAATTAGATTTATAACAATGGATTTCAACATGTCATTCACATAGATTTTTATAGGATTTAATTAGTTTCAACATGCTAGTAAAATCCGTCATTTTGAATACCTACTGCCCTAATCCAAATCTGCTCTAAATATTAACTTTTGCATTATCAAACCGCTTCGCCACTTAGAATAAATATTTCAGCATTAATAATTGGCTATTGCTTTTCTGCCCATATATTTCTATCTAAACTAATCTGCCCGGATAAAATCAAATTCAGCTACTAATAATTTATTGCATATGCTACTTGCTACCCTAATTCAACTCTGCTTTAAATATTAACTTCTGCATAATAATTCCGCCACTTTGAATTAGCTACTGATTAATTCCTGCATTTAATAAACTGATTGCTATTTAAGATAAATATCTGCATCAATAATTTGACCTTCTATTGTTATAAAAATTATTTCCTGTATCTGTGATACCTTTTTGCCACCATTTAAATCAGTTTATAATTAAAATCTGCCTTGTGTCATAATTATCTGCCCTCTCATTAATTAATCGTTGTGTTGCTTGTTACCGGTTATAACGCTTGTTTGTATGCACACACTTAGCATGAAACCTTTCACTTTATGTGTGTTTACTAGCATGTTTAAATTAAAATCTAGAGGCCAATATGAGACTTTATGTGCTAAATGTCGTCCTATTTGTTTGACTTGTTGTCTAGGTGGGCCTATTATATTTTATTTTAGTCTATACCCACCCTAATAGCAGTCCAATGCCTCTTGGATCTTAAGCGGGGACGCTAGACACCTCTTAGCGACGAAAAGCATGCGGTGGTGGGGTAGGGGTAGTTTAGGCCCTATGGAGATGATGACATCGACTCGGTCTAAATGACAAAACGTTGGTTTTGTCTGTCCCTACGAGAAACCAACCGAAATAAAGAAAGTCGAGTGCTGATCCTAAAGTCCTTCAGAGTCTCCCTTTCCTTTATTCCTTTATTTGTTTATAATAATTATATTTATTTGGGGTATTTTAATAAAAATAAAATTGTTTGCTTATCTATTTGTGTAATTTCTATCTCCTCGCTTATCTCTTTATTGTTTAATATTTATTTGTTGGTTTATCACTTAGTCTTGCATGCTCAATTAATTAATTAAAATAACTAAAGTTTCCTTAATTGTTTAATATTATGTTATCACCTAGTTTTGCATGTTTAACTAATTAATTAAAATAATTAAAGTGCTCTTAATTGCTTAATGTTGTTATCACCTAGTTTTGCATGCTTAATTTATTAAATTAATAAATAAATTGATTTTAATTGTTTAATATTATTTATCACTTAGTCATGCTAATTAAATAAATAATAAATGAAGTGACCATACTTGCTATTTGTAACCCCCACATATTGCATGAGACACGGCCGGGACCGACATTTGTGGACCTCGAGGGATGCCTAACACCTTCCCCTTGAGGTAACTTGAACCCTTACTCTGATCTCTGATTCGTTGACCTTAGCTAGACTTAGTTAGGTTAGATAGGTGCCCTAACGCGCCTTAATTCGTTAGGTGGCGACTCTTCATCCTCCAAAGCCCAAAAGAGTTGTTAGGTCGTGCACCAAAATCCGTTTAGCGAAAAAACGGGGCGCAACATTTGTCTTCAAGTAAAACACAAGATCAAATAGTTCAACAGAGATGTCTATAAATAGTGCTACTCAAGACTCAACATGAGTGCACACAAGAGGTTCAATCTACTCTTGCTATGTTTAATTGTGCACTACAATTTTCAAACTATGACTAACCATCATCGAATAGAACTCAAGTTCACAATGCTTGCTTCAGATGCAAATTCAAGCTCAACAAAAGTATTCAAATGCCCTCATATCAAGAATGATTTCATGCTCACACAAAGCTCATCAAATTTTCAGAATTAAGGAATCAAAATCAACTCTCACACTCTCAAAGATATACACTTTCTAAGAGTACCTTTCTACGACCCATAGACCAGACTATGATTAATCAAATGTTCTCGTAGACTTGAGGTCTCAAATCCATTATTGAATCAACTTTACGGGCACTTTCTATGGCTCGTAGAATGCCCTACGTCTCATCCTATCACTCGTAGATAAACCATTAGAGACTTGGCATTGTCAAAACTCAACCCAAGGACCACGACTTCCTTCCTACGGTCCGTATGACTTCCTACGGTCCGTAGATAAGACTCATAGAACCTGCTTTAGTGAAAAAATTCTATACTTTTCCTTTCCAATTTTTTGAGGTGTTACACTTATGAGACTCATTTAGGGCTCATTATTGAATGAATTAGTGTCCTCAATGCTTATTTTATGCTCATAACTAATATTAATGTGTTTATATGTAGCAATGAAGGCTTAAGAATAAGACAAGGACATTACGATGCGAAAATGAGCGAAAAAGTTGGGAAAGGTGAAGAAAAGAGAAGCTGGAGCTAAAAAAAGCCATTTGGCGACTCGCCGAGTGAGCCTTCAGCTCGTCAAATCTTTCAGCAAAGTAGCCCATGGATCAAGTCAACTCGACGAGTGAAAATACACTTCAGCGACGCGTTGAATGGAATGGTGACAACGATCCAGCTCGTCAAATCTTCCAAAACAATTGCACACAAGAGTCAAGCTTCAAGGTGAGAAGACGTGCACTTTGGCGGATCGCCGAGTTGTTCGGCAATCCTGTCTAATATCGCTGATTGGACTCCATGCTGAGATTTTGGGAAGTTTTTGGAAAGATATAAATTCTTTTTAAAAAAAAAAAAAAGAGAAAAGGAGTTCCCACATAGTGTATTGCCTAGTTTTGAGAGGTTTTTACATATTTTTACATTATTGAACACTCTTGGAGAGGATTTGGATCTTGAATTTGTGGTTCTAGGATCCTAGTCTTAATTTTGGCATTGAGCATTGCAGATTGTTAACAATTTGGATGGATAATCTTTTTGGTAATGATTTCTTACTTTTTGCTATGTTTGGCTAAAACCCCTTCCCTTAGGGGTGTGATCATATAACCGGATACATAAATTAGCTTATGGTTATTGTTAATTGCTAAATTTAATGTTGTTTTGAAATGGATTCAATTGTTTATTCATGTTTTCATTGATGAACTGAAGTTGCAAATTCGGTTCTAGCTTAGCTCTCTATACTTGCTTGAGAAAGATTCTTAGAGTAGAATGAATGATTGATAGTTGAATTGATTTTCATCTTTACAACCCAGCTTGAGAAAGTGGGTTTAATTAAGAAATTGGGTTGCTTGTATTGTTAAGCTTGTTGAGGTTCGAGAGAATTCACTCGAAACATGATAGTTGATCGAGAGATAACTATTATATTCAAAACATATCCAACCCATTGAGATTCAACAACTTAAATCAATTAATAACTACCTATTAAGCGAAACTAGTATTTGATTGCTCACACTCCTAAGGTCCTCTTTCTAATCGTTCAATTCCCGTGTTAATTACCTTTGTTGAAAATTGGTTACTAAATCACCCATTTGATATTCATCATCAAAACTCATTGATTTAGTTTATGTTGCGTAGTCTTTTACTTCAACAAAAGATTAGAGCACTTCTTTACTTCATACTTGAATTCTTTATCGTATCACTTCATGTGGGATCGACCCCAACCCATCGTTGGATTTGTACTTGATTAGCAACCGCCTACACTTTTAATTGGAAGAAGTATAGTTGAGCGTTATCAACTTACACTACATTGAAGGTCCAGATCATAACTATTGATAAAGATGTGAAACAGTGGACTATAGCCTGAGCTCAAATGACACCACCGACTATATGTGATTTTTGTGGGAATGGACATACGACTCATGAATGTTAGCTAGGGAAAGCTGTAGAAGAAGAGGTGAATACAATTGGTAATTATAATAGTGTAAACTATTATAGATGCACCAACTTTAATTTTATGGGTCAGAAACATCCTAGATTTTGATGGAGTTCATCAAATGGTAGTTTGAATGCATGACAACAAAATAACTCTAGAGGTCAAGATCAAGCACCTCAGGGGTACCAAAATCAACAAAGATAACAAGGCAATCAATCAAGTTTGGAAGATCTAATGAAGACATTCATCATAAAAAATGATAAGATGTTTGAAATTCAAAGTGTTTCTATCCAAAATTTAGAAAAGTAGGTTGGAAAGATTGCTAATCAGATATCCCAGAGACCACCTGGAACTCTTCCAAGTGACACAGTGAAGAACTCTAAGGAGTTGAAGGCTGTGACTTTGCAAAGTGGAAAAATGTTCAATGATATTTGCAAAAGCAAAGCTTGTGAAGCTACAAAGAGACAAGATGAGACACAAGGAAGTCAAAAAGTAGTAGGGGAGTCCAGTGAAATTCATAAAGGAAATGAGAAGTCAGAACTAGAAGTTGATTCTAAATTCATGTCCGCATTGCCTTTTCCTCAAAAGATGAAATCAGAAAAGCTTGACAAGTGTTTTTGGTAAGTCTTTAGATGCTGAAGCAACTTCATGGGAATATTCCTTTCAATGATCTAATCATTCGAAATAATTTAGTCCTCATGGAGATTTGATTGAATTATTATTTGTGTAAATCCTTGTAGAAAAGATCTTTATACTATACTAATTTTGACTAGCGAAGCACTAAAATTATAATGTGTTTGTGCTCCTCAATTAAGAGGACCCCTATTTAATTTATAGGTAGAATAGAGGAGTGATGATGAGAATAAACTTTCTCCCGACCAATAAGATTTAAGTGACATGACAGAGGAGTAGAGATAAGAGCAGGTTTTCTCTAGCTAATTAGATTTAGGTGACATGACTTATCCTATTGACCTTTTTCATTTACTTGACATCCCATGTCATTTGACACTTGACACCAGAATGAGGCTCTACAATGAAATGGTTTTGGGCTTAACAAAGTGGGCTCATCATTTTTAGTCCTAATAAATGAATTTAGATTTTAATTAAATTCATATTTATTGGACTTAAACAATTAATCCATTTATATTATGGGTAAACTACATAAATTTCACTAGTTTAGGACCTAATTACTAGAATTCAAGATAGTTTCGGTAACTACATCCTATACCATATTTTTTTCTGTCGGATACATATATCATTACTCGCGAGATACATGTATCCAACGGTTTGAATTAAAGAGATACATATTTTAATAATTTTGAATTAAATGTGTGTAACCTATTTCCTTAAATAAATGAGTAATTTAGGCTTAATTAATAATTCTAACTGATTTGCACATTCATTAACATATCAATTTTAACAAATCTTCCTAAAGTAATGAAATCCTCAAACCACAAGAGTTTTCTAATTGAAAACTTCATCTCGCTGGCAACAAGTTTGAAAATCGTGGACTACCATGGGATCAATCTTGATCTTTTCTTAATCTCAAATGCTAGAAGAGACATTCTTGAATCTCAGAGTTAGGCTCAGTGCTGATGATATTCATTTTCGAATTTCTGTGATTGAAAGGAACCAACAAGGAGAGAAAAGTCCGGTGGACGAAGATGGGATCATTTTTTTCATTTCTCCAGATTTATCTCGATGTGTATCTAAACTTTTTACTTTCTTCTTTCTTTTGTTTTTGTTTTAGCTTATTTTCTTTTTGGTTTCCGTTTGGTCCAATTTGTTTTTGGATCCTTTTGCACTTATTTCAGCTACTTAATAATATTCTATTTTTTTTCTCTCTGTAATATGAGCTTTGATTAGTATTAGAGTTTCAAGAAGTGGAGACTTATGTTTTTGACACATTATTGATGTATCTAACACATAATTGAGATGTGATTATATGTATCTAGTTTATATGTATATAGTTTTTATCAGTGTATCTTATTAAGTATGCATGTATCTATTTTTTCTTGGGTATTAATTTTGAATTATTATTTTTTTAGATTAATGATACGACAGATACTCTAAATTGTTCCTAAATTCATGTGTTTCAGATACATTTCATATTTAGCTACACATAATTAGACGTATTTCCTTATCAATACGTATTCGAGATACATATTTTTGGAATGGAGTGGAGAAATAACAAACTCAAACAATGTAAAAATCCCAAAATCAATCGGCTAAAAAAGTTCAAAATATTGCTTAAGATACATGATATAGGGTTGAAAACAAATATACAATATGAATAACTATATAAAATCTTACTTTGCCACTTCAACTAATGTTGATTATGCAGTGGATATGAATCTTGTACATGCAAAAAGTATATTGAACTGTTAATGAAGAAGGGGTAATGGTGGGATACGTGTGGGAGTGGGAATGAGATACAAACTTGTTTTGTGAATTGGGGGAAACGGGTTAAGGAAGCAGGGTAAATGGTGGGACACGTGGGAATAAGATACAAACGTTGAAAAGAGATAAAATTAAATTGAATTATTAATGTCCACTAATTAAGGATACCATATATTTAAGATAATTATTCAGTACTATTTTTTAAAGAGATTGTGTATCTTATTTAACTTTTTAAAATATATGGTACATTTATTAAAAAGTGGTATTCTATGTAATATTTTTAAAGTAGAGATAAAATATGTATATAGGGTAGTAAATTATGTCTAGATGGATAGTTTTTCCTTATATACACAATATTTATTTGAACAAATATATCATGAATTTAATACAATTTAAATCATTTTATAAATTTATATTTAATAAATTTTAAATGATTACATACTCATTTAAAAGTTCCGAGTAATATCTTATATTTGAGTGTAGGTCCAAAATTGTCTCTTAAATATGTATTTAATAGTTTTGATCATTCAAATTTCTCAGAAATTAATATTTTCAATCTCCATCAAATATTTGAATACAAAAAATTGTAAACGGATTGTCTTCTAGTTCATTCGAAAGCTGAAATGGCTTTTTTTTTTTTTTTTTTTGGAGTTTGTAGCTTGTTACTCAGCCCAGCCCAGCCCATGATCCTTAATTTAATTGGCGCGGGTATATCTTATAAGAGAAACCAAATTTTCCCGCTTTAATAAAAAAATTGAGAACATTTCCCACACAAATTGCCGGAAGATGTCGACGTGGCAGTTGTACTCCGTCTCGGTGAATGATTTCCGATGGAAAGTCTCGGATGGAGAGTCTCTTACTGAACCGAGCTTAACCCTAGCTCCCCAGCAGCTCCAATCCATGCCCGATCTCTTGCGTCACGGTACTTGTTTGTTTTCTTCAATATTTGCATGCCATAGCATTAAATTAATGGCTTTGAAATGCAGGAAGTTCGAGATTAGCAGGGAACACTGATTCAACTTCTACACAATTTCCAATTTTTCGAACTGGATCAGGGAAACCTGTGTCAGTGAAACATTCTTCCATATCAGCAGCTCTTTCCATCCTTGGTGATGAAGACAAGCCGATTTTGGACACAGGTGTCACATTTTATCCTCCATAATAATATAATCTATTATGTCAAAATTTTAATCTTCTTTTCATTTTCTGGGGACTTGGTTTTTTTTTAAATAAGACCCAGAACTTAGAATCAGTATTTGACCTAATATTAATTGAAAATTCAATCTTGCATTATTCTGTGTAACACTGTTTCCTTTAGATTTGTCAATTTTAGAGATACAGTGGAGTATGTGAGTCCATATCCAAGTTTCTTGACTTTATGGATATGCATTACCAAATTATTGTGCAGGCATAGGAACTGGAAGACAAGATGTTCAGGAAGCCGTGTTCCAGAAAGGCTCAGGGAAAGCCCTTAATGCTCCACAATCCTTTTCCCTTTCTAGCTTGAACAAACAATTTAGCATGTCCAACTCGTTGTTCCAGACAGCCTCCGGTAAACCAGTCAATATATCTTCTACAGGTCTTAATAGGGCCAAGGCGTTGTTGGGCTTGGAACAAAATGGTGACCATGAAACATTTCCAGGTTCTGGAAAGAAAAATACAACGTCAGATGAGCTCTTTGGTTTTCGGAATTCATTTCCTATTCTGGAAGTAGAGGGCGTTGCTAGCACAGGGTCTACTAATGTTTCAGCAGCTTCATTGTCTCCGTTTGATGTTAAATTTAACTCCTCAGTTTGTCCAGCAGAGGAGTTAGTAGCAGATTTTATGCATTGTGCAGATAAACCTCCTCCAATAAAGTTTCATACTGCTGGTGGTAGATCAATAACAGTTTCCTGTGAGGCATTGAAACGCGCAAGGAGTCTGCTTGGAGATCTAGAGCTGGGTTGTCTTGTTAATGAAAAGGATGTGGCTGATCCATTGCTTTCTTTTTCAAAAGACCAAAAATCTGTTGATCAGGTCTCCACCAAAGAATTGAACTCTGATACTCCTGTTTCCCTCTTATTGGCAGCGAAAGGTTGTGGGTCCTCAAGCATTTTTACATCGCCACTGAGATCAACTTTGTATCATAAGAAGTCTTCGATTAAAACAGAGAATCTCGTTCCAGCAAGTAACTTGATAAAGGAATTTGATGCTGTGGCAAAAGAACGCACTAGTAGGCTGGACCATAGTATTCCACAGAATGGAGAGCCTTTCAATAAGAACTCAGCAGCTACGAACCTTAGAGAAAATGACAACCCTTCAAAACCTAAATTGCTAGAACGGCCTTCCAGGGGCCCTTTGGTGGATATCTCAAATAGTATTGGAGGAGGATTTGCAGATAGAAACCAGAACGTTGGTCGGAAGAGGAAACCCGGGGGAAGTTTTGTTTCTCCATTCAAGAAGCCTCGAAGCACCAGCATCGTCAACTCTCTCAAAAGAAACGATTCCGGTGCTGCTAATGGTATATTTGAAGTTTGTAAATAGACTCTTTATGGCTTGTCTTATATCATTTTTGATAGGTTTGATATCATTTAACTAGGGTTCTCAGATTTAGCACCAAAATCACCCTCTCAAAAAGGAAAGGTTTCAGTTCGATATCCATTCCATGTGGCACGATTGTATATGAAGGAGTATCTTGGAAAGCCCCCATCAATCCTGAGCAAGGTGTGAATGGACCAGAATAATTTGTTTCCTTTGATTGATGACTTTGCTTTTGATAGCTGATACTTCTTATATTCTGTGGAGATTCAGCTAGAGAGTTTGCCAGATGACGTGAGAAGGATGAATCCAGTTACTGCTGAGACTTATGTGCTCAATGATAAATCTTGCTCAGGTTGCATTGGAGTAGAGTCTTTTTTGGAGATGCTGTCTCATTCAGGAGCTTCCATGCAATATGTTTCTAAAAAGTAATTTTTTATACCTCTCTGCAAGAACGTTAAGAAAAATTTGTTGGCTGTCAGAATAGCTGCTGTTGGAGTAGCTACATTACTAGAAGCAACCAATTTGTTTCAAGTGTTGCATTAAATGATTGTTGACCTCTTGTAGCAATATGAATAGATATTGGTAATAGTACCCATTGAATCATGCATGTGTGTCTGGGAGCTTTTGTTGAAGCTACGAAATTATTTGGCTATAGATTTCACATTCTGTTCTGACATTGTTGAGAGTTACAGGAACTTGTATTTTCTACATTCCCTTAGATCCACGGATTGATCTATAAAGCTATAATCATGGGTGTACGGTATGAATTATCAGATGGAACCAATTAGTTCCAAGTGCTGCACTAAAGAATTGTTGCTTGTAGCAGTATGCATAGTTGTTGGTAATAGTACCCATTGAATTATGCATCTGGGGTGTGTCTGGCAGCTTGTGTTGAAGACTACAAAACGATTTGGTGATAACTTTTGCATACAGTTCTGACATTGTTGAGATATCCTGGCACTTTTATATGCTACTTTCTCTTAGATCCACTTATTGATCTATATAGTTATAAACTTATAATCCTGGGTGTACTTGTCTGCTGAGCAGATCAAGACAATTCTATCGTTTAATATGGTTGATGTCTAATAAAAGTTTATCTTCCTTTTAAATTGTTCTTTGATGCGACATGCTTACAAATATTCTTCATCATTCCAATAGGTGGATTACAAATCACTATAAGTGGATTGTTTGGAAACTTGCATCTTATGAGAGGTGTTACAGTGGCAAATTTTCTGGGAAACTTCTGACAATATGCAATGTACTTGAAGAATTAAAATACAGGTATCTGTAATTCAGCCAGTTTGTGCATTTCCTCTTGGATCTCGCAGGTACAATAAAAACATCAATTCATCCTTTGGACAGATATGAAAGAGAAGTAAATCATGGTCATCGATCTGCAGTTAAGAGAATTTTAGAAGGAGACGTCCCACCTTCTTCTATGATGGTACTCTGTGTTTCCAATATCTATTCAATTTGTGTCTCGCCAGTTGGACCTCAATCTTCACTATCTAGCACGACCGAGAATGGAACTTGTGCAAAAGTTGAACTGACCGATGGGTGGTAAGAAAAATATTAATGTTTATCACTGTGTTATAAATTGGATTTCCTGATCATGCAGAATTTGTTTGTTTTATAGGTATTCAATAATTGCTGTCTTAGATATACAACTATCCAAGAAGTTGGCTGCTGGAAAGCTGTTTGTTGGTCAAAAGCTTAGGGTACCACATTAAATTAATAGTTATAGTCTATTCTTTGAGTTGGGGGTTGTCAGAATTTCATATTTCTCACAGCTTATCTTGTCATTTATAGATCTGGGGAGCTGGATTGTGTGGCTGGACAGGTCCTGTTTCACCTCTTGAGGTTGTTGCCTTTAGCAGCTTCTAGATAATAAATATTGTTTCTTTCAAGGGCTTTTCCAGTTTCTATTGGCATTTTTAAAGGTCTACATTAATTTCAGGTGTCAGGGACGACTAGTTTACTGCTGCATATAAATGGGACATATAGAGCTCATTGGGCATCTCGTTTGGGCTTCTGTAAGTATTAGTAATACCAAAAACTGATTACTTGCAGCAATATCCTGGCTATGCCATTATAATTTTTTCTGTTTCCGTTTGTCCTGTCTTGCTTCATGTAAACATTGTTAGGTAAAGGTGGTGGTATTCCATTATCATTTATGTCAATCAAGGATGGTGGAGGTGCTGTTCCACTAACATTGGTTGTAATTTCAAGGATATATCCTGTTCTCTTCAGGGAAAGGTAATTGAAAGTTGTTGGGGAAGAAAAAATAGTTTTGATTCTGATGACAATCTATGACATCCAGGTTAAGTAATCGGGGGTTCGTTGTAAGATCTGAACGGATGGAAGATAAAGAGATGCAGTATTTTACTGAAAGGTGATACCAAAGAAATAACTATTTGTTTTTTTTGACTGCAAACTTGCTAAAAGATTTCTCTCTGTCTTTTGTTTTGGTATCTGCATTATGGGTTCATTTTTAGACTTGCTTTAACTTCTTCTCTTTTAATTTGAAAATATCTGTCACATTTTCTTCAATTGGTAGAAACTATCACCTAGATGCAAAAAGAAGTAACTTAAGTGATGCAGTCAATCTTTGCCTCACTCTGGATGAAAAAAGCTATCATGAGTTTTGCTCACTGTGCCTTTTTGCATCAAGCAAATGCTAGTTAGCTTTTGAACAATTTAATAGCTCAGTGCTTCCCACAAAACCTTTATCCCTTAAACCCCTTACTTCAGGTGGTCCATTTGAGTTGTATCATTTTATAATCATCCAGTATATCCACCCAAAATGTGTATTTGTCCTCGGTCACTGTTTGATGCTATTACATGCTTCCTTGAATATCTTTTGGTAATAAACTCACTCTCACCTTTGTGTCCTCCTGCCAGCTTCTTGCTTTTTCCTCATTTGAATCCTGTGATACGTTCCCAACCCCATCATAGACCACAGTGCATCTGATACTAGTTTAGTAACATTATGGCAATAATCTTATGGATCACTCTTAAGTCCACGTTTGATTTATTCAATAAATATGATTTCTTTGCTCCAACATAAGTAAAAGTGGCACACTGGTTTTTTCTGTAAAGTGATCCTTACTTCCTGCTATTATGTGTGATTTTCTATCAAATTTCCAGTGGGTCAGACATCTGTATCGATCTATTAATTAGAATAACTATCTAGAATAGGATAGCAGATTAGTTTTTAAAATGGAAAACACAAATTGGTTTGAGTCATGCTCTACATCAACTAGTATTACCATTATTTTGGTAACTGTAACAGACACAAATTGCATGAGAAGGCCTAGAAACCATCACTTGAATATATTTTACTAATCGAAATATTTGACCTTTGCTTTAAGATAGTGATTCAATCCTTCTGAGCATATTGAATACTGGATCTGTTATGAGGCATGAAAATAAAGTTAAGACATTGTGGATAGTATCTCCTTTTTCGTCAGGCAAAGGACAAAAAGAAAATAACTCGCACTGAGCTTAGAGAACAACATCAAACAAGTCACTAATTTTTTTTCATGTTATTAGGAAAAAGAACAGAGCAGTCAGAGGAAAATAGTAGGTAAATGAATGCAAGGAAGAGGGAAAATATGAGAGGATCCAACATAAAAAGGAAAAGTGATGGGATTTTCTTAGCCTTAGAAAACATGAAAAGGATTTTATTTCGCATAACTTACCTTCCTTACCAAATACTCACTCTATCATTGCCATCAGTGACGGGATATGCCACGGAAAAGAATTCATAAGCATGAATCATGGAAGGTATTAAGACTTAGAACATAAATATGACTTTGAATATGTAAGCATCAGTGATAAAACATTTAAGTATGAGTATAGAGTATTGGAAAAGGAATTCTACCTTAAGCTCTTTCTTCAAGACCTTAAACTAGATGCAAATATTTTGAATTCGTGGCTTGTTCAGCCTCCCATGCAGCCTCTTCAACATTATAATTCCTCCATAACACCTTAACTGGGGTCACTTCCTTGCTTCTCAACTTTTGGACTTGGAGATCAATAATAGCTATGGGAATCTATTCATAGGATAAGTTCTCTATAGCATCAATGTCTTAGTTAGGCGCAGTGTTTTTGGACGGCGAAAGGCAACAAGGGTCTGCCTCGCCTCGTGGCGTTGCCGCTCGCCTTTTTGGATTGAGGCGTCAATTAATACCAAATACTTAAAATATTTATTTTGCATATATAAATATCCAAAATCTCAATAGCAATAACATATATTAGCAAATACTATATTAATTAGTACAAAACTAAATTAAGCAGGGCAGAATAAATATAGAAGGATTGATTTTCTTTTTTTTTAAAATGTAGGTAGATTGCAGTAATGCAGTCAGTTAGCAGGTAGCTTCAAAATAAAAAACAGACTTCCTAAAAGTTTATAAGGCTAATGTTCTGGCCTATTCCCTCAACCGACGATCTATGGTTTGTTGAAGTCAATTTGTTTTTCAACTCCTAAAAGCTCTTCTGACAAGCCTGTGATCATTGGAACTTAGTCGTCTTTTGAGTCAATTTAGTCGACGGTGGAGAAATAGAAGATAACCTTCAACAAACCTCTGATAGTAACTTGCCAAGCCCAAGAAACTCCGAATCTCCATAGGGATTGTGGGCCTTGACCAGTTTTTCACGGTCTCAATCTTTTGAAAATTGACTGCGATACACTGGTCAGAATTACACGGCCCAGAAACACCAGTGTTCAACAAAAACTCACATTTAGAGAACTTCACATACAACTGCTGGTGCCTTAGTGTCTGCATCACTACTCAGAGATGATCTGCATGCTCCCCTTCGCATTGCAAATACTCCAAGATGTCATCTATGAAACATAATTACGAACATGTCGAGGAAAGGCTTGAAGACCCTATTCATAAGGTTCATAAAATCTGCTGGAGTGTTGGTCAAGCCAAATGACATTACCAAAAACTCAAAGTGGCTATACCGGGTCTGGAAAGCCAATATAGGGAGATATAGTTGTTTGAAGATGGACCTTGGCCAAGCTAATGCGGAAACTTAGCTTGTCAATAAGCCCCCAACTTAGCTTTGTGCTAGAGTTCCCCTGTGACCTTAATTCACATCCAACATATTCCCCACAGTCAAACCTTGACCTATACACCTAGGCACGGCCAAAATCACCCGGGTTGGGGTCGAACTATACACTTTGAACGGTTCAGACCTTAGTATGGGGATTTGACGTATTTTCTAATACAACTGCAACTTTCATGCAGTGCCGTTTCAATACTAGTTGATACATTTTATCTATGAATATCTGGATATGTACTGATATAACCTATATTTGTGAGTTGTGTCAATGTAGACGTAGTAGCATTTTGGAGGGAGTAGTCTCAGAATCTCAAAGAGAAAAGAGAGATGCATACATCGGAAGCGACTATGAAAGTAAAGAAGGGGCAAGGATTTTAAGGATACTCGAGAGAGCTGCAGAACCAGAACTTCTGATGGCAGAGATGACTTCAGAGCAGTTGAATTTATTTTCATCCTATCAAGCGAAGTTGGAGGTACGTTCATTTCCACCCGCTTTAGCCGTAGGAGGCTAGTCATGATCCCCTTTTTGTCATTTTCAGGCATTCAGGCAGTCTGACCTGCAAAAATCTCTTGAAAAAGCTTTGGAAACTGCTGGACTTGCTGAAAGAGACGTCACTCCGTTTATGCGAGTTAGAGTTGTTGGATTGACTAGCAAACGTACACCATTGAAGTGCTGTCCAAAGGAAGGCTTAGTTACAATATGGAATCCTACTGAGAAACAGGTATGAAATTGGGGTTTAATGTCCTTTTGGTTATCTGATTTTGCACTGAGATATTTTTCTTTAACCTTGTATCCTTTCATTATGCCAATATGTTTCTCAAATTTGTACTTATATCATCTCTAACTGATTTGTTGTATAGCACTGTGGGCTTGCAGAGGGTCAAGCTTTTTCTGTTACAGGGCTTACACCGATAAGCTCAGACTCTAGCACCCTTTACTTGCAAACAAAAGGGTCCACATCCAAATGGCTGCCTTTGTCTCCTCTGGCAGTTGAACATTTTGAGTAAGTATCTGCTATTTTCATTCTTTTACTGCACAAATTTATACATCTGATACCTGATCCTGCAGGAGCTCTTTCTGTCCTCGCCAATCAATTTCATTGAGTAAATTGGGTGAAGTTCCTATTTCCAGGTCGGTCTTGGTGGGAATATCTTAAAGTCAATACTTGTGCTCCCGAAGCGAGAAACTTCTTTTTTTACTTATTTTGTTGCTTGGTTTCACTCAGGGAGTTTGATATTGCTGCAGTGGTTGTTTTTGTGGGGCAGCTGTATACAGAAGCTCATCAAGCAAAGCAGTGGGTATTTGTGGCTGATGGATCCAAAGCTATGTTGGATTCTGATGACGAATTAGAAACCTTGATGGCCATCAGTTTCACCTCACCATGCATAGATTCATTTGCTCCAATAAACTCCAACCTTGTAGAATCTACGGTGAGTACGGATTAAACTACTAGCAGTATGTGATTTTCCTCATAGCCACCATTACCGAACCTCTGATTTTCTGGAAGCTACTTATTGTTCCTTCAGAAAAATCCTCTTCTATTCAGCCATACAGGATATGTTGATATGCCATTAACTTCAACTCTAACAAATCGGTGTGTTGCTGAAAGGCATCTGGGGCTGGGGTCTTAGTACTGCAAATTTTATAAGCTGTCAATTTTTCTCTTATGGTCTTTGCATGTATTCCATCCTGAAAATTATGTCATTGAGGCTCCCACGGTATTCCTGATTAATGAATTTAAAGGGCTGTACTGTAAAAAAGTAAAACCAAATGTTGATGAAGTCTGGTGTTTCTCTTATTTGCACCCAGCTGAAATAATGAAGTTTTTGCAGGTTTGTTTTTGCAATGTCATCAAGAGAGCAAGAGATAATGTTAATAACCTCTGGGTAGCTGAAGCAACCGAAAATTCAACGTACTATTTAAAATATGATCATTCAGATTGTTCTCATCTAAAAGACGCGGGTGCTTCTGCTGAAAGATGGGCAAAGATATCTGGCTTGGTACGTATGCTGGCATCAGGTCAAGGTATTACATATCAGCTGCATTTTTTTCAAACTAGTATTTTTCTTTTATGCAGAGACTTGAAAAGCTTAGGGGAAGAGTGAAATCAATAATTAGC
The DNA here is from genome assembly GCF_019186545.1 of Solanum stenotomum. Classification (NCBI taxonomy): domain Eukaryota; kingdom Viridiplantae; phylum Streptophyta; class Magnoliopsida; order Solanales; family Solanaceae; genus Solanum; species Solanum stenotomum. The sequence goes on from NC_064288.1 coordinate 23,351,719, forward strand.
TGATGTGGAACTTAAGCAGGGAAAGGCTGGTAACAATTTGTCACTCCAACTAAAGAAGGCACATTTTAGTGCTGCACACATAAAATGGTAGTCCATGGGTTCCTATCACTAAATCAAACCGTGTTGTGTTTTAATGAAGTTGTATTCAACGATTAACATGTTATGTTGGTTTTGGTTTTGGTTTTCGTCATCATCCCAGCATCAATCCGTCCCTAAATTTTATGTGTTTAGATACAATTTGATGGTTTTGAGGACCTAGCTACATTTACTTAAAATGCAAATTATCTTATAGTCCCAATCATGAAGTTTTTTTTTTTTTTTACACTAGCAACATAAACCCTATTAATAATCAAGGTTTAATCACTATACGTAATAAACTGGGTCCAATGGTGCAGGTCATGTTCTTCGCCGGCAAAAAGGTAGAATTGTCATGCGGTCAAGGACACATGTATTGGTATAACTTTGATTAGTCTATTAGTAATTAAATATGTTAATAAATAATCTGAATGATTGTTGATGTGAAACACTTCAAATTGGCTCATCCAATGTACACGTTATTTTAGATGTTACAAGTTTATGTGGTGTTGCATCCTCACCTTGGGAACTATTGTCTTCAATCGAAGGGTATGGTCAATTTTTCACAGTGCACGATTATATTGCAAGTACCAGCCAAGTCACATCCTCCCAAAAAGATGATGTTTTACCCTTAAGAAATATGTCAATCAATCTATCACCAGACTTCATATGGGGCTACTTAGATTTCACAGTGTATGACTAGTCAGACTTCACCACACAAACATATCATCAATATACTCACAACCAAATGATGAATTGCCCCTAAGAAAGTCATCACTCTATCTATCATTGGGCATGGTCACTCAACATCTCCATATCAAAGTAAAAACAAAAAAGTCCTAGATCAAAATAAATAACAAGAAACAAAAATAAAATGACTAATTTCACACATTCTCAACAAAAGCATATCACATACATAAAATCAAGGGCCGACAAGGCCACACAAATCCAAAACAAGCCCAACAAGGACAGACAGAAAAATCAACGACAAAGTAGAGTAGAAATCCCAACATCAGTCATATAAAATAAAGTACCCTATGAAAAGCGCACCTAACTAAAAATGAAAATATGTCCTCACAGTACAAACATCAAAAAGAGAACACGAGGGACTTTCTAAGATGTCTCAATTAGAATTGGAGCTATCAGGGCCCGAGAGGGAATCATCCTCATCATCTGTACCACAGAACCTCCTGAGTGTGTCCATTATCTTCATCAAAATTTTGCTTTTCTTCTTGTGCTCCTTCTTCTGCTGCTGCCTCTCAACTTTAGCCAACCTGTCTTTGATAGTTTGCTGCTCATGCACTATGGTGGACAAAGTCTATGAAATATTACCTGGGGCAGAGGATGAGCTCTAGGTCTAGTGGGGAGGTTACACACAATCTCTTGAATCTGAGAGTACATACCATGCATTTGTCCAGATATGTGAACCAATGCTGGAGGTCCAATCCGTAGTTGCCCAACGGATCTAGGTGGAGTCTATGGAAGGTGGAGCAGCACTCTCGACGCAAGTTCCAAACTCTGGATCAAGGGTATCAATCCTCCTCTTCTTCATGACATGTCCCAAACCTTTTTCTTCTTCGATAGATGAATAGGCTTTTCAGGGACTTTAATTGTCCATCTACTTTTTGTCCACCCCATCATTCTGACATACGTACAATCGAAGAAGGAAAGTAAAGACTTTTAATATCCAATGACTACCTCTTGTATGCGTTGCACAATAATATTGTCGATATCAATCGGAAGTACGTCCATAATAGCTCAAATCAACAACGCATTATCCGGAGACATATTGGTCTCATTCTTCGAAGGGTTACTCGGTTGCATATATATGATTGAGAGTAAATTCTTGGCCGCAGTGCTGAACTCGTATGACTCAATCCAAAGGTTTTTCTCGATCCATTGTGGTTGTTGCTCCCAATTGCACACGCATGTGTATGTGGTCGCGTAAGTAATATAATGGCTCTGAGAGAGTTGGATTATCGAACCCAAAGGACTTGTCGATTAACTAATTTTTACTAAATTATACCAGTCTAATTATTTTTATAGTATGCAAGAATGAAATAATAAGAATGTAAGAATGAAATAATAAAATTGCTTACCATCTTTGGAAAATTCTAGGGATGCAGTATACATAGGTTTCATATATCACATCTCATGTATGAACTAACTACGATTATCAAATTATTGATTTACAGGGTTAATTTTATGATCATGGTTTCCCGAACTCTAATCGCCTACTCCAATTGGCTTTCGAACTACATCGTTGAGCGGAGATAGACAAGCTCTATTGGCGAGCATTTAATTTTCATCATGTTTTGTATATAAGCTTGGTGTTCATCATGGTGTCAATCCTAAACACAAATCTAATCAAGCGATATGCAAGAAAGATCAAGCTTTTTGTATTCGTTGGTCTATCTATCTCTTCGTCTTCCGAGTCCAAGAATAGACAATGTATTTACTTCTATGGTGATCAAGCATGAAATACTAAAACAAGAATATAAAAGTAATTTAAGCGATAACCAAAGGAAGAAGAGGAGGGCGGGGGGGGGGGGNGAAGGAGAAGAGGAAGAAAAGAATCCTAAAAAGTATTGACGATTTTTCCTTACAAAGTATGATGCTTTCTTAATAATTATTCTCATGGGCTATTTATGGAGGTAGAAAACCCTAAATAAAATAACTGAGTTCAAAACAATTTGAGAAACCAAAACCAACTTGAATTGTGCCGCCTCAAGAATTTGTGTCGTTTTGCCTTTAATTGCTGCCACATTGCAATTCAATTTGATTCTTCAATCTGCACTTTTATAATTGGTTGCCATAAATGATATTTTTTATTTTTTTTCTTTGCAACTTTAGTATCATTTCTTTGATATTGGCATCTAGGATTTTTATTGGCTTGGTTTGCTTACAAATACCCCAGATTTTAACCATGTTTATCACAACCCCTTTTTCTTGAGACTCCAATTTGCTATTTTTTACCACTTGACAGGAGCATTACATACTCAAATTCTTATTCTCACATGGGTCTTCGAAGTTGTAATTTCAAACTCAAGTTGGATCATTTCATGGCACCTAGTTAGGTGCAAGTTGAAAAAATCATCCCTCATTTAGAACATTAGACATTGTAATCTCTCACCACGTTCAAGCTTTTGGGCCAAGCACATGAGCCAAATTTGACTCACCGCACCTATTTCTTCCCACATCTCTTCATCTAGAGAGGCATCCACATAATTTTCCCCAACATAAAGTCCTCCACAACAAGGCCATGGGTCATCAACATAGGGATTGGAACCACCAAGCATTGTTTCATCACAAGAGGCCATAGAACCAAAACAAAAAGAAAGTAAAAATAAATATTCATAATTTGGATAGCAACAAGTACACTCTAAATTCTAAACCAATTCAATATGCCTTATTGTTCCCGACAGTGACACTCAATTACCCATCATATGAATCAATGAGCAAGCACTCGCTAGCAATATAATAACCCGATGTATAAGGTCTATGTCAAATCCCACAAGGAATAATGTGTTAGCGATTGAAAAAATAAAGAATCACAAGATGTGAGTTTGAATCCAAATGAAAAATACATAATTATAATATGAAGATGATCTTACTAACAATCACGTATAGGGTAAAAGGTCTTTTCAAGCAAGGAAGCAAAGGAAATTGGGGAATGGCAAGCTAAGTAAAATTCACAAGAACCATTGCACATTAATCTCGTGCAAACTCATTCATGGGTAAGATCATATGTGCATTATAACCTCAATGAGTCACCGAACCTAGGTAAATATTTCTCAACTAGGTCTATCGAACCTATCTAAGTAGCAACACAATCAATCCAATTATATGCATTGCATGGATTTACTATTTCTATCTATAATCGGATGTATGAGTTGTTACAGCTAAAATTATGCATCAATCAACCTTTCTCAACCTCAATTGACCATTTCAAGCTCAATCAAAGTACATGGACAAGTCCAGGGAGTGATCAAACTCATTAGGAAAGAATGTAATGCATGAATTGATTAGATAATAAAATACTCATTTCATAAATGAGAAACATTCAATCAATTATGAAAGCTAAAGATGTTAATCAACATAAACGTACAAAACCCAAATTCGTGGTATGATAAATTACACCTTCAATTCAAGCAATTCAAAACAAGGAAATGAAGAAAGAGTGAAAATTATTACAATGGAGTATTCAATTTTCAATCTGAATGATGAATTGTGGGGAAGCCTTTTATCCAAACATAAAACCCCAATCTAAGAACTCTGAGAATTTGGATGAAATCAATAATCTTCACAATGGTTGTGCTTGGGTGAAAATGAGATTTTGGGATAAAAATATTGAATTTCAATTTCTTTCCAACACATGGTAGTTTTTGTTGGGTATGTAGCAAGAGTTAATGGGAAATGGAGGGAAGATGAAAGAGGAACTTGAAAAAGTTGGGAACTTGGAAAGTTGAGAACTTGAAAAGTCCTCTTATGCTTTATTGAAAAGACATTTGTCCCTCATCGGTGGTGGAAAGAAAAATAGGAGAGTTTAAATATAGAAACACTCCTATTAATTGTTAAAAGGGTTGGAAAGAGGGACCCCCCTCGCGCCGTTGTTGTCGTCGCTTGGCTCGGCTCGGATTTGGATTTGGATCGATCGAGAGATTATTTTTTGGACAAAGTTTGTTTTAATTATTTTAGTTAATTAATTAAATGGCCAACGTTTTAATTAGTTAACTAACCGATTCAATTAATTAGTTAATTGGCCCGACCCGACTCGGATCCACGCGTGACCCATTTTATTTGAATTTCCCGCCGTTGGAAGTGACTGTTCTGAAAGGGTTACAACTTTCAAAAACAGCCATGACCGTTTGAAAGGTTGCAAACTTTCATGAATGGTCGTGTGGATTTTGAAAGGATTGCAACCTTTCGGAACCAGTTCCTCTTACCTATAAATACATTGATTCCTCAGACTTATTCCTTACGAATTTTTCTGATTTTTTCTTCTTCTTCTGCACAAAATTTCTTCGTGTACTTTACTGCTGTTGAATGGTTCGCTGACACCAGAGTTTTGGGTATCAATACACTAGTGATTGAGATCATTCTATCCTAGGAGGACATATTCCAAATCAAACCTCGGATACTAGAGGGGAATAATTTCCTTAAGGGGACACTGTGCATTCAGTGGGCTTGATCTTTTTCCTGATTCTGTTTTTCCAGATTGTGGTACGTTTTTTACAGATTTTAGTTTTGTCAATTAATTTTTGTTCATCTATTCTTACTGGTTTATTAAACTTTGGTTACTTCGTGTTTCTGCAAAGTTTATTGAAATCAGTAATTTTGATTTTTTAAACACAGATTGATAACATTTTTTGTTCTTCGTGTTCAAAACAGTTTACAATGCAATTGCATTGGGTCATGATTTTGTGGCTCACGGTTGCGATCGCCATGCATAAAGTCCTGTCCGCAGTTTCAATGTGTTTACCACGCGATTGCCATGCATAAAGTCCTGTCGGTCCAAATTTGTAGTTTTTGTTCTCTTTTTGCCTCAATATCACTTGGTTTCTTCAAGTATCTTCTATATCCATTTTTCACTTCATTTTCCTACAAACATGAAGAAAACCACATAAAATGTACCAATTCTCACTTAAACAAGCCATAAACATAAGCTTAATATATGATAAGTTAGTAAAAGATACCAAGTTATCAAAGTGTAGGAGGGTCTAACTAAAAAATGAAGTCCAGTACAAGGGTCTCTCAGGTCATTCCGCCTAACATGAACAAGAAAAAGGATACTTCAACCACATATGGTAGAAATATATAAGCAATTATCTTTACCATGATTGATTTCATCTTAATCTGTAATTTTTTCTTTACCACCAAAACTTTTCTTCTCTTTTAGAATATTATCAAGAGAACGTCGATACCCCGAATTATTGCATGTTGATGTCATCGATTCTAATATGCACCTAATGATCATGGAAAGGTTTATCCAAATCTACCCTCACAATAAAATTTATCATGTCATTTTTAGGTAATTTATATATATTTTCAAGCTTGTACACTTTCATATGAAATAACATAAAATTAGGATACTTGAAGCTCTATGCCGGTGGAGCCTAAGAACCTTTAGGACAATTGAACTGGTCAAAAGGGTAAATCACTGGCTTATATTCCTCCCAACATCAAAGAAGGTAGTAAATGTGTGGAAATTGTTGGATTTAAAGGAGCGGGAGGAATATTGGAAAACTGCACTCATTGGATTGTAATTGGCGATACCCTATTTTTGAAATCTATGGAGAATTTTGTTCAAAGCGTTTGGAAAATAGTAACCCCTCTCCAGATTTTGTTACATGATGAGGGATATTTTGTCTTCTGATTCAACTCTATAGCTTATTCTGAAGAAATTCTGCAAGTTGGACCTTACTATTTTCATAATAAACCTCTTATGCTTCAATAATAGGAACTTAACTTTGAATTCAACCTTGACTGCATCATTACAATTCAACTATGAGTTACTTTTCCTGGTATTCCTATTGGAAATTGGTCGAGTGAAGCACTTAGCAAAGTAGCTAGTGCCATTGGGAAACCTCTCCACACAGATGTCTGTACAACTTCTATGACTAGGATTTCATATGCTCGAGTTCGTGTGAAAAATGGATGTGGCTCAACCTCTCAGACACATGAGTGATCTCAGGTATTTATGGTGAGTTCCAACAAGATGTTGAGTATGAGTGGTGATAGCATCCAAGGAAGCTCTACTCCATTGAAGGACAAGGATGAAGCTTTAGAAACTCCAAGGAGGCCCATAACAAAATCTCAAATCAAGGAGTTCAATGATAAGCTCAACGGGCTTCAATCGCTGATCCAAAGGTGTCTTATTGGGGAAGAAGAGCTCAAGCCCAAGGGAGAGGAATTGTCCAAATGCTACAATTATTTGGTGGCCCAAATTCAAGCCCAAGATGAGGAATTTTAAGGTCCAATTTCGTGCAAATAAGGTCAAGAAGAGTGCAAGAATCAGCCACAACAAGAGTTGCTTTCCGCCCAAGTTTTGAGAGAAGACTAGTCAAACTTTCCAAGATTGTCAAGATTCTTTTCCTAGTTGGGATTTACCTTATTTATTTATTTATATATAGGTTATTAATATTTTCCTTAGTCTATTTATGGTCTCCTAAGTACCATTTAATGCTTTCCTAGAAGTACTAAATTTGTTCCTAGTTAAGTTACTTTATTTCCTTTCTAGAGTAGGATTCCTTATAATTGTCTTTCTAGGGTTTGGCTGACCTTTTAGCTTCTTATAAGGGGTCTTGGACGCTTTTCCCCCTTCTCCTATATATAGGAGTCCTTTTCATTCATTAAAGACAATTTAGATTGATATTAATAATATTTGAGAGAGTTCTTTGAACCTTTGTGACTTGTTCTTTGAAAAAATATCTTTAAACCTTTACTAGTTTCATAGTTTAAGGTATAAAGTAACTTCTTCTTGTGATATCTTTGGTTTCTTTTTGGTATTCTTTAGAAGGTGATTAGTTTCTACATACTAATTATTGTCTTTAGTTACTCATAAAGCGGTCAAGATCCGAATATATCGTTTTGATTCGTTTTCTCAAGTAAAGGCGTTAGATTTCTTCCAGAAATCTATACGTTGTTACTTGGATCTTTTCAAGACCTTAGAACATCTAATCCTTGGAAATTCGTGGATCTTTCCTTCGAATTTCCCATATCTTTAGTTAGTTTTTTTTGTTTCTTTTCTTTGTGCTTCCGCATTCTAATATTCAATTCTCTATTTGTGATCTCCTTAACCTTGCTGTTATCAAGTGGAGGTCAAGACATTGCGTTGAATGTATAAGGTTTGGTCACACAACTGAGAACTGTTGGAACAAGGTAAGGCTACCGAGGTTGGCGGAGCTTATCAGGAGGTAAGGAAGAAGGAAGAGAAGATGATGAAAAAGAAGCAAGGCCAACTCCCTATACAGGATTGAAAGGCAAAAGGTATACTAATACAAGTTGGCGATCACACACAGAAGTCCAAATAGTAATGGAAGGTCAAGAAAATGGCTCCTCTTTAGATGGGTTTTCAATCTTAGCTAGGGTAACAACTCAACCGGAGAGTCTTATAGTAAATGTTCCATTAGCTAACAAGTTTAGTGTCTTAATTACATCTGTTAACACTCAAATAGGCAACCCTCAGGGTCTGCAACAATTTGGAATGTTAGAGGACTTAACTAATCCTCTAAGTAGAAGGAGTTGAAGCTCTCTATGGCAAAGCAAAAAGTAGATGTCTTAGGAGTTTTAGAGACAAGAGTAAAAGAGAATAAGGCACACAATATCTTGAAGAAGTTAGGTGTCGAGCGATCAAATTGTTGTAACTACCTTATGGCTTCAAATGGAAGGATTTGGATTTAATGGAAGAGCTCATCTACATTACATCCTCTTGAGACAAGAACAATTCATTCACTGCAAAACTAGACCATGCCAAAACTGGGCCCCCTTTCGGATTCGAGAAAGGCTAGAAATTAAAGCGAGAAAATCACAAGCCCAAAACTGACCCTCCACGGAGCCCTAGATGGGCCATGAAGGGAACCATGACCCGTTATGGTACTCGTGACAAGAAGGCAGAACATGCCCAAAAAGGTTCCCCCTCCCACGGACCTTTAGACGGCCCGTGAGGATGACGGATTTTACAAGTGGTCGTAAGGGGTCAAGTCAGTAGGGATTCTCCCCTAGCCACTGGTCAAGGGCCACGGGCGTCACAACAGTCGGTGAAGCCCCACACGGACCATGAAGTCGTTTGTGAAGGGTTTTTATCAGACTTAGAGTTGAGGATCAACTTCAAACGATCATAACTTTTAGCACAAAATGAATTAGGTTGCCCATGACCTATCAAATTAAAAATCTCTGAGTCCTCTGTCCAACGCCATTGAGTTTTCCTAGTTCCAAGCTCGAAGTAAAAAGTTATGCCGAAAATAGGGAAGCCCTGCCAGGCAAGATTTCTTCACAACACGTTTGACGGGCCGTGGTGCTGATGACGACCCGTTTTTGGCTTCTAGTGACCCAATTCGATAGTTTTAAGTCAGAGGTTGTAGGGTCTTTTCCTAACTGTTTTAACTCAATACTATGTCGTTTTTCCTTCTACCCAAACCCTATATAATGATTTTAAACCCCCCAAATCATCCAAACTCAATTCATTCTCTTAAATTCTCAAAAGTTGATCAAGCTTCTCCTCTCAAATATCTCTCTCTAGAAGTTGAAGAAGAAAGCTAGGGTTTCAAAAGATGTAAATGTACCTTTGTTTGATACCACGTTTTCAAAAGATGCCTTGGAAGAACATTATCATGCACCCAACTATACATCCTAGCTACAAATTCTTTTGATAGTTAGCAGCCTGGAAAAGATTAGCAACAGTGAAGAGATTACAAAATTTTGGTGTCCAAGTCCCTTTGAAGTGTGTTTTCTGCCATGCTCCTCTTGAAACCTTTGTGCACCTGTTTTTTGGTTGTCCTTTACAAGGAGATTGTGGGGTCAATTTCTTACTTGGCTAGGAATACACAAACTGAAATGCAGAACAACCGTGAGCATATGTTATGGCTAAAAAGCAAGCGAGGCAATGCAGTTATAGCTTCATGTGGTTTTGGCATGTTGGTGGCCGTTATTTGGAGGGAAAGAAATCAACTAAGGTTTCAATCAGACAAGTTTCAAGTTGATAATATATGCCGATAAATAGCTTGCTTTCATATCAAAGGTAGATAAGTAGCTAAATGAAAGCTTCCTTTGCAAAACTTGATTGGAGTGCGATGAATCGCATACTCTAGCTTCAACTCTCTGTAAAGTTAAGCAGTAATAATGACTTCTTTCTTTCATTATAAGTTTAGTACAATAGCTTGTTTATCTAGTGGAGGATATGAAATACTTAGCTCACAGCTTGCAGGTTAAAATGGTTGAGAAATATGTGATCAGCATCTATTTGATTCTTGTATTTCTAACTTCTTAGTATGAAATGAATGAAAGCTGTTTTACCAAAAAAAATTATCATGCCAAAGTGACAAATTTTGATAAGATAATGAATGGCACTAATTGAGAGGATAAAAATAATCTTGACCTAGGCAAAATTTTAACCAACAAAAAGTGTGTTGAGACTCCATTAGTTACAAGTTTAGCCAAAGTATTTAATAACTACAAGACTTTCTTTAATCCAATATTTTTATTTCTTTTTACATGGGTATAAAATGAGAAAAATAATGGGAAAAAAATGGAAGAGAATGCCTTTGTTATTTCTTTCTTGCGTGTTTATTAAAGTATGAGGAACATCCCTTTATATGGTATGATATGAAATCATCAAATGTTACATCTCTTTAGGAGGGTATTGATAAGATATGTATAACATCATACATGTATGTATATCTAGAGGACACATCCACTTCAACTAATGAATTCATAACATCTCCGTTTAAGATATGTTACACTGTCATGTTTCTTTCCCAGGTCTCCCACCTTTCTTAACAAATAACACCTACATTACGGAAAACTACCTTTCTCAATTTCGAATAAGACAGTTTGAAGTAGAGCAAGATGACATTAAATGCATTTAATTTCTAAACCCATTCTGGAGATCAATCACATCCAACAAACAAAACAAGGCATTGGCAACAATAACTACTTCTCCACAAAATTAAGAGGAAAAAAAAACACAAACTAATGTGGACAGCCATCAGATTTGGAACCAAAACTAATCAATAAAAGAGTGTTAAGGATCGTCGACAAAATAGTAGAAGCCAATCAAAGTCAATAAAATGAGTACAAAGATCAGATTTTGAACCAAAAATAAGACATTACTAAATGTTAAGAATTGTTGAAAAAATAGGAATATATCAACATTATTTCATCATTGTTGATCAGAGCCTAGCATATTGAGAGCTTTGAGTATGAAAGTGTAGGTGAAGGCATCCTCCTGGAGCTTCTCAAATCTGCATCAGACACGGAAGGTTAAAACTATGAGAAGATTAGATATGCAATTTTCTCTTCATTCCTTCTTTCTATTTTATTTTTTTTCAAAAAAAAATTCTTTCATCAAAAATCGCAACAGGGGAAAGGAACTCTACAGATTTTAGTTTGAAAGTGGAATTGATTACATGAAGAAACACATCCGATGACCCTGAACTATATTGTACCATGGATCTCACAATAAAATCCAAAAGTTGGAAATTCCTGTAGTTCTCTACGTACCTTAAACACAGTGAGCTTGATTGAAAACTTGAGCAAATGGATATATGAACGACATGAAAAAGCTATTCGTTCACTTTCTATCTTCTCTATTTTCCATCAGACCATTCACAAAGTCCTACTGCAAAAACAATCCTTTTTCAAGTAGGATTCTATATACTATTCCTATTTTTATTCCTATTCTAAGTAGGATTGTATATACTATTCTTGTTCCTATTCCTATCCTATGTAGGAATTGTATATATTATTCTTGTTCCTATTCCTATTCTAAGTAGCATTGTATATATTGTTTTTGTTCCTATTCCTATTCTAATAGATACCGTGATTAAAAAAATGAACTTTGGCGCAGCTCTCAAAAGGTAGCTCATAAGGTAAGGAACTGAGGATTGTCCAAGACCAATAAGGAAACCCAATTTCAAATTCTCAACCGCTGTGAGATCTAACACCCCTACCGTGCATGCTCAGGACTGAACATCTGTGGTGTGTACCTCAGCATTCATACCAAGATTGGGTAAACCATGAAATTGGTATGAACCTCAGCATTCATACCAAGATGAGAACTTAATGATACCAATTTCTTATCATGGTAGCAGTGCTTGGTTGAACAAAACAAGAATCTGTCCCTCTATTTATCTCTGTGCATCTCTCCTATATGATAAAATGAGTAGAAAGTAAAGGTCATATCTATTAAGTTCCGACTCTATTGTCCAAAAAAAAAATCCCAACAGAACAAACTAGTCATACATCACGATTTTTTCTGCATCAAAAGACTCCGCTTTTGTTAGTAAAATTGACACAAACACCTTCTAAGGTTTTTCTGAGATAATGAGGAAACAACAATTATGTTATTATTCAAACTAATAGTTCTCTCGCACTATAAAGTGTCAGATCCTCTCTTCCCATTTCCTTATTTCTTCTATGTTCTTCCAGCAGCAGGCGAGTACTTGGAAAACCAACTTTTTCACTCTCAGGCCAACCACTCACATATATCAGTCTCACCACCAGCTATTCTGATGCACACATTAATTTCTGGTCCAAGAACTCTAGAAATCTGGTAAGTTTCTATATCTTTTCCAGTAAGGTGGCGATTAGATTATTTTCTTGATCCTTGATTACATTTTATTACCAATCATTCATTAACTTAATTGTCTTGAAACTCATCCAAAATGTCAAGGAGATTATTCTTCATAGCGGGAACTAAGTCTTTGGATATCAATGAGTCGGCTTCATCCAAGGAAAATTGGTATGACTAGATAGGGAGGATTGTACAACTTTTCCTTCGTATCCAAGATGGTCAGAAGAAGGATCAGGAGCAAAGGCATCACCTCCCATGGTCAACAAGATTCATGTAGAAAAAAAACTACTTCTTCAGAGAATGGAGTCTCTCCAAAACTGTTTGGTCCAAATATTCAAAGGCCTTCATCAAGAAATACCAACGGGTTCAGATTTGCATAGATGGGTTCACAATAAATGAAAATTTTCCTGAGGGGTTACTATGTATTAAACGAATGATTTAGGTTCCTCTTTGAACTTCCCTTAAGAGAAGTGGCCCTAAGAATCAAAATAGGCAATTACGATGGAAGAACATGGAGCTAAAAATTGACTGGTGTCAGCGGCAGCAGGGTGAATTTCTGAAAGAGCTCAACCAGATCGTGTTTGGGTTTAGATTACTGGGTTTGCTGCTCCACCTGTGATCGCGGAACGCTTTCAGAGCAGTTAGGGAGAAATGCAGAGCTGGCTAAAGACAGGAGAAGACCAGTCTAAAAACCATTTGTGGTGGGCTAAGGTTCGCGTTAAAGGGCACCTAGACAAGATTCTAACCTCTGTTGTAGTAGATGCAGGAGATTTCATGTTCAAAATCTATATCTGGATGGAAACCACCATGACTCGCAGCCAGAAAGACTCAGATTTGTGAAAAGGGTTTGTCGATGATACTCCAACTGGTTACAAGTCATCCATGGGGATGTTAAGCCAAATATCATGGAAAAGCTTGAAAGACTTGCAAGCTAGAAAAGGCAATACCTCTCAATGGATGGAACATTGACTCTAATCAACATCACATTGGACAGCAAACTCACATACCTAATGTTATTATTCCCTATTCTCAGCAAGGTACTGAGTATTGACGAAAGTGGACCAAATCAGGAAGAGGTTCTTACGGGATGGCAACAACAGTCAATACAAGTTCAGTCTGGTGAAATGGGACAAAGTAGACTACCAAAATAGAATGAAGGAACAGGAGTAAAATTGGCAGCACACAAGAAAGTCTACTTATGAAATGGTTGTGGAGATGCAACAATGACAATGGGACCCAATGGAAACAAGTTATAATTGCCAAGGATAGGGAAGAAAGCCATTGGCACCCAAGAATATCAAGTACTCCAAATGGCACTGCTCACTAGAAATATATCAACAAACAATGAAGTAATTCAGAGAACACGGATTATTGTTTTCAGAAGGAATTGACAATATTGGGAGCTCAACAGCTGATGGAGTTGCGAAGGAGAGGCAAAATGAAATGGGGCAGCAATGCGAAAGGTACCTTATCAGTAAAACTATGCAATAAATTACAGCATTTTACCAGCAGATATATGGAAAATTGGCCCTGGAAAACTAATCTTTCCAGTAAAACTGGCATGTTTTACACGAATAGCCTCGTTAAATGTCTGTCTCACACAAGATAACATCAGAAGAAGAGGAATAGTTCTGTGCAGCAGGTGTTACATGTGAAATGAAGAAACAGAAGGCATTTGCACTTATTTCTACACTGCACAATTGCAAGAACATTTGGAGCATGTTTTTGAATCAGTTTGGTCTGCCATGGGTTATATAGCAAACAAAATAATGGAAGCATTTATGCGATTGGGGTAAATGGGAAGTCAAAGACTCCAGAAAGATTTGATAGATGATTTCTCTGACCATCTTTTGGTGTCTATGGAAGGAGAGAAAACCTGATATGCTTTGGAGGAATATCAACGTCTTCATCTGTCCTAAAGTCTAGATGTCTAGTGAAGCTTTTTTGTTGGTATATACAGAAAATTGTGGATTTGGTAGGCTCACAGTATTATGGTTAGGGATGGCAAAGAACATGTAAAGAACACCAATTTATTGCCTGAATTGTACTCTGATGAGATCTACAGGATGCATATCCACAAAATTTCATTACTTCATTATAATTATAAATAGAACACGAAAGCATTATCTAAGGAGGAATCCAAGTTCTTAGATAGCAAAAGGCCCTATTTTGCCTTTCTTATTTTCTTTAACCTTTTAAAGTCAAATGAAGAAAAAAAAAATCCCCTTCCGTCCTACTGTATGAAGAGCACATTTCCTTGAAGTTGCTTCGCTCTACCAGTGTGAAGCAAGGAACCCTCACCCTATATGTCATTGCTTAATGGGCGAATAAATGGCTTTTAATAGCATTGGATGATCTTTACTCCAGAAAGCAGAAATTATACTTCAGATCCAAAAAACATCTCAGAATTCGGTTCGAGCTTTCATAGGATTGGTAAGATTTTCTAAACAAGAGATTTTTGCTTGAGACCTAAAGTGATCTCTTGGTTTTCTGATGTTCTGTTATCATATACGCATCGGAAACTCTAAACTAAGTAACCAAAACTCCTGAAGGAGAGGAGAGGACTATTTATGGTGGCATGGGCACATCAAAGCTATATATAAGGTGTAGGAGGGATACAAGCTGACAAACCAAACTGGTACTCAGAATACTAAATGGCCTTGTAAGCACATCTAGAAAGCCAAAGTGCCTCACAAAGTGGCATGTTTCACTTGGCTTTTAGCTAATGAGGCTGCTTTGACTCTTGAGTCTTGACAATGTGCAAGAGGAGAATCTCTTTATGCAATAGATGTTCTGGATGTGGAAAAGATACAGAGACAGTGAGGCATCTATTCCTACACTGTAAAATCACTGACCAACTGTGGCAGATTTTCTTCAATCTCAGAGGCATCTCTTGGATAATACCTTGTAAGATTGATGAGACTCTTTTCAGTTGGGAGGAAGCTAGTTTTGAAGCAAGAAAACAAAGACAGATGGAGGATTATCCTTGCCTGCATCTGGTGGACTATAAGGAGAGAAAGGATGACAGATGTTTTAAGAACGGGAGTAGCAATATGCAGGAGATTAAACTTAAATGTATTTTGTTGTTCTGCTTTTGGTGTACAAATATTTACTTGAGACTGCGGCAATTCTGGATGTTTTAGGGTCCATCTAGAGCTAGGTTTAGCTCCTGGGAAGAGTTTTACTTCCTTTAAATGTAAATATCGTTTTTCCAGTACTACCTAAGTACTGATATAAATACAAATGTTACAGTTACCAAAAAAAAAACGAAAAAGATGCAAGTTCACTGGAAGGAAAATCCTGTCATTTCTTATCCAAATGATTCAGGTCATAAAGCTAGTTATAAAATCATACCTTCCAGATTTTGAAAAATGTCCTGCACCCATTTCACATTTGAACAAGAGTAAATTATCATTCGTCTTCATATCTCTCAACTTGGCCACAAACTTTGCTGGCTCAGAGTACATAACACGTGGATCTGTCACAATTTAAGACCTCATATTAAATCAAAAGTAGAAATATCTAAACAAGTGACTGGAGATTACTCCTTTATTTCATGGTTGTATCACCAAGTTTATGTTATGACAGATATAAACCATTATATCAGTTTTTACTGATTTTGTCCATATTTATAAGCAATTATCCTTAGTTGCTACAAAAAATAAGTACATACTTATGGACTGCAGAAAATTACGCTGGATCACAAAGATGAAATCATATTAATTAAATGAACTCGAATCTTATGACTGTCTTTTGATAAGATACAAATATCTTATTTTGCATTTATCCTGTTCTGAATCTAAAAACTCTACAGGAAAAGCAATCATTTGCTACTAGATTATAAAAAAAAATAATACAAATTAGCTAAGTATCAGAATTAACGCTTTGATGACCTGAAATGTTGACAGTGTTCTAAGTATATGATTTTATCGGAAGTTGACATTTGCTGAGAAACTCTTAATCTTTTTCTCCTGTGGATTGACAGTACTAGCAAAGCATATTAAAGTATAGTAGCATTAAATGAGAAGAAACTGAAAAGAAGTCATCCCAAGATGTATCTCTGAATAAATTACTGGTTTTCTAATTTAGTTAGAAGTGTCCATAGTTCATCACCAGAGAGATGAGGAGTCAAACTAATAAGCCATCATTTGTTCAAGTAATTAACTCCAGAAGTCAGACAGTTTAAACTGCCAGCTTTAAAGGCGATCAATTTCTGAAGCATAAAAAAGTTACTGCTGTGCATCATTGCAAGAAAATTGGCTTCGGCTTATGATCTAACTATATCCAATAAGCTTCATTTGGAAGGTTTTTTTCAAAACTTGGTAACTTGTCCTATAAGACAAATTATGGTTCTTTAGAACTAGGAATTCTTCACATCTCATTTTTTATCCCTGGACTGACATACTAGTCTCCAAACAAAGACTCCTAATGATATTAAATCTATGTAAGTGTACCAACAACGAACCAACCTTGATCCCAATTAGTTGGGCTTTTGGTATATGGATACTTTGCTTTTGCGTATTCCATTCTTCGTTGAGTTCCTCATGGATTCTAACCAAGAAACTGTAAACAACTTCAGTCCATGCCATCTTACGGGCATTCATTGCATTTAAATACTTTTACTCACCAGTGTCCCACATGGAAGAACAGACTGATGCGTTTAGATGTCTACATAGGACATAAAAAACCATCTCACACAACCTTCTATAATTTTATACCCGGAATGTACTATATACTCCTTCCGTGTGGATATGTTGAGCCTCTAAATTCTATACTACTCATATTTGATAGATATGTTGGGCCTTAGAGTCCCAAGACAGTCAATTCCATGTAACATTACTAGTTTCACAACTGTTAATGGAGCCAACTCCCTCCAGAATTCAAAAGCAAGTTTGAGGAAATGAACATTACCAAGGCCCTTTACCACCCTCCCCAAACACTTTTTCCTTTCCTATCATATATCTTCAAAACTGGAAATTGCTGCACCAGCTTCCATTTCACTTACCATTCAAGCCAGCTGTAACAAGAATGTCTGGATAATTCTGTGCTTTGACCTGTAAGAGAAAAAGGAAAAAAGAAAAAGGCAAAGGCATGTTGAGTTGTTAACATAAGTGTACTTTCCTGATTGTGTTGCTCAATGCACAAACCTTAAGTAGTTTTTTTGGGAGACGGATATATTACTTACATTATCAACAGGGGAATATGACTTCATGTAGAAATAGAATTCTTCCTGACGTGGATCACCCCATTCCTGTAGCAAATGAATAGATTAAACATCAATCACAAACTTCAAAATATCCATCTTCCAAGTCTCACAATCTAGTTCTCACACCTCCTCAAATACACCTTATGCACATTTAGATCCACGTTACAAAAATTTACTACTACAGTTACAGTTTATCCACTGGAAATCTGAGGCATAATCAATGCCATTACCACAAAAGTTCACTCTCAGATACATTGTTGTAATGATATCCTCGCATTGATCATCTAAGTGATTTCAAATGGAGAATCCACACCAATGAATGTCATGCCACTTAATATTTCTCATTAAAGTAAGACATATGCGGATTTCAATTAAAGAGATCTAACCTCCCACTCTGAAGTTGTTAAAGGAATAGTTGGATCAAGCATTGTAGTTACAACATCTACAAAAGGAACCCCAGCAACAGCGGCTTTGAACAAATTAGGACGCATGTTAACAACAGCACTGATCAGCAATCCACCTGCACTTCTTCCATTGATACAAAGCTTTTCCTTGGAACAGTACTTCTTGTCTATTAAATATTCTGCACAAGCAATGAAATCTGTGAAAGTATTTTTCTTTTTCAACAGTTTCCCATTTTCATACCACTGCCTCCCCATTTCACCACCTCCACGAATGTGAGCAATAGTGTAAATGAAACCCCTGTCTAACAGAGAAAAGCGTGACGCCTTGAAAGTGGGATCAATACATATCTGTTAGGAATATGACATTTGCAGTGTCAGCAAAGAATGATCAAGCTAAAAGTATTAAACATAATGGCTGTGACCTTGCACAAAATATAAATCTCAGGAATTCCACAATTGATAGACTGAAGAATTCACATCAATACAATTAGAAAGCCATCAATTGTTGGTGAATTTTCATTTATACCGAGGACAACGTGTACGCTTTTCTTGTACCCTCCTTTAAAAAGAAAAAAACAAAAGGATTCATCTGATAGTGTATATCAAAGACTATCAAATTAAAACCATATGTGAATACCCATTGGCAACACAATCAATTCATTCTTTAAAAAATTGACATTTTAACTCCTGAACTCAGATGACATATACATTGTATTATCAGATCATTTCATGTAACTTTGCATTTTTTACCTGCAGTATTTTTCTACAAAGAGTAAACTTCACAAACTCTTGTTCCATTTACACAAATGGTCATCAGTACAAAAAAAGGACATGTCACAACTTCTCCATCTAAGATCTGTGAGATTCTGTAAAACACAGTGTTCAGAAACCATCAGATACGACCACACTGCACTTAGCTTAACCACAACAGAGATTTGACCTTCTTCCTTCAGATCAACAAGAAAAGGAAGGACAAATACAGAGTAGTACTCCACATTTAGTTACTCAATAATTAGCAAGAAAATCACCTCGTAGGATCCATAACCATAAAGAAGCAACGGATCTGAACTATCAAGTTTTACAAGATTTTTTTGATAGATTATTGATATAGGTATCTGTGTGCCATCTGAAGCAGTAGCCCATTGCCTCTCAGTTACATAATTTGATGCATCAAAGCCTCCCAGTACCTAAATAAGATAATGAAACAAACCATTACAACTAATAACCAAAAGTTCAATAACCATTAATTGCTGATCAACGAACGTGAAAATGTTCCAAAAACACAAAGAACCAAAAGAGTTATACAAGACTGCTATATTCATATTTCTAGTATGATACTTCAAAGGGATGGCCAATGCTATATTCATATTTCTAGTACGATACTATAAAGGGATGGCCAAAATGTTCTTTCTTTGAGACGAGCGAAAAATTCTGAACACCAGAAGCATGTAATCAGTATGCACTGACTGCTTATCTCATCAGTAAAATTCTTCGAATAGGAATAGGAATCCTAGTTGGAAAAAGAGTCTAATGTAGTGTCTATAAATAGGGTCTTTATGTAACAATTTGATACACAATTCAATAATATTATCTTCTATATTTCACACATGATACTCATTGGTGGGAAACGTCAAGTCACCGTGTCAAATTCTGGCGACGGTTAGGGCTGATTTGTGTCATCTTTCATTCTGAAGGTGTTGTGCGAAAACCAACACCATCACGAGGCTCGGGAAGCTCAGGAGACCAAACCCCAGCCAGTACTACCGGAAAAAAACCCCTCACGCGCTCTCATGCGCCGTTCGAAGGTGGAAGTTTTCACGCGAGATCTGGATCACACACCGGCACATAAGGGCCGCCTATGGTCTTTTTTTTTTAGCTGTTTTTTTCTGTTGGGGTCGTCCAGTATTTCTGATCAAACCCATCCAGTTTTCTCCAGAACCGATCGCTGGAATTAGGGTTCCGGCGATTTCCAGGCAGTTTCCGGCAAGTTCCCGGTGAAATCAGAATTTCCAAGCAGTTTCCAGGCACTGTAGGCTGATTCCAGCAGTTTCCAGCAAGTTTCTTACTATTTTCACGTCAAATTTTGAAAAATATCTTTTGGTTGTGATGTTTTTGGCTCCAAAAATACGGGGATTGGAAGTACAAGCTCTATAATCACTTCAGAACCATTAATGGAAAGTACAAACTATTTAGCTTGGGCTTCCTCAGTTGAGTTGTGGTGCAAGGGTCAAGGTGTTCAAGATCACTTAACAAACAATGCTTGTGTGTTAGATGAAAAGACAGTCCAGTGATGAGGATGCAAAAGTCAAAGCACAATGGGAGAAAGTGGATGCTCAATTATGTAGTCTCCTTTGGCGCTCTTTGATTCAAAGTTGATGCCCTTGTTTCACCCATTCCAGACATGCTATTCAGTTTGGGAAAATGCATGAGCTTTATACACTAATGACATATCTCGGTTCTATGATGTGATATCTCGGATGACAACTTAAAGAAACAAGAATCCGATATGTCTACTTACTTGGGACAGGTACAGGAAGTCATGGAGGAATTTGAAACTTTGATGCCAGTCACTACAAACGTGGAAAAGCAACAAGAGCACAGGCAAACATTATTTCTAGTTCTTACAAGTGCTAGACTTCCTACTGACCCTAATCTGTGTGTGACCAGATTCTAGCCAGTCCAATGGTTCCTACAATTGATGAATTATTCTCTCGTCTACTTCATCTTGCTGCGCCTCCTAGTCACAAAGTAGTTTCATCACCCACTGTTAACTCCTCTATTCTTGCATCTCAAACCATATAAAAATGAACATATCCGTCTATGGACAATCAGCAAGGAGGAGGACCTTTTGGGAAACCTCGATCCAAGTGTAGTCATTGTCATAAAATTGGACACACTCGTGACATATGTTATACTTTGCACGGT
This sequence comes from Solanum stenotomum, assembly GCF_019186545.1. Classification (NCBI taxonomy): domain Eukaryota; kingdom Viridiplantae; phylum Streptophyta; class Magnoliopsida; order Solanales; family Solanaceae; genus Solanum; species Solanum stenotomum. The sequence continues at coordinate 23,372,621 of NC_064288.1, forward strand.
CCACCACCTAGCTATGATCCTATTTTATTTTATTTTTGATAAAGTAAAGTTGTATTCCTCAGCAATGAGGGTATGCTGGCAACCATCAAAAAGATTTACATCAGTGACCCAAAAAAGACCAACGCAAGAAATTGCTACTAAACTTATAAAGAAGAGAAAAAAAATTAAAATTTGTCCAGCATCCTCTATACCCTCCTCATTACAGCAAAAACAAAAGGTCTTCATACAACGCCATTTGATCTTTTGTACTGATTCTGCAGTATTTTCCATACACCTCTTGTTTCTTTCACTCCAAATAGTCCACCATTTACAAGAGGGTATCATGTTCCACCATTTCTTCTGGCTCTTACTTTCCCCTCCTCACCCAGCAACTAAGAAGGTCTGTAGTGTGTTCTGGCATTGTCCATTTTGTGTGTGTTCTGCTTAGAAAAATGGTCCATAATTGAGCAGTGACTTTGCAATGGAGGAATAGATGGCTATTAGTCTCATTTGTCTCATTACACAGTGAACACCAGGAAGCTATTTCAAAGCCTCTTCTTTGCAGCTTCTCATGAGTTAGGCATGCCCTNAAACAGAAGGTCTTCATACAACGCCATTTGATCTTTTGTACTGATTCTGCAGTATTTTCCATACACCTCTTGTTTCTTTCACTCCAAATAGTCCACCATATACAAGAGGGTATCATGTTCCACCATTTCTTCTGGCTCTTACTCCCCCCTCCTCACCCAGCAACTAAGAAGGTCTGCAGTGTGTTCTGGCATTGTCCATTTTGTGTGTGTTCTGCTTAGAAAAATGGCCCATAATTGAGCAGTGACTTTGCAATGGAGGAATAGATGGCTATTAGTCTCATTTGTCTCATTACACAGTGAACACCAGGAAGCTATTTCAAAGCCTCTTCTTTGCAGCTTCTCATGAGTTAGGCATGCCCTTCTAACCACTAGCCATGAGAAACACCTCACTTTAGTTGGCACTTTATTTTTCCATACCTTACTCCATGGTCCAGAGATTTCCCTTGGAAGTTCCTTTACTTTCCTATTGTACAATCTGCTGACTGACAACATACCATCATGATTGTGTTTCCAAATCATTACATCAACTTCCAGATTTGTGCCCTTGAAATCATCTAGTGTTTGTAGCATCTCGGCTACTCTCCCTATCTCCCAGTCATTTGGTAACCTTCTGAAGCTGAAATTCCACCCTTGTTCAGACCATACCTCATTTACCATTGCATCTTGAGACGAGCTGAGGATATATATATCCGGATAGGAAGACATCGAGGAGTCCTGACCAATCCAGTGATCTTTCAAGAAAAGAACCCTGGTCCCATTCCCCACTTTGTATCTAATATTGTGTTGTAGTTGACCCCATAAATTTCTGATAGTTCTCCACACTGAGACACCATACGGGATATTCACCATATCGGAAACCCGTGGGCTATTCTGGCCGTACTTGTTACTGATAACTTCCTTCCAAAGCGCTTGATCCTCTCTTCCGAACCTCCACAACTATTTTGCCAACAAGCATTTGTTTTGTAGCCCCAAGTTTCTGATCCCTAACCCCCCTGAGCTTCTACTCAGCAAAGCAGTTTGCCATTTGACAAGATGTATTCTTTTACCTTCCTTGATTCCCGACCAAAGAAAATCCCTCCTTAATTTATCAAGTCTTTCTTCCACTTTGGCCGGCATAGGGAATAGGGACATCACATAAGTAGGTAAAGAGTCTAGTACAGAGTTTATCAGAATGGTTCTCCCACCGGAGGATAGATATTGAGATTTCCAGTTTGCCAGCTTCTTCTCAGTTTTTTCAATTATACCATCCCATATCACTAGCTCTTTATGGTTGTTTCCAAGTGGCATACCTAGGTAAACAGTTGGGAGTTTTTCAATTCTGCACCCCAAAATGTTTGCTGAGGCCTGGATCTGTGTCACCTCTTTGATGGGATATATACAACTCTTCCTCCAATTGACTGCCAAGCCTGAGACTGCCTCAAAGACTACCAATATCATTCTGACAATTCTAATTTGTTCCTCCTTAGCTTCACAAAATATGACAGTGTCGTCAGCATAAAGCAAGTGACAAATCTGCATATCCACCCCTGAGAAATTGCCTACTTTGAATCCTTGCAACAATGAGTTTTGAGTAGCCACCCTCATCATACTATCGAATCCTTCCATGGCTATGATGAAAAGGAAAGAGGACAAAGGGTCTCCCTGTCTGAGACCTCTTTCTGAGGTAAAAAAGCCAGTAGGTTCTCCATTTATCAGAATGGAGAACCTAACAGTTTTTATACAGATCTCAATCCATCTCTCACCAAACCCCATTTGTTTTAACATATTGAGCAAAAACTCCCAGTTGACATATCATATGCCTTCTCAATGTCTAGCTTGCACATAACTCCAGAGTCAGCCCTTCTGAGTTTAGTATCTACACATTCGCTAGCAATAAGGGCAGCATCCATGATCTGTCTGCCTTTTATGAATGCCATCTGATGTTTGTCTACCAGTTTGCCGATTACTTTCTTCAACCTCTCAGCTAGCAGCTTAGCTATAATTTTGTATACCCCACCTATCAAACTTATGGGTCTGAAGTCCCTAAGCTCAACTGCCTCTGTCTTCTTCGGGATAAGAGCCACAAAGGTGGCATTCAAGCTCTTCTCAAAGACCTGCTGATCATGAAATTGTCTGATGGTATTCATGATATCTACCTTGAGCATCTCCCAAAAGTTCTGATAAAAGCTCATAGGAAATCTGTCAGGGCCAGGGGCTTTGTCGCTTGCACACAATTTGATTCCTTCTGCCACTTCTTCTTCCTCGAACTGTCTTTGTAACCAATCATTTTCCTCCAAACTGATGCTTTCAATGCCTTGTAAGTTTAGGCCAGGCATCCAATTCTCAGTTTCTCTGTATAGTTTCTGATAGAAATTAGTAATCTCTGTTTTGATCTCATCAGTATCAGTCAACTCTCTGCCATTTACAGCCAATTTTTCAATTGAGTTTATTCTTTTGTGTGTTGTGGCCATCCTATGGAAGTACTTGGTGTTCTTGTCTCCATGTTTGAGCCATTGAATTCTTGATCTTTGTCTCCAAGCTATCTCCTCATTCCTGGAAGCTTCATCAAATTCCCTAGATAGATGAACTTTTTGAAGGAGTTCATCATCAGTCAATATTCTTTCCTCTTGTATCTTTTCCAGACCAACAATTTGATTGAGTATCTCTTCCTTCTTTTGCTTCCAGTTGACTCTGTTCTCATAGCCCCATTGTTTCAACTTCCCTTTCAGTAACTTCAGTTTGGAAGCTAAGATAAAAGAGGGGGTCCCATTTACTGAGAAGGAGCACCACCAATCCTTTACCTTCTCCCTGAAACCTTCTACTTGCATCCACCATTGTTCAAACTTGAAATAAGATTTCTTCAAGTTTAGCTCCCCGCAAGTTAGCATCACTGGATTGTGATCAGACTCTAGTCTTGGTAGAAGACTTTGCCTAACTTGTGAGAAAGAGTCGTCCCAATGATGAGAGCAAAAAAGTCTATCCAATCTAAAAGCAGTCGAATGGTTTCACCCCTTCTCCAGGTGTACAATCCTCCAAATAAAGGAGGGTCAATTAGCTCCATTTCATTTATCCAATCTGTGAAGTCAGACATAGCCCCTGTTAATCTCTGTCCAGTTGATCTTTTCGTAGGATATCTTGTCACATTGAAATCCCCACAAAACAACCAAGGACCTGTGCATGTGTTCTTTAGATTGATTAGATCCCTCCATAACTCCCTTCTGATGACTTCATTACAATCAGCATAAATTGAACTAAGGAACCAAGTTAAGTTCGTATTAATGCCTTCAAATCTACATGTGATTACTTGCCCAGAAGCCTCCACCAATTCACCTTTCCACATTCTCCTGTCCCATAACACTGCTATACCCCCACTTCTCCCCACAGCCTCTAGGTGTAGTTCTCCCAGCCATCAGTTGAACCACAATTGTTTGATCAATTGTGTATCTGCTCCTGTCAATTTTGTTTCCACTAGCACGTATATATCTGCACCCCACTGTTGAAGTAGACTCCGAATTAATCTTCTTTTATTCTCATAGTTTGCCCCCCTAACATTCCATGTTACAACTTTAAACATTGATCACTTGAAGTTGTTTTTCTCCCCCTACTTCTTGGTTCGCCATCTTTAAAATTCACATTAAAAGCCAAATTCCTCACTTCCTTTGGGATGTTAATGGAGTTATTGCCATTTATGTGTTTCTCCGTATTTTGCTTGAGGAATTCCCTCTTTTGATCAATTTTCAGAAATGATTCAAAAGTAGTCTTATCGCATCCTTCGAAGGCAGCACCAAATAATCTGCTAAGTTTAAGGACATTCGCTTGCACCCATAAAGAAGCTCTGTCATCAATGGCTTCCTCTGAGAGAGAGTCATCACTGGCAATAGGACGAGGCTCGTCCAGAATTACCAATTGGATCTTGGAGGGTTCTCCTGTGTAAACTTCTTGATCATCCCCTAAATTCACCCTTTTCTCGCAAACTAAGGGAAGTATTGTCTCCTCCGCATACTCTGAAGGATTAATTCCACGCTGCATGTCAATGATTTCAATTGTGATGTTGTTTGATGGATTATGAGTCGCTTGCATGAGTTCTTCAAGCTCTGTAGAAGATGTCATGAAATTCTCCGTATAATTTCTGTTGTTGAAAATATCCCCGATAAAAGGTTCTGTAAAATAGGTCACTGTAGCTTTTGGGCCTAAGTTAATGGGCCCAACCCCACCACACTTTGAACAAGATAAAAATCGACCCGGACTCTCTGCTTGGGCCTCCACATGCCTTTTTCCAGATGAATTTTCACAGGTCACGTGCCCACTTTTATCCAGCGGTACAAGACCCCGATCGTGATTGAATTCTGGACAAAAGCTCTCTTTGCCTTTCCTTAATCTCTCTTCCATCTCTGTCGTAAGAGTCCCCCTCTGCAAAGAACTTTCCCCATATGTCAAACCTCTGACATATCGATCAGAGTGCTTCTCCCCCTTCTTTTTTTTGAATCTTGCTGGAGCTTCACACCATACTGGTAGCAGAAAAATGCCATCTCCATCTTCAATCTCGATTTCCGTCGGAATTTTCTCCCTAGGACCCTTGACCCTAATTCGAGCCCATCGGAGATGGTTTTTTAGGGTGGTTTCCTCCTCCGTCTCCAACCACCCCCCACATTGGTCACCAATTTGTTTCATCACCTTGTCTGTCCAGAGATGTAGAGGAAGACCTAGAATCCGAACCCAAAACCAATCAAACTTGAAGTCAGCTTGTGTCGTTCCTGCTTTGGGAGACCACCATTCCATCTGTAAATAGTGATTCTTTCTTCTCCACTTCCCCATATAACAATATGCTCTGCTTCCTTTCCTGACTGGAACTTGAAAAGAAATTGAATACCATTCATGTCGTAAATGTTGACATTATGGATGCCTTTCCACGTTTGAATAGCCCACCTTCTGACTTCGTTCCGTGAGGGAATTTCGTCATCCACTGGGAAGCTTCCCACCAGACATCTGCTAAGGACCCCTTCTTCTTCACAAAGTGTCTCCTTCTGATTTTCTACTCTCCTATCAGATATGGTCCCCCATTTGCTCTTTTGAATGACCTTCTTATAACATTCCTCTCCCCTGAGCCTCATAAACGCAGAATTCCCCTGTTTCTCAGTAACATGTCCTGCCTCCTTAATGATGAAGCTTTCAATTTTTTTTATAGGCCACCCCAGCCCTCATTAAAGATGTTTTCTGGCAGAATAATCACCGAACGTTCATGGCCATTAACCGCAATGATTGAGATGAACCTACCGTATTTATTGAACTTCAAAGAGCAATAAATGTAGGTAGAAAAGTCCTTGCATCTCCAAGTCTTAAATGACTTGCCTTTAATGCCAGAAGCCTCCCCTAGCCTTTTGCATATCCATAATAAAGCATCCCTGCTCAGCTTCATTCTCCTCACGTGTAGTTTCGCACTCTCCACCCACTCAAACCAGTTTCCTTTCGTGTTTCTAGACACAATAATATCATATGATTTGACCCCAAGTCTGAAATATATTCTGTTATCCATGGGAAAGAAAGAATAAGGAAGAAGAAAAAAAGGGATTGGGTTTTCTGGCAAAGGAAGTTCACCAGATTATGGCTTCCTAAGGACCGGAAGGGTCCCTAGGAGATTGTCTTGGGATAAGTGCCTGAGAGCTTTTTTGACTTTGAGCATCAATTGTTTAACTATAAAATTTGATGATGATATTTTCTTTATTAAACTAATTATTATTGTAATTTCTTCCATTATCACACCATAGGAAAAAATGAGTAGCAATAACAATAACAATAACAACAATAAAACAATAACTACAATTAATTAGCTAATTACAGAAGAACAATTAAAATGTAGTACCTGTTCCAAATCACCAGCTACAGTAGGGAACTCCTGCAATATGCCTTTGACCACATCCCCAGGACTATCCCTTTGCCGCTCAGGCTGGAAATCATCACAGTCTGACCCGGAACCGGTGTCCGATTCACTAGAATCCGAATACTTCCTCTTTCCCTCTCGTTTCGATCTCCTACTACTGCTGCTGCCTCTATGCTCCCGCTTCTTCACATGTTTCTTTTTTCTCTTCACCCTCTCCCTATGCTTATCACTCCTTGAGGAGCTCCTCCGACTCCTCTCCCCCTCACGACGCCGTTTGTGCCGACGCTTTTGCCGTTTTTCATCTTCAGAGGAGCTATCAACTTCATAGTCAGATTCAGAAGATGATTCAGATGAGGACGTGGCTGATTCTTCTTGTTTTCTTTTCTTCCTCCTCCTCGAATTCTCTCCCATGGTGATCCTTGTTCTGCAGGAGAAATTCAAGGTGGAGATTATTAGAAGGTTTTGTCTATTCTGGTTGCTGATCACAAATTTGTTAAATTTTGGGACTCAAGTGTCCAATTTAAAACAATTTCTGGTTTTTTGTCATCCATTAGTTTTAAATAAAAAGGATTGTATTTTCGCTTATACACTCCAAAAAGAATTTATATTTGCCCGTCATTATATTTTTCACTAGTGATGGTGTGCCCGTGTGCTCCCAATCTGGAGCAAACAATGGAAAAGAGAAATCAAATAGATAAAAAGTGGCTGAGGAAGAGGATCGCCAACAGAGTATAATGAGAAAATTTGATGATATATAATATCCTCATTCATCTATTTGTGTAATTAATAGACACTGCTCTTTTTTTTTGGCATTACAGAGGGAGTACTTTTTTTTCCAAATGAGCTTGAGATGCATGATCAAACAACTAAGCAGATCAACTCAATTTCATCATCTTCCTACTAACATTTTTTCTTACTAATGCAAAGCTTGATTAATGATAGAATGATTATCCTTGGAAATGCCTAAAAATAAGTTGTGATCATTTTTCAAAACCCAGTAAAATTAGTCACAAAAATATGACTGATGCACGCGAGTATAAAGATCCAAGGGAAGCAAACTCACACAAACTATGTTTAAAATGTGAAGAAGCATCATAACAAACTGTCAAATTGTGAGAATATTCATCAAGTTTTTCTTATTCTTTTCATCAATCCTTAAAAGGGGAACATAATTACTACTCTCTCCAGGGAAAACAGTTTTCGGAAATGGTCAGCTAAAGGAGATGATACTTCATGAGAAATTAATTCCTCTTCCTCCGCCTCCTCCGCAGCTCCGCCAATTCACAAAGATCAATTTATATGTTCTTCTCATTATCTTATTGACGCAATACATTGAATTATTTTTTATACAAAGGAGTGACCACACACCCTCACAAGTCACATATATGATATAACCAGAAATTTGTGAAGATATGCCACTGAAGCTATAGCAGAAGAATTCAGGAACAAGAAGTTAATTCTGTACTTGAGCAAAAGGAGCAGTCTATCTTGATGACCCAAAAACTATCAATAGAGCAGTCTATCTTTAGGACTGCTTTCTTTCATGTCAGCGTAAATACTTTATAAAGTAGCGATGAACACTTAGTTGAGGGTCATCACAAAGAAGCACCCACTTAGAATGTTTACAATTGTGGGATTAGAATAATAAGAGAAAAGAAGCAGAATTGGATGGAGTTTAAAGATGAAAATAAGAGTGACGCTTTCCTAGGGAATAAGATATACCTTTTTTAGCATTTAGTAACGGAAATCAACTCATAAATCAGTAAAATGCTCCCAGCTGAAGGAGACTTCATTACCAAATTTGAACTCGAGATTTTAGTTAAGAGAGGAGAGAACCATCCCTTCCTTCAGTGGTTATTTTGCATCTGCAACTGTGCAGAACCATTAACCACAACCTTGATACCTATGCATGTCTTGACTATTTATATGAACTTGGCAGTGGTTTGCTTGAGAATCTTTACTAGCATGATCCATATTAATCCATAAACTAAACTAAAATACATGAAATGGTAAATTCACTAAACTTTTTGGGTAGTAATACAACAGTGAGAACACATATGATTTATCCACATCTACACAAAGAAATGGAAATAATCAATTGAGATTTGTCCTACATGAAAATATGAGAAGATCACCTTCTAGGTTGTGCTTCTATAAACGTAAAGTTTCTAACTTCTTTTTATATGAGGAATTGATGGTGGTGTTCGGACCAACTTGCACACACCTCGACTATTTCCAAGTACTATTACCTCCCGCTAGCATAGTAAATAACAACAACCGCTTAACTTTATTGAGTATTAATTCAACATTGTATAATTATTTTGCATCCATATTATACCAACAATTCTTTGACACGAATACTGCCCTCAAGGACGTGTACAAGAAGGTCTTTGGTTAAAAGTGGAGACTAAAATTGTAATTCAAAAGGTTTCAGTAAATACATGCTTAGCATAACGAACTCATACGATCTAAATCTCTTCTCATCTTCACAATTAAGAAGATCCTGTCTTCTTTCTAGGTAAAAGCCAAAAGAAAATGCTTTAGTCTAAAGTGTTTAACTTTCAAGAAATACAATAATCCATCTCACCAAAACAAAAGTAAATTTAATTCTCGAGTACAAGGAATTTGGAGACGGGGGAAAAACTTAATAGTAGCAACAACTGCAAATAAAAATCAAGCAGAAAAAGGCCAGCACAACATTAAAGTTGTACATCTCGTAAAATCAAACAAATGAAATGCTTACAAGCAGGCCTAAAGTGATAACATCAGCCTATCACCATCATCATTACTCGTCTTTCAGAACCCTCCGTCATCCTCTAAATTCCCTATTTGGCTTCGAATTCTAATATTGAAACTTGTGGTGATATTCAAATCCATAAAAAAATTAACGTAGTCCAGAAATAGCTATACTTTCTTTTGGGGCAATTTCACGAACACCTTTTATGCAAGTACGGATGTTTTACCTAATTTAACAAACTCCTAAATCTTAATCTATTGTTACTTACCTTGAAACAGATGAAATTTAAGATTAAATCAAATCTTGAAAGAGCTGAAACCGATGAAATTTAAGATTAACCCATGAAAAAATAAGCAAAAAAGGAAACATGCAATACAATAACCTAAATTCCTGGAAAATTCAAAACATCTCGAATTAGAAATTAACACAATCTTAAACCTAACTAACATTAAAAGGCCAAATAAAAAAAACAAAAAAAACAGAGGGGAAACTTACCTGTAAACTGGGCAAGAAAGAGCAGTAGGAGCTTAGGGAGAAAAAAGTATTCTTGAAGACTTGTGATGTGAAGGAGGAGACTGCTTCTAACCACAGCAATGTGAAAAAGTAGCAGAAGTGAGGGCCATTAAATAAGTTAAATCAGATAGTTCAACCTTTTATTCACAAAGTACAAAAGGCAACAACAGATAAAAATATGAAAATGTCAAAAATATCCTTAAAGCATCTGGTTTAGCTAAGGCTTTTTTTAAACATAATACATAAACATGACATTAACTTGATGTTAGCTGGCAACTATGACCTTTAATTTTTGGTATGCACAAGTAGACACTTTAATTTTTATAAAATTGAACAAATGGACACATTCGTCCTACATGGCACCCTACGTGGCAATTTCATGTCCTACATGGCATCCTATGTGTATTATGCCATGTAGTATAAATGTATCTACTTGGTCAATTTTATACAAGTTTAAGTGCTTACTTGTGCAAATTCAAAGTTGGAGAGGATAATTGTCTGCTAAAGCCAAGAGTCATATATAAGTATTATGCCTTTTTTTTACTTAAAAAAAAAGTACAACCGATAATGCATTATTGTACAAGAATAACATTGCTAAAAATAATGAAAACCCTAAAATATCCCTAACCTAGAGTAAACAAACAGCTAACTGTCTTTTATATATAAGAAATATCGTCAGGATCTTTATATTTATTTGCTTTAGAATTTTAGTCTTAGTTAAACTTTGTTATTTCTAATTCATCTTCTTTTTAGTTTTCATCATGTCAAATCTATCAACTTGAGTTTGTGGCACTTGACATTACCGGAAAGAATTATTTGTCATGGGTTCTTGATGCTGAAATCCACCTTGACGCTAAAGGTCTTGGTGATACTATTAAACAAGAAAATAAAGGATCAAGTCAGGATAAAGCGAAGGCCATGATTTTTCTCCGACATCATCTTCATGAGGGATTAAAAACTGAATATTTAACTGTGAAAGACCCCCTTGAATTATGGATTAATTTGAAGGATTAGTATCACCACCTAAAACTTATGGTGTTACCAAAAGCTCGATATGAGTGGATACACCTTTGATTTCAAGATTTTAAAACTGTAACTGAGTATAATCTGTTATTCATAAAGTAAGTTTCATATTAAAATTATGTGGAGATACTATCATTGATGATGACTTACTTGAGAAAACTTTTTCCATATTTCACGCGTCAAATGTGTTGTTACAAAAACAATACCGTGAAAAGGAGTTTAAGAAATATTCTGAATTAATTACATGCCTACTTGTGGCTGAGCAGAATAATACTTTGTTGATGAAAAATCATGAAGCCCGTCCCACTAGGTCTGCTCCATTCCCTGAAGCGAATGTTGTAGCAACACATAATCAATCTGAATCAAGAGAAAATAATTCTCGTGGACGTGGTCGTGGTCATGGACGTGGTAGAGGACGAAATAATTATCGTCATTATGGTGGAAATAAACATGAGAGTAACAAAACATCTCAAAATAATCCTTCTCGAGGTAGAATCAATATTTGTCACCGATGTGGTATGAAAGGTCATTGGGCTCGTGAATGTCATACGCCTGATCATTTTGTGACTTTATCAAGCCTCTCTCAAAATAAAAGATAATAATGTGGAGGCACACTTGACCTTTCGGAATGATGATAATGAAGCAGCTCCCTCAAATAAATATGATGATATTGAGGCAAATCTTGCTTATAAGAAGATGATTTTGAAGGCCTCCCAAATATTACTCATTTGGAGGTTGAAGACTTTTATGAGAATATTGATTGAAGAACTGATCATCTAACTGGGGATAAAATTATGAAAAAGAATAATTGTTATTTTCTATTACATCTACTACTATGTTGTTCTTCTTAAATGTTTTGCTTAAGGCATTATGCCTTACTAATTTCTACGTTCTTAGTGTAATTTCTTAAAGTTTTTTGTTGTTGTTAGTTTTCCACGTTCTTATAATATCTTTTATTTTTATGAAGGATATGGAAATTCCCCTGTCATCAGTTGGATCCAAAATCAATTATGATGATATATGTCTTATAGACAATGCCACAACACATACTATCTTAAAAGATAAGAAATATTTCTCTTATTTAGTTATGAAAGAAGCTAATGTGGAATACAATATCTGGTAGTACAAAATTAATAGAAGGTACCGAAAAAGCTAACTTAGTACTTATCGGAGGAATGAATTTAATAATCAATGAAGCATTATATTGTAGTAAGTCTCAAAGAAACTTATTAAGTTTCAAAGACATTCGTCAAAATAACTATCATATTGAGACTACAAGTGATGAAAAGAATGAATATCTTTATATTACTACAATGATGTCGGGTAAGAAGTTTGTACTTAAAAAGTTACCCGCTCTTAGTTTGTACTTAAAAAGTTACCCGCTCTTTCATCCGGCTTATACTACACAAGTATTAGCATGGTTGAAACACATGCCATAGTAAACAAAATGTTTACTAAATCAAATGATTTTATTATTTGGCATGACCGGTTGGGACATTCTGGTTCTAATATGATGCGCAAAATAATTGAGAGTTCACATGGACACTCTTTGAAGAACCATAAAATTCTTCAATTTAAGAAATTCTCTTGTACTGCATGTTCTCAAGGCAAATTGATTACTAGACCATCAGTAATCAAAGTGGAATTGAATCTCCAGCATTTCTGGAACGTATACAGGGTGATATATGTGGCCCATTCACCCATCATGTGGATCATTTAAATATTATATGGTTTTAATAGATGCATCTACAAGATAGTCACATGTGTGCTTATTATCAACGCGTAATGTGGCATTTGCAGGATTACTCGCTCAGATAATAAAGTTAAGAGCACAATTTCCAGATTATACAATTAAGAAAATTCGTCTTGATAATGCTGGTGAATTTACATCTCAAGCTTTTAATGATTATTGCATATCAACTGGATAACAGTTGAGCATCCGGTTGCTTATGTTCATACTCAAAATGGTCTAGCAGAATCATTGATTAAACGTCTTCAATTAATTGATAGACCAATGCTTATGAGAACAAAGCTTCCTATTTCATTATGGGGTTATGCTATTTTACATGCAACAAGTCTTGTGCGGATCAGACCGACAAGCTATCATAAAGTCTCCCCATTACACTTGGCTTTTGGTCAGGAGCCGAACATTTCCCATCTAAGAATATTTGGATGTGCGGTATATGTTCCAATTGCTCCACCACAACGTACAAAGATGGGTCCCCAAAGAAGGTTGGGGATATATGTTGGGTTTGAATCTTCTTCTATTATAAAATATTTGTAACCTATGACTGGAGATTTATTTACAGCAAGATTTGTTAATTGTCATTTCGATGAATCAATATACCCAGCATTAGGGGAAGAAAATAAGCAGCTGAAAAAAGAAATAGATTGGAATGCATTATCACTATCTCATTTAGATCCTCGTACAAATAAATGTGAACAGGAGGTTCAAAAGATAATCCATTTGCAAAATATTGCAAATCAACTGCCAGATGCATTCACTGACCTATCAAGAGTTACTAAATCTCATATTCCAGCTGCTAATGCTCCAATTCGAGTTGACGTCCCAATAGGACAATTAATTAATACAAATGAGTCTAAACCACGCTTAAAACGTGATAGACCAATCGGTTCCAAAGATAAAAATCCTCGAAAAAGAAAAGGAGCTAACGATCAAGATGGTCATAATATGAAAGAACATGCTCAAGAAGAGCAAGGAGACATAATAATTGATGAAACCTTGGAAGAGGTTCATGCGCCTGAAAATAATGAAGAAATCTCAATAAACTATGTCTCATCAAGAAAAATATGGAACCGAAATGATATAATTGTCGATAATTTTTTTGCTTATAATGTTGCTATAGAAATAATGCAACAAAATGAGGATCTTGAACCAAAATCTGTCGAGGAATGTAGACAGAGAAATGATTGGCCAAAATGGAATGATGCAATTCAAGTTGAATTAGCTTCGCTTAAAAAACGTGAAGTTTTCGGACCGATAGTCCGAACACATGAAGGTATAAATCCAGTGGGGTACAAATGGGTCTTTGTGCGAAAACGAAATGAGAAAAATGAAGTCGTAAGATATAAAGCACGACTTGTGGCACAAGGATTTTCGCAAAGACCTGATATTGATTATATGGAGACATATTCTCCTGTGGTGGATGCAATCACGTTCAGGTATCTTATAAATCTGGCAGTTCATGAAAAACTTGACATGCATCTGATGGATGGCGTTACAACCTATTTATATGGCTCACTAGACAACGACATTTTTATGAAAATTCCTGAAGGATTAAAAATGCCTGAAGTATATAAAGATTCCCGAGAAAGTTGTTCAATAAAACTTCAAAAATCTTTATACAGATTGAAACAATCAGGACGCATGTGGTATAATCGCCTTAGCGAATATCTATTAAAGGAAGGGTATAAGAATGACCCAATTTGTCCTTGTGTATTTATTAAAAGGTCTGGATCTGAATTTGTCATTATAGTTGTATATGTTAATGACTTGAATATCATTGGAACTCGCGAAGAGCTTTCAAAGGCAGTAGAATGTTTGAAAAGGGAATTTGAAATGAAGGACATTGGAAAGACAAAATTTTGTCTTGGTCTACAAATTGAACATTTTACAAATGGAGTATTTATTCATCAATCAACATATACTAAGAATATTTTAAAGAGATTTTATATGGATAAAACACATCCATTAAGCACCCCAATGATTGTGAGATCACTTGATATTAATAAAGATCCATTTCGACCTCATAAAAATGACGAAGAACTTGTTGGTTCTGAAATACCATATCTTCGTGCAATTGGTGCATTGATGTATCTTGCTAGTAATTCTCGACCAGATATATCTTTTTCTTTAAATTTATTAGCTAGATTTAGTTCTTCCCCAACACGAAGACACTGGAATGGTATTAAACATATATTTAGATATCTTCAAGGGACCATTGATTTAGGACTATTTTATTCAAAAGAATTCGATTCACAATTAATTGGCTATGCAGATGCAGGATATTTGTTTGACCCACATAAAGGTCGATCTCAGACAGGTTATTTATTTACATATGGAGGTACAGCTATATCATGGCGTTCAACAAAACAAACTACGGTTGCTACTTCTTCAAATCATGCAGAAATAATAGCCATCCATGAAGCAGGTCAAGAATGCGTGTGGTTGAGATCAGTAGCTCAACACATCCAAGAAGCATGTGGTCTTCCCTTAAAAGAAGACATCCCAACTACATTATATGAAGACAATGCTGCGTGTATAGCTCAACTAAAAGGAGGATACATCAAAGGAGATAGAACAAAACATATTTCACCAAAATTCTTTTTTACTCATGATCTACGAAAGAAGGGTGAAATAGATGTTCGACAAGTTCGTTCCAGTAATAATTTAGCAGATATATTCACCAAGGCATTACCAACGTCAACCTTTGAGAAGCTGAGATACAAGATTGAAATGCGTTATCTACGAGATATTAAGTAACGTCACTATTAGGGGGAGTAAATACGCGCTGCACTCTTTTTCCCTTAACCAAGGTTTTATCCCACTAGGTTTTCCTGGTAAGGTTTTAATGAGGCAACAACAATGCGTATTATAATTATATGTATTTTTTTTTTTACATGAACATCCAAAGGGGAGTGTTGTAACTATGTGGATGCAATGAGACCACCACCCTTTTACTATAGCAACATCACTTCTCCAAGTAATATTTTCCCTATAAAAGGATATGCAATGCAAGATATCAAATGGAGGTGAAAACAAATATTTACTTCTTCTTTCTACCTTACTTATTCCTTCTCTCTTTCCTCTTGCAATCTAAGTTAAAACATTTTCTTTATTTATAACAGTATGCATTATTTTTATAATAATGCACTCTAATAAACGTCTGGCACTTCGAATTTAATATGAGAGTCTTCATCTTTCAAATATTCCCCCACCACCCACAACTTTTATTAGAAAAACAAAGCATAACAAGATTTTTTTTTTGGTTCCCATTCGGTGTACGAAGTCCATATTGGAGCCCTGACTAAATCTGGATTGTGTACTGCAGGACTCATTCGGGATGGTGCTCCCAACAAGATTTTCTTCATATCCAGAACTCGAACCAAGCATAAGAAGATTTGATTAACAAAGAAGAGTGTATTGGGTAGGTTTATGAATACCTCAATAGTTATACAGCTGCATTCTTGAGTAGTTCATTGATAAGTTTGCTAAAGGCCAAGTATGATGAACCACCTTCCGTTACGCTGGCCCTGCTCTTCTCTTTCATCATCTTTGCTTCATGTTTTACCGCGGAGTTAGTTTCCATCAATTTACTTATCCCATTTTCGATGGCTTCTGCTGTTACTATAGGCTGATCTTTATTCCTCTCGCAGTAATCCAAAGTAATCTCCACTGCTACTCCTATTTCTTTCACTAATTGAAACGCGTTTACCTGCTGTTCTGAGTGCAATGGCCACGTCGCTATAGGCACCCCATACCATAAGCTTTCTAGTATCGAATTCCATCCACAGTGTGATACAAATCCCCTGATTGCTTCGTGAGACAACACTTTCAATTGTGGAACCCATCCTACCACTTTCCCTTTTTTCTCTGTTCTGTTAAGGAATCCTTCAGGCAAGATTTCCGAATAGCTCGTGTATTCTCCGGGGAATTGAGCATTGTTGCTCTGTGGTGGACTACGTAAAGACCATAAGAACCGGCAGCCAATGTTATCTAGAGCTATAGCGATCTGTTTCACTTGATCCGTTGGTAAGCTCCCCTGGCTCCCAAAACAGAGTAGCACCACCGAATTCGGTGGCTGTTCGTCCAGCCAATTTGTTATTTCTGCCTCCTCTGACTCCGACTGTGATTTCGATTGGTTTAAAATTGGACCAATTGGATAGATGGATGGCAGGGGACCTTGTTCAGATCTTGATATGTTATTGTTATTGTAAGCATCCAAGGCGTAGATTTCTAGTTCAGCAAAAGTGTTAATGATAATTCCTTTGGCTTTTCTGTATCCACGAGCGAAATCAATAAATCTCCCTAACCATGTGTCTCTATCGACTAGAACCATTGGCAATATGCTGGGAGGAACAGGGTACGCGTAACTGGGAAATGATAACAGAGTAGTACTATCATCACAGTTATTTACATCCTCATTACATTCATCTTCAAGAAACTGTAAATGAAGCATCAATCCAAGAAAAGCAGCTGGGGAAGTGAAAAACACATAGCTCGGGATCCCAAACTCGTCAGCTACATCCATCAATGGAGTGCATAACATGTCTACAACAAATCCAACAAGTTTAACACCACCGCGTTGACTTATCAAGAATTCCCTGATTTGAGATTTTTGAGTTTGCACTAATCTGTTAACAAAGTGTCCTCGAGTTTTAGAGCTCCATTCTGGGGTTGGATCAACAGGTGGTAATTCAAAGAATCGAAGACGTTCAGAGGATGATGAATCAATTACAGAATCAACAAAAGGGCCACTTACAGCGTCGATGTAATCAGGGAGTTTCATAATGAGGACAGTGATTGAGATCTGATGATTTCGAGTGATGAAAAGCTTGGCTAACTCCAACATCTGAGCAACATGGCCCATTGCCGGAGAAGGGATGAGAATCAGTTCAGCTAATTTCTCCATAAAACGAAATTGTTTTTTAAATTCAATTGCCAATTTCTCTTTTGGCTACTGCTTTTGTAAATATATATTATCATGTGGGCTTGCCACCAATTATAATGGCAAAACTTTATAAACCAATGTACTTCCACTAAAATGGAAGTAAGGAGTTAAAATAATACACAAAGTACACAAACATCACATGACTCTTCTATAAATAAAAACTAAAAAGTGAACTGTCAAAAAAAAATATATCATTATTTCATTTCTTTTTTGTTATCTAAATTATTAAGAGGGTGAGTTTCATAATTAAACTCTCATTCATTAGTTTGCAAAACACATATTAGTAGTATGTGTAATGTAGTCTCTTTTCTATTTAAAATTGTTTTGTCACGTGGAATTCTACATGAATAAATCATTTCATCTTGATAAAAATTAATTAAAGTATTAGTATTAGATAAAAATTAAAAATCGAAGGATCACTATCCCCAAAATAAGAAATTGATTTAAAAAAAAAAAATTCAAAACATTTTCTTTACCTACTCCATCATCTACTTCCCTGTACCCCCTGACAATCCAACCCCCCCCCCCCCCCCCCNCACAAAATGTTTTTAGATATTTTTTTTTTTAAAAATAATTCTACTCCACCCTATCTAATTCTCCGTTTTCAATTTTTTTAAAATATTTTTTTTGTTTTTGTTAGATATATACACATTTTTTTAGAAAAATATTTTTTCTACTTACGTACCGAATATAACATATATGAAAATTTTATTTTTTAAAAGAACTTGCAGCAAGTAGAAAATACTTTTCAAAAACTAACACAAAATGAGAAAAAAAAAATTAGAGCGAGAGAATAAGGTGGGGGTGGGGTAATAATAAAAAGATCTAAAAGTATAAAGTTCATTATCAATGATCCATATAAAAATAGATAACTATTTTAATTTTGGGAAAAGGTAGAAGTACCTTCCTAGACTATGACCCAAATCTCAAAGACACATCTTAACTAAACTAAGGTC
The DNA here is from genome assembly GCF_019186545.1 of Solanum stenotomum. Lineage (NCBI taxonomy): Eukaryota > Viridiplantae > Streptophyta > Magnoliopsida > Solanales > Solanaceae > Solanum > Solanum stenotomum. The sequence goes on from NC_064288.1 coordinate 23,390,968, forward strand.
CTATTACCTCCTAAACTCATTTTTTTTTTTGTAATTTTGTACACCTTTTTGGCTTATGTAACATCCAAATATCTGCCACACCTCCCTAGACTATAACCCAAATCTCAAAGACACATCGTAACTAACCTAAGGTCCTATTACCTCCTAAACTCATTTTTTTTGTAATTTTGTACACCTTTTTGGCTTATGTGACATCCAAATATCTCCCACGCGCCTCAACTGCGTGGAGTCACGGGGTGTACCACTTATGCCAAAAGGTGTACAAAATTACAAAAAAAATGAGTTCAGGGGGGTAATAGGACCTTAGTTTAGTTAAGGTGTGTCTCTGAGATTTCGGTCATAGTCTAAGGGGTACTTGTGTCTTCTCCCTTCAAACAAACACTCTTACTCTAACAATTATATGTGTAACACCAATTGGTAAAAAAAAATCCTATATCCACCATCATTTATATTTTTTAATGCAACATAAATCCTAAATAAACTCAACATTTACAAGTCAAACATTATAATAAGATGTCTAAAGACTTATGTAGAGCACGATTATCATATATTATAAATTTATAATAATGGGTACACTTGGCAACACGCGCAACGCGCCACTACTAAAAAATTGTAAAAAACGACGGACTGCATTACTTTTTTGGTCAAAATCAACGGAAAAGCTACGCAGTCACCTCCGTCGCTTTTTTACTTTTTTTTTGAATTCTTTAACAAAAGCGACGGACTCCGTCGCTTTATTTTAATTTTAATTTTTTTTATTTCTAAAAGGCGACGCAGTCCATTGCTTTTTTGGAAATTTTATTTTTGAAAATCCCAGAAAAGCGACGGACTAAACCACGCTGTCCGTCGCTTTTTCTGCAATATTTTTGATAGCAGCAGCTGTCAATTTCTGCTACCCACCTGCAAATGCAATTCAATTCAATTCTACACTATTCAGCCCAATCAAACACAAACAATTATAAACAATCTAAACAAAATATGAAACAACAAACTTAAAATAACATTCAAAAGTATCTAAATCATAAATTAAAGACTTATAAAGTCTTTCAAAATTCATTTCAAAATTTCAAAAAGTTCATAAATGTCCAGAGATCTAAACCAGGGAGTGAGATCTACATAATCATCCTCATCACTCTTGCTGTCAGTGTCATCGGGAGCCGAAGTAGTAGGTCGACGAGCGAGGTTCATCACTTGGTCTTTGATTTGCTGAACGGTCTCACTAATGCTTTCTTATTCAGCTACTCTTCTCTGCTCCGACTCTGCTAAAGCCACTGTAAGTTTAGTTATTTGATCCGACATAGCAGCAATCTGAACACCGTCAAGTGCCTCGGCTTGAAGTGATGATCCAATACCTTCTAAGCCTCACTGAAGTAGTCTAACATCGTTTCGAGAGCCTTGACCATAACATTTACCCTTGTGTGTCCCCCCTACCACTTTTTCTTTCCAAATCTGGGTGGACAGTTCAGGTGTCAATTGAACCGAACTATCTAGATTCTCTGCGACGTACTAATGAAAGTCATTCTGCATATTAAATATAAAAATTGACATCAATATATATATATACATATCATAAATATATTCACTATTAATATATATTATTCATATTAAATAACTTACAAAAGTTCATTCGGCCCTTTCCTCCACCCACACATCCAGATCCGATTCATTTTCTTTCTTCCTGACATGAGTCTTCTTGAAAACCTCTGGTTCAGTGGGAGTACGTCCCAATTCTTTTTCCTATAAATAAAAACTGAAATTTATAACTATATATATGAATCAACTAATTATTTATTTAAAAGTTTGAATTAGAAATTACCATCTCTCGTGCAATTGTTCCAACCATCTTTGCACGTTCGGTGTGCAACGAGCCACCTTTAAGACTGCCTCTAGCCATTTTGGCTTGATCTGATATTGCCTTAAACTTGCCTGTGTTCCAATACTAACCCAATTCATCAAAAACATGAGGTAACATCCAACCGAGACGTTCACCACTATCTCGAACTTTCTTTAGCCAGCTAGACAGTCTGGCGGACGCCTTCCTCTCAAATGTGGTCCCAATGACCAAATTGTACCTCGACTCCTAAGTACACATAGTCTGGAAAAAAATTGAATAACGTTAATTAAATCGATAGTAAAAACAAGTAAAGTATACTAAACTTAACTAAAAATATATATACCTTAAAGTTATTTAACATCACCTGGCGTATATTGTTTGGAATCTCGCTCCAAGAGTGAAAAACATGTGTATAGAGTCTTCTATCACAGTCTTTTAAAGCCTGGGCAGCATCCTCTGCAGGATACCACCTGCAAAACACATAATAAATATGTTAGTTCATGAATAATATATTAAAGTATAAGAAATAAATAAAATAAACTAACAAATAGATAACAAAACAAACTTATGATGATCCATCCGGCTTAATCCTGACTCTACCAAATCTGTCCTTCTGGCCAGGAGCTAGAGCAGACATCGTATCATGTGGTGTAGCACTAGGTGTAGCTATAGATGAGGGTGATACATTAGGATGCATAAAACGCTGAGTCAATTGAGGCGTACTGGCCATAGCATCTGACTGTTCGCTACTAGAATCTTCAAGCCTCATGGCAGATAACTGAGGAGATGTACATGTGGGAGATGGAATACATGCTGATAAGGGTCGTGCTCGACAAATAGCCTGTAAAGGTAGGTTCTCGTAGCGTCATGAAGGCAATGCATGTGAAGTAGATGAAGCATCGACTGGACGATGGTAATTAGGATAATATTGCCGAGGATCCATTGTACCAAACGGAACAACAAATAAATGAGTATCATGGCTGATGCGCTCTGGCGCAGAAGAAATAGATCCTGCAATATCCTCAGGATCTATCGGTCTCCTAGACTTCTTATTCTTAGCCTGTTTAGTCTGGCTAACTCCAAGATTCTCGCGATGTCTATCACCGTCACCGCCTGATGACATATGTATGCAAATTTACATGTATAATATATATAAAAATCATAAATTAAATAAAATTAGCAAAATACATTTACATATATACTAGCTAGCTTTCATTCTACACTATTCCTCCTTGATTGTTTCAATTTCATCATTCTCCCATTCTTCCTCCTCAGTTGTTTCATTTTCATTATCGTCCCATTCTTCGTCATCAAATGATTCATTTTCCTCATTCTCAGATATTTCTTCCTCAACATTCAGTATCTCATCATCAGATACTTCTTCTAATATGTGTTGATGATGTTGTAGTGTGGTTTTCAATTCAACATCAACTTGTTGAACAATTGCAACATCATTTTGGTACGCCACATCTAAGACATTGTCAATTTCAATTCTTCCCACAGGCTTACTTTTTATAACATGTACCAATCAGCTTTGTCTCTACATAATGGATGTGAAGCGTAATACACTTGTTTAGCATTTTGTGCAATAATAAAAGGATCATAACTTCTATATTTCCTGGTGTGCTTAACTTCAATTATATTATGTTGATGGTCTACCTTTGTCTTTATGTGATGAGTCAATCCACTCACACCGAAACAATACAATCTTCTTATTAGGCCAACCTGAATACCTCACTTCAATAATCTTTTGAATGACACCATAATATTCAATAGTTTGACCAGTACCATCAACATCACCTTGTATGTAGACACCACTATTATTTGTTTTCTTGTTCCTAGAAACTTCTTCAGTTTGAAACTTAAAACCATTGACACAATACTTATTCATTGTCAGTACTTGAGATTCAGGTCCAAGTGCTACTTCTTTCACTAATTGCAAATGTTGGACACTTGAGTATTCATAGTAAACCTACGTGATTGTTATTTCAAGTAATATAATTTAGTATAACATGAATATATTATTAAATACTTAGTGATTGCACACTTACATAGTTCCTCAGCCATTTGGAAAATTCTGTATAGATGACTTCATTACCCCATGTGTTTACGAACAAACTGATCATTTTATATTCAAGTATTTCGTTAGTTAATGATCACTTATTAGTATGTAATTTAATAACATATTTTTAACACTTACTTGACATATGATTGAATCTCTGGACAGTTAAACAAAATATGTGTCACAGCTGATTGCATCTCCATATCAGTGAAGCCTCGCTTTCCACGCTTTTTAGATCCTCGACCATTTTGATTAAAAATTGATATCGATGGAAATAAAGGATCAATATCGCCGTCATCATTGCGATTGAGCCTGTTTCTCCTACATGAAACATCATTACCAAAGTAATAAGAATAAAAATCACCAGTTTCTCTCCCAATATGACCTTGAACAAATGATCCTTCGATCCTTCCCCGTTGCTTAATCTTTTGCTTCGAACTACCAATTTTTCTGCATGTATATATGTATATATATGTTAATATATAAAAGACTTGGCGAATATATATAACTTAGTGAATATTTCAAATGGATACCTCTTAAATGGATACATCCATCTTGTTTGAACCGGACCTCCGAGGCAGACCTCTTATACAAGGTGAATTGGAAGATGCTCCATCACATCAAAGAAACCACATAGAAATATCTTCTCCAACTTAGTAGTAGTAACAATAATATTTTCCTCCATCTTGTCGAAACTACTCTCCAACAACTTTCCAGACCACAAATCTTTAAAAAAAAGACTTATCTCTGTGATTGGTTTCCATAGCCTTTCGGGTAGATGGCTAAAATCGATAGGAATTAAAGTTTCCATGAACACATGACAATCATGACTTTTCATACCTATCAATTTTCCTTCATTCATATCTGCCCGCTTTCCTAAATTCGAAGCATAGCCCTTCGACATCCCCAAATTTTTAACCCACTCAATAATTTCACGTTTCTCATCCAATGTGAATGAAAAGCTGGCTTTGGACTTAACTATTTTGCCATTCTGTAATTCCTGCAGCCATAACTCTTTTCTCCTACAATATTCCTTTATGTCCATTCTAGCTTTTGAATTGTCTTTTGTCTTACGCTTAACATCTATCATTGTGTTAAACAAATTGCCAAAGTAATTTTTTTCAATGTGCATCACATCTAGATTATGTCGTAGCAGATTGTCTTTCCAATACGGCAACTCCCAATATATGCTTTGTTTGGTCCAATTATATTCAACACCGTAACATGAAGTCTAGAAGGTGAAACTTCTGTAACTTTAGGTAATTAATAAACTCTCTCCCAAATTTGATGCCCTGTGAGTAATGGAAGTGGGGGGTCACTTTCAACCTTATTTTTCCTAAATACATTTTTCATCTTTCTAAACTCATGGTCCATTGGCAAGAACTGGCGATGACAATCAAACCATGTATTTTTTTCTGTCATGCTTTAAAGTGAATGCCTTACTATTTTCCATGCAATACAGATATGCTAGCTTTCCAGCTGTCATCCAACCAGACAACAACCGTATGAAGGAAAATCATTAATAATTCACATTAAAGAAGGACGCATAACGAAATTCTGCTTAGTTGATATATTATAAGTCAAAACGCCTTCAAACCACAATTGTTTGAGCTCATCTATCAATGGTTGTAGATAGACATCAATCAAACTTTTTGAATTACGGGGACCTGGAATAACACAACTTAGAAAGATGTAGGGACTGGTCATGCACATTTCAAGAGGAAGATTATACGGAGTAAGAAATATTGGCCAACATGAATAAGGCGAAGCATTATTAGAGAATGGTGTGAAGCCATCTAAACACAACCCCAATCTAACATTTCTTGGTTCACTAGCAAAATCAGGATATACATTATCAAAATGCTTTCATGCTTCACCATCAGAGGGATGAGACAAGACACCCGGCTGCTTTCTATATTCGCGATGCCGTCTCATATGTGGGACAGATCTCATCGATGCATACAACCCTTTTAACCTGAATAAGAGGTAGATAATGCATCGCCTGAACTGGGACCATCTTTCCAGCCGGAGTCCTCTTATAACGAGCATGTCCACAAAACTTACAATTTTTTAATTCACTATCAGTCTTGTAAAACAACATGCAGCCATTAACACAACAATGAATTCTATCATATGTCAATCCTAACTTGGACACCAAACGCTACCTGATAGAAGTTTTTTGGTATGTTAAACTCCGGATTAACTAGTTCATCCAAAAGATCAACCATTGAGTCCATAGCAGCATTAGGAACATTCCAATCTGATTTAATATTCATTAATCTAACCGCAACTGACAAGGCAGAATGTGGACTCCCTTCACATAGTGGACGACTAGATTCTTCTAATTGATCATAAAAATATCTTGCTTCTTCATTAGGAGCTTCATCAAAATATTGTTCCGGTTCCATCCTACCTTGAACCCCGAAAGCATCATTGATCATTTTATGAACCCTATCATGTTCAACCTTAATTTGGCCATGTGGTGCAACCATATTATATACATCTACATGCATCGAATTATAAAACATACCATCCAATCCATCACTTTCTCCATGATCAATCCATACAAAATATCTAGGCTTAAATCAATTACGGTACAAATGAACCATAACTCTATCTGGTTTAAAAAAATTTAAGCACTTACATGCACTACAAGGACACCTAACCAATCCATTATTCTTGAAAATGTCAAGTGTCATTGTATATTCAATAAAATTTCTAACACCGTCAATAAACTCAGGTTTCAAACCAGCACCAGTTTCATAATGCATATTATACATCCACAAATGATGATCCATCTACAAAAATATAGATAGTCAATTATATTATAAATAAAAATCTAATAATGATTTTAGTAGTAGTAGTCCTAAAACTAGTTTAGTATTGACTTAACCACATTATTTATTTTAATTTATTTAAACAACTTAACAACTTTAGCTAGTTTAGTTTCGACTTAATACAACAACTAAATCCACCAACTAAATAACATTATTTAGTTTAACTTATTTAAACAACTTAACAACTTTTTAACTTGAACTAGTTTAGTTTTGACTTAATTCCAACAACTAAATCCATCAACAAAACCACATTATTTAATTTAACTTATTTAAACAACTTAACAACTTTATAACTTTAACTAGTTTAGTATTGACTTAATTCAAACAACTAAATCCACCAATTAACTAAATCACATTATTTATTTTAACTTATTTAAACAACATAACAACTTTGACTAAATCCACCAATTAACTAAATCAATAGGATCAACTAGTGTTGGTACTTATGCTTAACAAATATATTATTTCTAAATTTAAAGCTAAGTGTCAACACTAGATGGACACAAATCGATCTTGCAAGAAAATCAATTTTGTCATCAATAGGATCAACTAGTGTTG
>NC_064288.1:23401051-23412415 GCF_019186545.1 Solanum stenotomum
ACGTTCAAGTTCTAATTTCAAGTTCAAGTTCAAATTCTACGTTCAAGTTCTAATTTCAAGTTCAAGTTCTAAGTTTAAGTTCAAATTCTAAATTCAAGTTCAAGTTCTAATTTCAAGTTCAAGTTCAAATTCTAAGTTCAAGTTCAAGTTCTATGTTCATGACACTCAAACATTCATCATCAACTCATAACACTTCAATTACTAATTTCTAACTTCAAATTATTAACACTTTACTAACTAGTCAGAAAATCAAATCCAAAAAAATCCCAATTCAACCTCAAATTACATATTCTCAAGTTTAAATAGTCCTAAAATACAAAAATGTTAATTCTTCACTAACTAACAATGCCCAATTTAAAAATGTCCAATTTTTTTTTTTAAAAAAACTAAAATAAAAATCTTCAATAATCTATACCTAACTAGCAATAATCAAATCAAATTAACAATTGAATAACACAACCCAACAAACAAAAACAATAATATACTAACAAACAATCAATTATAATCACTAGAATTAAAGCTAAGTATCAATACTAGATGGACACAAACACATTATTGAAAACAATTGTACTTGAACTTTAGAAATTTAGAAGCACCAACCTTATCTCCTACTTTGATGAAAGAAGCAATATAGTCTTGTTCAACTTTTTTAGATGTTGAGCTTCCTCAGTTGCCTAGCACGAAAAGTTCTAAAATTAGTGAAATATAAACATCAAATCCAAGAATATTAGTTATATATATATGTTCAAGGTTTAATAAGTTCAAGTTTTCAACTCAAGTTCATATCTAATTTCTAAACTTAATTAGTTAAATATTCAAGCTAATTAGTTCCAAGTTCAAGTCTAAGTTCAACTTCAAATTCTACGTTCATGTTCTAAGTTCAAGTTCAAGTTCTAATTTCAAGTTCAAGTTCAAATTCTAATTTCAAGTTCAAGTTCTAAGTTCAAGTTCAAATTCTACGTTCAAGTTCTAATTTCAAGTTCAAGTTCTAAGTTTAAGTTCAAATTCAAGTTCTAAGTTCAAGTTCAAGTTCTAATTTCAAATTCAAGTGCTAATTTCAAGTTCAAGTTCAAATTCTAAGTTCAAGTTCAAGTTCTAAATTCAAGTTCAAGTTCTAATTTCAAGTTCTAACACTACTATAAAATTGTCAAAAAAATGACGGCCAAAAACGACGGACTGCGTCGCTTTTCTGGTCAAAATCGACGAAAAAGCGACGCAGTCACTTTCGTCGCTTTTTAGCTCGACGCTTTTCAAAAAGCGACGATCTACGTCGCTAAAAAGTGATAGACAACGTCGTTTTTAAAAAAGCGATGGACTGCGTCGCTAAAAAAGCGACGGACTGCGTCTCTTTTAGCGACGGAGTCCGTCGCTTTATTTTAATTTTAATTTTTTAAAAATTTCTAAAGGGCGACGCAGTCCGTCGCTTTTCTGAAAATTTATTTTTTGAAAATCCCAGAAAAGCGACGGATAAAAGGACAGTGTCCGTCGCTTTTCTGGAAATTTTATTTTTAAAAACCAAAAAAAGCGACGGAAAAAATCACGCTATCCGTCGCTTTTCTGGGTTTTAAAAAAAATTAAAACCCAAAAAAGCGACGGACTAAACCACACTGTCCGTCGCTTTTTCTGCAATATTTTTGACAGTAGCAGATCTCAGCTTCTGCTGCCCACCTGAAAATTCAATTCAATTCAATTATACACTATTCAGCCCAATCAAACATACACAATTATAAACAGTCTAAACAAAACATAAAATAACAAACTTAAAATAACATTCAAAAGTATCAAAATCATAAATTAAAGACTTATAAAGTCTTTTAAAATTCGTTTTAAAATTTCAAAAAGTTCATAAATGTCCAGAGATCTAAACTAGGGAGTGAGATCTACATAATCATCCTCATCACTCTTGTCGTCGGTGTCATCGGGAGCCGAAGTAGTAGGTCGACGAGCGAGGTTCATCACTTGTTCTTTGATTTGCTGAACGGTCTCACTCATGCTTTCATGTTCAGCTACTCTTTTCCGCTCCGACTCTGCTAGTGCCGCTGTAAGTCAAGTGCCTCAGCTTGACGTGATGATCCAATACCTTCTAAGCCTGACTGAAGGCGTCTAACATCGTTGCGAGAGACTAGACCATAGCATCTACACTTGTGTGTCCCCCCCTACCACTTTTTCTTTCCAAATTTGAATGGACAGTTCAGGTGTCAATTAAACCGAACTATCTAGATTCTAAGTGACGTACTTATGAAAGTCATTCTACATATTAAATATAAATATTGACATCAATATATATACATATCATAAATATATTCACTATTGATATATATTATTCATATTAAATAACTTACAAAAGTTCGTTCGGCCCTTTCCTCCACCCACACATTCGTATCCGACTCATTTCTTTCTTCCTGACATAAGTCTTTTTGAAAACCTCTGGTTCAATGGGAGTGCGTCCCAATTCTTTTTCCTATAAATAAAAACTGAAATTTATAACGATATATATGTATCAACTAATTATTTATTTAAAAGTTTGAATTAGAACTTACCATCTCCCGTGCAATTGTTCCAACCGTCTTTGCACCTCCGGTGTGCAACTAGCCACCTTTAAGACTGCCTCTAGCCATTTTGGCTTGATCTGATATTGCCTTAAACTTGTCTGTGTTCCAATACTAACCCAATTCATCAAAAACATGAGGTAACATCCAACCGGGACGTTCACCACGATCCCGAACGCTCTTTAGCCAGCTAGACAGTCTGGTGGATGCCTTCCTCTCAAATGTGGTCCCAATGACCAAATTGTACCTCGACTCCCAAGTACACATAGTCTGAAAAAAAATTGAATAACGTTAATTAAATCGATAGTAAAAAAAAGTAAAGTATACTAAACTTAACTAAAAAATATATACCTTAAAGTTATTTAACATCGCTTGATGTATACTGTTTGGAATCTCACTCCAAGAGTGATAAGCTTGTGTATAGAGTCTTCTAACACACTATTTTAAAATCCGGGCAGCATCCTTTGCAGGATGCCACCTGCAAAACACCTAATAAATATGTTAGTTCATGAATAATATATTAAAGTATAAGAAATAAATAAAATAAACTAACAAATAGATAACAAAACAAACTTACGATGATCCATCCAGCTCAATCATGACTCTACCAAGTCTGTCCTTCTGGCCAGGAGCTAGAGTAGACATCGTATCATGTGGTGTAGCACTAGGTGCAGCTGTAGATGAGGGTGATACATCAGGATGCACAAAACACTGAGTCAATGGAGGCGTACCGGCCATAGCATCTGACTGCTCGCTACTAGAATCTCCAAGCCTCATGGTAGATAACTGAGGAGATGTACCTGTGGGAGATGGAGTACCTGCCGATAAGGGTCGTGCTCGACGAATAGCCTGTAAAGGTAGGTCCTCCTAGCGTCGTGAAGGCAATGCCTGTGAAGTAGATCAAGCATCGACTGGTCGACGAATTAGGATAATATTGCCGTCGATCCGCCTACCAAACGAAACAACAAATAAATGAGTATTATGGCTGATGCGCTCTGGCGTAGAAGAAATAGATCCTGCAATATCCTCAGGATCTATCGGTCTCCTAGACTTCTTCTTCTTAGCCTGTTTAGTCTGGCTAACCCTAAGATGCTCGCGATGTCTATCACCGTTACCGCCTGATGACATATGTATGCAAATTTACATGTATAATATATATAAAAATCATAAATTAAATAAAATTAGTAAAATACATTTACATATGTACTAGCTAGCTTTCATTCTACACTATTCCTCCTCGCTTGTTTCAATTCCATCATTCTCCCATTCTTCCTCCTCAATTGTTTCATTTTCATTATCGTCCCATTCTTCGTCATCAAATGATTCATTTTCCTCATTCTCGAATATTTCTTCCTCAACATTCAATATCTATAATCAAATACTTCTTCTAATATGTGCTGAGGATGTTGTAGTGTGGTTTCCAATTCAACATCAACTTGTTGTTGAACAATTGCAACATCATTTTGATACGCCACATCTAAGACATTGTCAATTTCCATTCTTCACACATGCTTACTTTTTATGACAACCCACCAATCAGCTTTGTCTCTACGCAATGGATATGAACCGTAATACACTTGTTTAACATGTTGTGCAATAATTAAAAGATCATAACTTCTGTATTTCCCGGTGTGCTTCACTTCAATTATATTATGTTGATGGTCCACCTTTGTGCCTCTATGTGATGGGTCAAACCACTCACACCGAAACAATACAATCTTCTTATTAGGCCAACCTGAATACCTCACTTCAATAATCTCTTGAATGATCCCATAATATTCAATAGTTTGACCAGTACCATAAACATCACCTTGTATGTAGACACTGTTATTATTTGTTTTCTCGTTCCTAGATACTTCTTCAGTTTGAAACTTAAAACCATTGACAATACTTATTCATTGCCAGTACTTGAGATTGAGGTCCAAGGGCTACTTCTTTCACTAATTGCAAATGTTGGACACTTGAGTATTCATCGTAAACCTACGCGATTGTTATTTCTAAGTAATATAATTTAGTATAACATGAATATATTATTAAATACTTAGTGATTGCACACTTACATAGTTCCTCAGCCATTTGGAAAATTCTGTATAGATGGCTTCATTACCCCATGTGTTTACGAACGAGCTGATCATTTTACATTCTAGTATTTCGTTAGTTAATGATCACTTATTAGTATGTAATTTAATAACATATTTTTAACACTTACTTGACATATGATTGAATCTCTAGACAATTAAGCAAAATATATGTCACAACTGATTGCATTTCCATATCTGTGAGGCCTCGCTTTCTACGATTTTTAGATCCTCGACCATTTTGATTAAAAATTGATATTGGTGGAAATAAAGGATCAATATCGCCTTCATCATTGCGATTGGGCCTGTTTCTCCTACATGACACATCATGACCGAAGTAATAAGAATAAAAATCACCAGTTTCTCTCCCAATATGACATTGAACAAATGATCCTCCGATCCTTCCCCTTTGCTTAATCATTTGCTTCGAACTACCAATTTTTCTGCATGCATATATGTATATATATGTTAATATATAAAAGACTTGGCGAATATATATAACTTAGTGAATATTTCAAATGGATACCTCTCAAATGGATACATCCATCTTGTTTGAACCGGACCTCCGATGCGGGCCTCTTGTACAAGGTGAATTGGAAGATGCTCCATCACATAAAAAAAACCTAATGGAAATATCTTCTCCAACTTAGTAGTAGTGACAAGAATATTTTCCTCCATCCTATCTAAACTACCCTCCAACAACTTTCCAAAACACAAATCTTTAAAAAAAAGACTTATCTCTGTGATTGGTTTCCATATCCTTTCGGATAGATGGCTAAAATCGATAGGAATTAAAGTTTCCATGAACGCATGACAATCATGACTTTTCATACCTATCAATTTTCTTTCATTCATATCTTTCCGCTTTCCTTAATTCGAAGCATAGCCCTCTGGCATCCTCAAATTTTTAACCCACTCAATAATTTCACGTTTCTCATCCAATGTGAATGAAAAGCTGGCTTTGGGCTTAACTATTTTACCATTCTGTAATTCCTACAGCCATAACTCTTTTCTCCTGCAATATTCCTTTATGTCCATTCTAGCTTTTGGATTGTCTTTTGTCTTACCCTTAACATCCATCACTGTGTTAAACAAATTGTCAAAGTAATTTTTTTCAATGTGCATCACATCTAGATTATGTCGTAGCGGATTGTCCTTCCAATACGGCAACCCCCAAAATATGCTTTGTTTGGTCCAATTATGTTTAACAGCATATCCAGGAAGTCTAGAAGGTGAAGCTTCTGTAACTTTAGGTAATTGAGAAATTCTCTCCCAAGTTTGATGACATGTGAGTAATGGTGGTGGGGGGTCACTTTCAACCTTATTTTTCCTAAATGCATTTTTCATCTTTCTAAACTCATGGTCCATTGGCAAGAACTGGCGATGACAATCAAACCATGTATTTTTTCTGCCATACTTTAAAGTGAATGCCTTACTATTTTCCATGCAATACGGACATGCTAGCTTTCCAGCTGTCATCCAACCAGACAACATCCCGTATGCAGGAAAATCATTAATAGTCCACATTAAAGAAGCACGCATGATAAAATTCTGCTTAGTTGATATATCATAAGTCAAAACGCCTTCAAACCACAATTGTTTGAGCTCATCTATCAATGGTTGTAGATAGACATCAATCAAACTTTTTGGATTTCGAGGACCTGGAATAACACAACTTAGAAAGATGTAGTGACTGGTCATGCACATTTCAGGAGGAAGATTATATGAAGTAAGAAATACCGGCCAACATGAATAAGGCGAAGCATTATTAGAGAATGGTGTGAAGCCATCTAAACACAACTCCAATCTAACATTTCTTGGTTCACTAGCAAAATCAGGATATATGTTATCAAAAAACAACTCCATGCTTCCATGCTTCAGATGGATGAGACAAGACACCCGGCGGCCTTCTATATTCACGATGCCATCTCATATGTGGGGCAGACCTCTTCGATGCATACAACCTCTTTAACCTAGGAATGAGAGGTAGATAATGCATCGCTTGAACTGGGACCATCTTTCCAGCCGGAGTCCTCTTATAACGAGTATGTCCACAAAACTTACAATTTTCTAATTCACTATCAGTCTTGTAAAACAACATGCATCCATTAACACAACAATGAATTCTATCATACGTCAATCCTAACTTGGACACCAAACGTTTTGCCTGATAGAAGTTATTTGGTATGTTAAACTCCGGATTAACTAGTTCACCCAAAAGATCAGTCATTGAGTCCATAACAGCATTAGGAACATTCCAATCTGATTTAATATTAATTAATCTAACCGCAACTGACAAGGCAGAATGCGGACTCCCTTCACATAGTGGACGACTAGACTTTTCTAATTGATCATAATAGTGTCTTGCTTCTTCATTAGGAGCTTCATCAAAATGTTGTTCCGGTTCCATCCCACCTTGAACCCCGAAAGCATCATTGATCATTTCATGAACCCTATCATGTTCAACCCTATCATGTTCAACTCTAACTTGTTCAACCCTAATTTGGCCATGTGGTGCAACCATATTATATACATCAACAAGCATCGAATTATCATGTTCAACCCTATCATGTTCAATTCTAAGTTCAAGTTCAAATTCTAATTTCAAGTTCAAGTTCTAAGTTCAAGTTCTAATTTCAAGTTCTAAGTTCAAGTTCAAGTTCTAATTTCAAGTTCAAGTTCTAATTCTAAGTTCAAGTTCTAATTTCAAGTTCTAAGTTCAAGTTCAATTTCTAAATTCAAGTTCAAGCTCTAATTCTAAGTTCAAGTTCTAATTTCAAGTTCAAGTTCTAAGTTCAAGTTCAAGTTCAAGTTCTAAGTTCAAGTTCAAGTTCTAAATTCAAGTTCAAGTTCTAATTTCAAGTTTAAGTTCAAGTTCTAAGTTCAAGTTCAAGTTCGAATTTCAAGTTCAAGTTCTAAGTTTAAGTTCAAGTTCTAAGTTCAAGTTCTAGTTCTAGTTCTAGTTCAATTTCTAATTTCAAGTTCAAATTCTAAGTTCAAGTTCAAGTTCTAAGTTCAAGTTCTAATTTCAAGTTCAAGTTCTAAGTTTAACTTCAAATTCTAAGTTCAAGTTCAAGTTCATGTTCAAATTCTAAGTTCAACTTCAATAATAATTCAAACTAGTCCTAAATTCAAAATTCAAACTAGTCTTGAAATCACAAATTCAAACTAGTCCTAAAATCCCAAAATCTAACTAGTGCTAAAATCCTAAATTCAAACAACTCCTTAAATACCCTAATTCAATCTAATCTTACAATTCCAAAATCGAACTAATTAACTCAAGAAATACCAAATTTCAAACAAATCCTAAGATACCCTAATTCAAACAAACCCCAACATTAAAATTTTCATTTCACAATCAACAAACACAAACTAACAGTCAAATAATCCCCAATTTAGCTAAATTACCAGATTTAAGGGATCCTAACAGATATGAGGAAACAATTAACAAGTTAAAATTACCCATATATTAAGGGGATAAATCAGCAATGTACAATATCAGGGAAAATCAAGAATAATTATTTTAGGAAGATCAATTAAGACTAAAACCATGCCTTTTACTATGGAGAAGTTATTTCCTTACCAAGAGAATCAAATCGGTCAAACATTATCAAATATAATCACATAAAATCAGTCTGCAATTGATTAAGGCAAGCATGAATAATTTATGACAATCAATAGATATGCAAGGGAGCTACATATTACAAGGAAAGAATAATTATTGCCCAAATTAAGTACCAAATATTCACCAATAGTATTGTAGCACTATACATTATCATAAGCAAGAACCTATTCGAAATTACATACAACAGTAAAAAAAAATGGTCCACATATATAATTAATCAAATAATTAAGGATTATGTCCTTAATTTCTGTACAACCTAAATGATTCAAATAAACCCACTTGCCAAATATATCAAGTATATAGTTACTGGCATATATATAATAAACAAAAAAATTTAGTACAACATTCAAAATGCTATTACTTTAATAAAGAGAGCCAGAGAAGGTATTTGGATTGGGTGAGCCAAATCAAATTTATTTTTATCAAATATAAAAGAGAGAAAATTTGCCCATTTTTAATTAAGGTAAAGAAAGTCAATTACTCATAATACACCACGAAAAACAAGCAAGGAAGAAATCAAGCAAACAATCATAATTATTTAAGACATAATAGTCTTTCCAAACCAATGAATTCTCACATGTAATAATTTACCAAAATTGACCATATCAGAAAATTGGTAACAATATATATAATTTAGTGACATGATGAAATCAAGGTTTACTAATAAGAGAGAATGTTGACTAAATTCAGCAAATTGATTTAGAGATTATTGAGAATTGGAAGAAACAAACATCAATCCGATTTACCAATTTACCTACGAAATTGCTATCAAATCAACAAATTCTACTAATTAAGGGCAATTGTCAATTAAGGAGAGGGCTAAATCAATTGTTAATATACACATGCCACATTAACTTATGGTCAATCAAGACTTAAACAAGTTGATTTCAACACATAAATTCACGCACTAGTTCTACCACAAAGTTAACACATTAGTTCCAACACAAAAATGAATGAAAGCGGAATGACACTAAAGCATTCTAAAGAATTGCAATACCTTATTTATACAAGAATTCTAGGTAAGGAAGAACACCAATGAACAAAACAACCCACCTGTATAAAGATTTAAGGCTTAAAATAAATATTCATACCTGGGGCAGATCTGTAAAGATCCATCCCTATCAAAATGTTTCATTTTTGTTGTCACAACATTGCTTGTTTGCTGGAGTTTTCTGATCGGGGGTGGCCTGGTCATTGCTTGTCCGCCGCCGGCTGCTGCTGCTGTTGTCACGGAGCTCGCTGGAGGAGTTGTTCTCGCCGAGAGGAGGAGAGGAAAGGGAAGAGAAGGCAGCGAGGAAAGGAGAGGGGGAACGGAGGTTTCGCCGGAGAGGGCGATGGTGTCTCTCTGTCTCGCCGACATCGATGGAGGAGGCGGCTGATTTTGGGAGAGGAGAGGAAGAGAGGGCGCCAGGGTTGCTGCTGGTCGCAGCTGCTGCTAGTCGCCGGAGCGAGGAAGAGAGGAGAGAGAGGGAGCGGTGGCTGCTGGAGAGGAAGAGAGGAGATCATTAATTTAGGATATTAGTTTTGATATATTAGAAGGAAGGAGATGGAATTTAATCTGGACCCTTGAATAATATAAGATGTAGGGCTGAGATTTGATCTAGGATTTAATTTAGAGATGGACGGACGGGATTAAATCACTTGGAATCTGAAATTGAAATAAGAATGGGCCAAAATTGAAATCAGCAAAGGCTAAAATTGAAAATGAGAATTTTAATTGAAGTGGCTAGAATTGAAATGAATTAGAATAGAATAGGCTAAAAGTTAAATGATTTTGAGGAAATTTAAAGAAATACTATCCAATTATAATACCATAAAATATTATAGTTAAAATTACCTAAATTTTTAAAACATTTGAATTATTTCGAGTTTTACTAATAATTTAAAAACATTTTAATAGTATTCACAATAATTTTTATAAAGTATGCATACTAAAATTACAATTTTTAGACAAAATCGATTAAAATTTTAGAATTCAAAATATGTTTTAAAAAATGCGTATCTAATCGGATAGCATTCCCAAAAGGGTTAAAGGTCGGTCAAAATTGGGTGTCAACACTAACCATCAAAAACCCCTAAATCATTCACTTACTAACTAACAATCAATCAAGCTAACAATCAATAAAAAAAACTAATTCAATACACTAATTAACAAATTCAATACTCAAATTGAAAGAAATTAAAAATAATATTATGAAACCCTAACCTTCAATTAAAGGAGAAGGGCAGTGGATCGAGGTCGGGGTCAGTTGGTCGGCAGCTGATGTTGATTGCTTGGAGCTCGCTTGCGGGAGTAGTTGAGGGAGAGACAGAGCAGCGTTGGAGATGTTGTTGTCGTTCTCGCCGGTGAGAAGAGACGGGAGGGAGCAAGGAGAGAAGAGATGAGAAGAGGAGGGCGACGGGAGGAGGGCTGCTGCTTCTCGCCGAAAATGGACTAAGAATGAGAGAGAGGAGGAGGTTGGGCGGCAGTAAGGAGAAAGAGATGAAGAATGAATTAGTTTAGGGTTGGTTCCTTTTGGTAGATTAAAATAGGAAAATAGATCTTGACCGTTGATTTAAAATAGATGTAAGGCTGAGATTAACTTGGAGTGAGATGGGTGGTCAAGATTAAAAGGGATGAGTTTGATTGAAATCTGAAATAATTGCAATGAGCAAAAGGGCTAAAATTGCGACTAAATTGAAATTAGAGGCTAAAATTGAAAGAGAATTGCATAGAAAGAGGGCAAGAATTGAAATAGAATGGACTATAATTTAAATAATTTAGAGGAAGAATAAGAAAATGCTATCCGATTAATAAAATACTACATATTAAAATATTTCACACATTATTAAAAACATCTAATATTTTAAAATATAAGTAAAGTAATTATTTTGAGTTTAACTATCGATAAATATAATAATTTAAAATAATAATATTTTTATAAATCATGCATACTAAAATATATAATTTTTTAGACAACCTTAATTTTTATGATTTGTTTTTATTTATGTTCTTCAATTGCAATTTCTTATTTTAAAAAAATAGACGTGTGCCTGTTAATTAAAAAAATTAAACATTCGCGAACGAACATAAAAATTTTCAAACAATAATATTATTTTTTGATATTTCTCT
>NC_064288.1:23415158-23442180 GCF_019186545.1 Solanum stenotomum
TTCAAGTTCAAGTTCAAATTCTAAGTTCAAGTTCAAGTTCTAAGTTCATGACATTCAAACATTCATCATCTAAATTCATGACATTCATCATCTACTCATAACACTTCAATTACTAATTTCTAACTTCAAATTATTAACACTTTACTAACTAGTCCTAAAATGAAATCCAAAAAAATCCCAATTCAACCTCAAATTACATATTCTCAACTTTAAACTAGTCCTAAAATACAAAAATGCTAATTCTTCACTAACTAACAATGCCCAATTTTTTTTAAAAAATCCTAAAATAAAAATCTTCAATTATCTATACCTAACTAGCAATAATCAAATCAAATTAACAATTGAATAACACAACCCAACAAACAAAAACAATAATATACTAACAAACAATCAATTAGAATCACTAGAATTGAATTTTTTTAAAAAAAATTTAACCCTACCTGCAGTGACGGCTAAGGCGGCAGGCAACGGGGAAGGGCAACACTGGGAGAGGATGACGACCGGCAACGGGGAAGGGCGGCGACAGCGATGGCGACGGGGAGGGAGATCGATATATATATATATAGAGAGAGAGAGAGAAGGGAGAGAATAAGAGTGAAGAGAGAGAGGAAAATAAGAAAATGGCAATATGTCTATTAGATATTTAATAAAAAGCGACGGACAGCTTCTCTAAGTCCGTCGCTTTTTTTAAATATAGTTGACCAACATTTTGACCAAAAAGCGACGGACTAATAGACACTGTCCGTCGCTTTTTAAAAATAGTTGACTAGATATTTTGACCAAAAAGCGACGGACTAAGAGATGCCGTCCGTCGCTTTTTTAAAAACTAATTAATAAATTAAAAACGACGGACAACGTGGTTATTTTTTAATTTATATATAATTATTTTTAATAAAAAGTGACGGACGGCATCTCTATATATATTAAATAAATAATTATTAATTATATATATATTTAGTGCAAAAATCCTCGAAAAAAAGCGACGGACTAAGAGATGCCGTCCGTCGCTTTTTGTAAAATAATTTTAAAAATAATTATTTTTATTAAAAAGCGACGGACAGTGTGGCAAAAGGCGTCGCTTTTTGGAGGACGTCGTCCGTCGCTTTTCTGTCCATTGTTTTTAAACAGTTTTTTAGTAGTGCGCGTACCCAGAAACTAGTATCTATAAATACAAATACAATAAATTCTAATTAAGGGAACTAAATAAAAAAAATACTAGTTTATTGTTGTTACACATGTTTGATTTGTTACACAAAATATTGTTACACATGTTTAATTTGTGATGTTTGGTAGCCACCAAGAAATTAATAGCTAAAATAATGGAAGTTTTTTTCCCTTATTTGATGTTGGCCCAAGCAACCAACCCAAATCGAGTAGTTTTTAAAATGTGTATTTAAATTTAGAAGTCTTAATTTTAAGAAAAATAAATAAAACGTAAATACCTTATATATAAATCATGGACCAGATAAAATGTTAACCCGTTAAGAAAAACCTCAAACCGTTAAGAACCAATAATTCGATAACAAAAAATATCAAAAGCGTTATCAAAACCGCTAAACCAATAACCCAATACTGATAAATTAATAAAAAAATTTTTATTTGGATTATCGGTTTCGATTCGATTTTGAACAATCCTACATTACATAGCAGAAAATGATACTACCACAGTATTATAATGGTATCAAAAAGGTATTCCTAAATCATACGATGGTTCATAAATGATACTACCACAGTATATTCATATTATTATGATATTGAAATTGTATAAATGAGGTGCAACCACTGTTTCACCAAGTCAACCCTCAATATGGCACATCTAACATCTTCAATGATATTATAACAAACATTCAGGAAAAAAATACACAAATGTTAAATGATACCAACATGGGATATTATCAAACAAACTAAAGGAGAATTGGACCTAGGCAAAAAAGGAGGCACATAGGATAATTTGTTTGGGCCGAATGGACATAAAGGAAGTTATTTGGAAAAACTACGTAATCACACATACATCACTACCATATATATTATGTTTACCTCTAGTTTAAACCAAGTATAACTTACACAAATTCCATAGTGTAAAGAGTAAATTACATCATATCCCTACTGTTTTTCTAATTACAATAATTCCTTAAAATTTGTACCTTCCGGATACATAAGTCACCATCCGGATACATTAATTTTAATACAAGAAAAATATTTCTGCTGCGCTAAAAAGGAAATAAAATCTGAAAATTAATTAAATCCCATAAATTACGCTTATGTTTCTTCTTACTCTCAATCATACAGAGGCAAATCCTAATAGAATGAAGAAATTCAAAATTTCAAATTGCTCCCCCCGTTCAACGAAGAAACCTTTTAGATTTGATTAAAAAACTTTTGTCAAAATTTTGGGTAAGCAAGGTGAGTTATTAAGGATACAAAAGTGATGAAATTGTTGTTGGACAAACGATATCCTTTCGAATCTTCAAGTTCATCAAAGATCCTTTCAATTTTGATTCAAGATTATCAAAAAAATTGAGATTCAAGATTTTTTATTCTCCCAGTTCAGCTAAGATCCTTTCAATTTTGATTCAAAATTGTTGAAAATTTTGAGATTCAAAAATTTTCTCCTAATTTATTGAAGATCCTTTCAATTTCGATTCAAAATTGTTGAAAAATTTGAGAAGATACATCATGAATATCTTTGTTACTTAACACTTTACTATTTATGTATCTTGTTTAAATTGATAAGTATTATATTTATACTAGATACATTAAATAAATAATTGTTGCCCATAAGATGTTAGATTTGAGATCGATACATTACTGTGTGGTAGTTGCTATGTAATTGATACATTTAGTATAAATTCGAATTTATGTATCATATCTAAAAAATTAGTGCATGACACATCACTATTTATGTATCTCGTTTAAATTGATAACTTGATAAGTATTGTATTTATACTAGATACGTTAAATAAATAATTGTTGCCCATAAGATGTTAGATTTGAGATCGATACATTACCGTGTGGTAGTTGCTATGTAATTGATACATTTAGTATAAATTCGAATTTACTATCATATCTAAATTTTTTAGTGCATGATACATTACTATCTATGTATCTCGTTTAAATTGATAAGTATTGTATTGTTTGCCTTGAAAGATATGTATACCTTACATAATGTATCATTTTATAGTTGATAATAATGTATCTTATACAATAAGATTGTGAAAGAAGGATGTACGTAAGCTGAAATAAAGTGTATCTATAAATGTATCACAATAAATAAGAATTAAGTTATCAATTAGATACATGAACAAACACAATCCATTAAAGAAATTGTTTATGAAAAACACCATAATAAAGAGAAAAATATTAGACTGTATGAAATTTTGGTGAAATTGAAACTAATATTATTATGAGACAATGAGAAGATTAAATAATAGTAATACAAGAATCCTAATCAATTTCAATAAATGATTAATTGTTAGAGTCCATAACCAACTCAAATTATGAAAAATTTACAAGTATTATATATATATTTTTTTAATCAAACACACGAGGTGAGTTTTATTAACCAAAAATAAAGAAACCAAATACAAATACCAAACCCAATAGTGATTTGGAAATAATAGAAAAACAAAACAACTACTAAATACTAAACCAAAAAAAAAAAAGAAAAACAAGGAAAAAGACAAAATAAAAAGAAACGACAACAAAAAAGGCAAGAGCTTCTACAGATATTATATTAATTATTGTCAAATAATAACTACTACTACCTATTTGGAACTTTGAAACTGATAAACTTGAGAGAGATACCTTCTGAAAATCAAAATGAATTTGAAATTTGTAACTGCTAAAGAAGTGGAGAGAATTTAGGGATAAAATGGAGGAGTGAAATAGGGAGTGGGAAAGGTTGGTGTAGGCTGAAAATAGGAGTGGAATATTTATGTATCCGGAAGATTTTATGAATTGGGGGAATTAAGGGATTTTTTGAAATTTTTAAAAAAGATAGGGATAAATGGATATTAAGGTAAGTAAATGTGTGTATATAAGTAATTTTAACAATTACGTATTACCACTTTTAATATTTATACCATATATATTAAAAGATTTAATCAGATACACAAATCCCTTAAATATGGTATTGGATAATTATCTTAAATTTAAACTTCTTAATTAATGGTCCATTAACAAGTTAGATTTTTTCTATTCCTATCTGCCGATATTGTTCCCCACTCCCATGTTCAGCAGCCCACTTTCTTTCTTCATCTTCTTCCTCTTTATTCCTTCATTCTCTCAATACATGTATGCATGTTCAAATCAGTATTTTACATATAGCTTTGTTTCTATTGTTTTATTATTCTCATGTATCTTGGTTTTGTATCTGAGTTAACATTCATAATGTTCTTAAGTTCAATTTTAAAAAGTTTAACAAGTTAGGTTATATATTTTTTGATTTTTTTGTTTCTCAAACACTTAAATGGCTGATCATTCTCAAAATCAGATGTTTCTTGTTAAAAGTACTACACATTAACAATATTATACTAAATCAGACAACTTTTATTTGTTTATTTTTACTCTTGAACTTCTCATTGCAAGGACTGACTCTTCATCCGTCAAAATTCAAGTTGAGAATAGATATAAGTATAGGAACGACCCAATCAAGATGGAAGAATTACGTCAAGTTTTAATTAACAGAACAAATACACCATTAGATATGCAACAATGTTGGATACACATTAGGTGTACATGTATCTAGTTAAGAGTTCATATATCTAACTTAAAATTATATGTATCTATGAGGAAAAAATCCAGAAGCTAAAAAAGGAAGAATTTTGAAATTTTTTACTTTTTGTTTTGATTAAGGGAAAATATACAAGTACCCCCCAACCTATGCCCAAAATCTCTGAGACACACCTAACCATTACTAAGGTCCTATTACCTCCTCGAACTTATTTTCTAATTAATTTTCTACCCCTTTTCGGCCTACATGGCACTATCCTTGAAAAAATTGCCAACACGCTCTGGGCCCACAAGATAGTGCCACGTAGGCCGAAAAGGGTTAGAAAATTATATATAAAATAAGTTTGGGGGGTAATAAGACCTTAGTAAAGATTAGGTGTGTCTCAGGGATTTTGGGCATAGGTTGAGAGGGGGGTACTTATGCATTTTCCCTTTGATTAATGATAAGACAGATATTCTACCATCTGATTTGTTCCTAAATTCGTGCGTTTCAGATACATTTCATAGTTAGATACACATAATTATATGTATATGCTTATTATGTATCCGAGATACATGTTTTTGAATATAATGTATAAAAATGATACTTGATACATCAAATTAATAAAAGATACATGAAATTCAAATTAGATCATATAAATAGATACATGAAATTAATACTAGAAACATATAACAAATACACTAAATAAATCTAGATACGTCTATGATACACATGGATGTACATGTATGATGATCATGTATCTAAGTGTTTAGTTTGTTGGATACATCATGTATTGATAATAGATACATCAAATTAATGGGTTTATTATTTTGAGAGTAATAAAATGAAATTAATCAAATTACATGACTAAGATATACATTTTTTTTTTGGGTTTTATTAATAATATTAATGAATTTATTAATTCAAAGAATAATAAAATGAAATTGATAAAACATAGATACACTCCTTGATTTTCGCCTTATATTAAGAGATTTGATTAATTTAAATTTTCAAAATCAATTGTCCATGCAATTTGAAAATCCTCAATTACATCTCTAATTAAGGAAATCAGTTATAACCAATTAATTTAAGCAAATAAAATATGTATCTTAGTTTTAAAATTCGGCAGATACATGGATCTCACAGATTTCAACTCGTATATCCTAAGCATGAAATATGGTAGAGGAAGTAATATTTAAAACTATCGGGAATCTTAGTAATTAGGACCTAAACTAGGGGGATTTATGTAGTTTGCCCAAGTTATTTAAGAGTGGGCTATGAAGAGTTTTTGGCCAAAAATATCCTTAAACTATACCCCAAACTTAAATTACATCCTTAAAATATCTTTTTTTGGCAAAAAAACATCCTTTAAATATTTGAAAGTTAACCATTTTCATCCTTCTGTTAGATATCGTCAAAAAACTAAGGGATCCTACAAAAACATGAATAGTTCACGTGACTATAAACAAAAGTTTTCTTCCATAATTTCATTACCTGCAATAAGAAGTTCCTGAAAAAAAAATTAAAATCTTAGATACCATTGCTTACTGAAAACAAAAAATGTTTGGAAGATGTGATGATACATGATCTGCTTTTTTTCTCATTTAGTAACGGAAAGAAGCTGAAAATTAATTATCTTTACCTTTTTCAAAGGCAAATTGTGTTTAGATCAATAAATTTTTGGCCCAATCTAATATTGAAGTGATCAAAATATTGATTATGTTTCGCATTTGAGTTTCATTCTACATTATTAGAAGTGGAAATCTCCAACAAAACCCGTTTCTAGCATATTATTGAGAAGAAACATATTTCAACTAATAATATTTTTAATATCAAATTACATGAAAAATAAATGAAAAAAACTGTCAAATTAAAAGATTTTGCATAATGCTAAACTTAATTACAAAAAAAGTTCACAATAGTATTTTTGGCGTATCTAAGAATAATAATTATGAAGGGATGACTTGATTTTTGTGGGATTTGTTAGTTTTCTGATAAATTCAAGTAGAAGGATGAAAATTGCTCACTTTTAAATTCTTGAAGGATGTTTTCTGCTAAGAATGATACTTTAAGGATGTAGTTTAAGTTTGGGGTATAGTTTAAGAATAATTTTGACCAAAAACTCGGGCTATGAATGTAATTATTATTATTTTTGTCTAGTAAGTGTAGTTTTCCCTTAATATTATTGCTTTATGAATTTTGCACTATTGCATTAAAAAAGTTGTAAAGTTATGGCTATCTAGATTAGAACATTTGACCTCTTATGACAAAATATTTAACTACACCAAGTAGACAAGAGTGTATCTAATNCAACTAATAATATTTTTAATATCAAATTACATGAAAAATAAATGAAAAAAACTGTCAAATTAAAAGATTTTGCATAATGCTAAACTCAATTACAAAAAAAGTTCACAATAGTATTTTTGGCGTATCTAAGAATAATAATTACGAAGGGATGACTTGATTTTTGTGGGATTTGTTAGTTTTCTGATAAATTCAAGTAGAAGGATGAAAATTGTTCACTTTTAAATACTTGAAGGATGTTTTCTGCTAAGAATGATACTTTAAGGATGTAGTTTGAGTTTTTGGTATAGTTTAAGAATGATTTTTGATCAAAAACTCGGGCAATGAATGTAATTATTATTATTTTTGTCTAGTAAGTGTAGTTTTCCCTTAATATTATTGCTTTATGAATTTTGCACTATTGCATTAAAAAAGTTGTAAAGTTATGGCTATCTAGATTAGAACATTTGACCTCTTATGACAAAATATTTAACTACACCAAGTAGACAAGAGTGTATCTAATACAAAATCATGCTGATAAATAACAATTATACGTTGTCCATGAATAATCCCACCACTTACGTAAAATATTTCATATGTTACTATCCAAAACAGTGTGCCGCCCAGAGCTTCCAAATTTTGGATCCACCATAGATGGGAGAAGACAACAAACTTGGAACGTCACTTATGTGACTTGTTTTTTTAATTCTATCAGATTCACAAGACACTCAAAATTCATTTAAAGAAACTTCAATTTAGAAGTTCAATATTTTCATTTCACAATTTATACCAAAAGATATGAGCAAACAAACCTTTTTTTTTCGCAATTGGGTCGATTTAAGTCATAGTCCAAGTTTAATATATCCATATCCAGCATTAAAAGAATTGTCCCCTCCTCTATTTATAACATGATGATATAAACCACAAATTCTTGATTGACAATAAAAGTAGTGGACCAGTTTGAAGAAAAAATTGTTCAAAAGACAAACTACATGAACAAGTAGAGGAAGGCAATAGAAGGATGAAATCAATCTTGATCAAGTGTGATACATGAACATATTAACATAACAATATAATCAAACAACAGAATCAATCAATCATTTACAGTACAAAATAAATCATAATTTTCTCACACAACATAAACTAAAATTAAACCAAATCATGTGAATAACTTAATTAAGATATGGAAAATCTTCTCCTCCTAGGCTTAGTAAGATCTAGAGCAGCATCATCAACAATATTCGAAGTGTCCTTTGATCCATGTTTAAAGGGATTGAATTTGCCTAATGTTTTGGAGACAGAAGAAAAGAAGGTTGTTTTCTTCAAACTCCCTTTATGACTAGCTGATGTTCCTTGAGTAGAAGTTGTTGTTTTCTGTATATCTGCTATATACATCTTCATCTTTAACAACTCTGTTCTTAAAACTTCATTTTCCTTTACGAGGGAAACATCGGCTTGTAATTGGTTCCTTGTTGCCATGGCTTCAGGCATGTTGTTATTAGTATCATCTGCTGCCCCGCTCCTTATCTTGAGTTGATCGAAATAGAGAGCATGAAGTACTATTTGCACTGGCAAACGTTTGTTTTGAGAAGCATGGACTCTTGCTTCATGTGATAGTTTCAGAGGATCCATCACACTGCACACTTTTTCTCTTTCAATTTCATCCAAATGTGGATGTGCCTGCAATTTTAGCACAAAATATGTTGATTAATTGCTGTGTTTGGCGTAATCAATATAATTGTTAACGTCTTGTAGATACTCATATACATAAATATATATTTAAAGATCTCACCTTCAAGTAGATATCAACAGCTCTATAAAGATCATCATCAGCCTTTCTCGCGCCCTTAGGAACCAAAATAGCAATTCCATTGAATTTTGATATACTGAGATCTCCAAAAGTAGCGATTTCACCAAGATATGCATCGACAGTCTTTGCAACTCTCTGCATCGCGGTGGTACAAACGTCTCCAAAATCACCACCTTTAAACACTGCTACACTCTTCTCTTTCTCCATAAATCCAGAAATGATTCTCCTAACGCTCTCAAGATCGAAAAGTCTTTCTCCATCATAAGTAAAAGACAACACTAACAGATCATCGACTGTCACATGTTCTAGTATTGCTGATATCCTTTTCTCCAATTCATTCTTGCAGCTACTGGCTGCTCTTAAGAAAATAGCTGTACGCAGGAGACAACACAAGAAATTGATTGGAAAAGCTGCTTTCTCCGCAGGCAACAGAGTCACAATCGACTCCAGAAGTTCCCGTTGATGCATTCTCATGTCTGAATCCTCTGGTTCCATTAATCTCGTGTTGTTTCCTGAGTGGTCACGTACAAGATCACGAAGAGATCTCTCTGTATATGTGATTATAGCACTTGCTATTGTTAACGCTTTTGCCCCACGAGCTTTCATTGCAACAATAATTCTCTCGAAAAAAGCTACATCTAAGATAGTTAACTCTTCCGTCCACCAATTTGGTGGTGATCTGCTAGGAAAATTCGCTTCCACACACGCCTACAAGGATATAATTATAATTAAGTTGAGTCTATCACCTAATCACATAAGAATAGATAATGTATAACTACCTTAGCACCGGCGATGTCAACACATCTTTGAATGATATTGAGATCATGTGCAAGAGGAAGAAGATTTTCACATGACTTTAACACGACAAGTGCACCAGAAAGGCTAGTCAAGGCAACTTGAGCTAGAAAATCCTCTGTTCGGCTTGCGAGATTGTTGTCACAGTATTTATCAGTCATTTGAAGATATTCAGCAGCACAACGAAGAGCAGCAACGTTATGTACTGTGATTTCAAAGTTAACTCCGTAGCAGAACTTAGCTGCCTTCTCAAACATCTCTGGCCCTCCAGGAATATCCGATAAGTTTATACGACTTACATCACTTTCTTTAGTATCAAGTATAAGTTTCCTTATGTAATTGCTCTTTGCTACTAGCATGAACTGACATAACAAAAACAACAACATTAATTAATTGTCATTGAATTCAGTATTAATTGCTGCTAAATATCATTTTTGGTGCAGTGGTACTAGCTAGCTAGATCTTGAATGTGTACATACCTTGTGAAGATTAAAGTTTGCTTCACCTACTTCAACAATAACATCAGTTGGAATTTCTTGTGAAAATACCCTGTAGCATGGACTATAATGTTAACACAAAACAAAACAGATATATTATGAATACATGAAGGAAAAAGATTAATTAAGAGATAGTACTAGTACCATTGGCCAGTTCTTTCCATTGCAAGAGAAAGTCTATTGGTATTCTTGAGAGGAGTAGCCATGTGAGATTTTAGTGCATAGAGGGAAAGTTTTATGTGGATATAATAAAACTAGGGGTCTTATTATAAGATATATAGAGAAAAGTTGGTTTATCTTGACGTGACTTTTTCATCCTCTTTATTTCTATTTTCTAATATAATCTAAAGTTATATTGTATCTACTATGCCTTTTTGGATAACAAGAGTAACTTTTTTTTATCTTTACTAATAAAACCTATCATAGTCTTGTAGTTTTCTAAACTTATGTCATTGTCCATTCTACCCCTCAATTAACAACAACTTTACAACAATTTTATCTTTTTAGCTTTTATTGTCACTTTTTTGTTATACTCCCTCCCTCTGTCCCTAATTACTTGTCTATCTTTTCTTTTTTAGTTGTCTCTAATTACTTGTCAATTTTAACAACTCAAGAAATGACAATTTTTTTTTTACTTATTATACCCTCAATTAACTACTTTGAAAAAGGTAGAACTTTTCAAAAATTTTAAGTTTTTAATTAATCTACTTCATAATTAATAGGGATAAAATGGTAAATTCACTATAACAATCATTATTTTCTTAATAGGTGTGTCAATTAAAAAATGAACAAGTAATTATGGAGAGAGAAATATTGTACCTACTCTGCCTTTTTGGATAGCAAGAGTAACTTTTTTTATCTTTACTAATAAAACCTATCATAGTCTTGTAGTTTTCGAAACTTATGTCATTGTCGATTCTACCCCTCAATTAACAACTATACAACAATTTTATCTTTTTAGCTTGAATCTTTTTGCTTTTATTGTCACTTCTTTGTTTGATCTTGACTTGTGTCTTGGATCAAGTGCACCAAGTAAACGAGAACATTATTAAATTACCTATAGTAAAACTAAACTTATGTGAATTTCGTTGAATATGTATGCAACAATGTTTTCGGCATGTTGTACGGGATAAAATTCGGGTTTGGTAGGTAGATTTATACGTTTTAACACGTAGAAGCATTATCTTAATTATATTTGGATCAGGGTTAGTATTTCAATTCTCGATCCATTAGATAACAACAACATGACATAAATATATGACATCGGGGGTTTGTCAAATCGGTGATATCGTGATGTTTGTATGTGATCTGTGGCTACATATATTGTTTTCACTAGACCTTCTCCCCTCGATCTTTGTTTATCACCTAGTCGAGGGCTCGAGGCGAGCTCTCAACAATCTTCGACCGCACACCATTCCAATTGTCCTAATTGCCCCAAAGCCAAATCAATATTTTGATTGATTTCATATTCTTCTTCTTAGAATAATAATTTTTTTTTAAATTTATTCTTATTTTATCGACTAAGTCAAAAAGAAAAGAATTTAATTGATCCTAATTTCACTTATCTTTAACAACCCTCATTCAAGAAAATTTAATTGTTACGGCAGACACATAATTTCTCCGATAAACAAATGTAGATATTTTATTCTCAAGATATATATATATATATATATATATATATATATTACCTTAAAAGCATGAACTCCTAACTTGAATGTTAAATTACTATAATATTCCTAACTTAGGTTTTGACTTTTTCGATGAGTTGTGACTTTTTCGATAAGTTGTGACTATTTTCAAAGGGTTGTGATTTTTCGATGAGTTGTGACTTTTTCAAAGGGTTGTGATTTTTTCGATGAGTTGTGTCTTTTTCAAAGGGTTGTGATTTTTCAATGAGTTGTGACTTTTCCAGTTGTGATTTTTTCAATTAGTTGTGACATTTTCAAAGGGTTGTGACTTCTCGGAAAAGTTATGACTTTTCAGATAAGACACAAAAAATATTTGTTCATACTACCCTTTGTTGGCTATAAATACAGGGGCTTCTTCTCAATTTTCCACCACAATTTTTTTAATCTTCTACTCTTCTTCTTCTTCTTGTATTTCAAAATTTTTTGTGTGATTTATTATCGTTGAGTGAGTTCGAAGTTTAGCGGAATATGAGGTACCACTATTTTGATTACATAAGTCGTTCTATCCTAAGAGGGTATATTCCATAACCTCGAGTACTTGAGGAAAATAATTTTGATGATATAATAATTTTTTTCCCTTAATATATACATTATTAGTATGTAATGTTCCAATATACGAAGTTAACATGATGTAGTCTAAATTCATTTGTTTTTGTTAACAATTTCTCTTATAATGTAGATATAGGCTTCTGAATATCTTTTTCTGAAATTTAGAGAATTGTCATGATTTATTTTTGATGCTCAAGACAAAAGAATGATTTTTTTTTATTAATGTTACTTATGTGATTTAGACTCTCAAAAAATTTGCTTCAAAATAGTTATTACTATATAAACATTGCCCTTTTGTTTTACTTATTTACTATTTCATAATATTTTAGTATTTTGGATGAAGAAAAGTTCATATGACTTGTAATAATGCCAATTAAAGTTTGTATTAGTTTAATTTTTATTATTTATTTAATAGTTAATTTTATGAGATAAATATTTTCATTAATGAAAATATATATTTACATTTGGGTGGGTATTTGTATTTAAATTACTGTATTAACTACAAAAAAATGCTCAATTTATGGGGGTTATTTTGTCAATTTGTGGCATTTTTGGGACCCCACAAATTAAATTGTGGCAGTTTTTTAAAACGCTACAATTACTCTTGCCACGAGCATATTTGTAGAGGTTTTAGTAAACCTCCACGACGCCCCCCACAAAATGACTAATAAATTTGTGGAGGTTTTATAGTATCAATTTGTGACGATTTAGAACCTTCACAATATCATCTCAATATTTTAAATTTTTATTTTTGTAGATTTAATTTTTTTGTTATATAAGATCAATATTTACATAATTTGATTTGTGGAGTTTTATAAAATTATTATTATCGTAATAATAAAAATGAAATTCGATTTACATTAAGCCTTAAAAATAATATAAATAATCTTATTGAATAACGCACTTAATGCAAATAAAATTTCACTAAACAAATTTATAATTATAAGCTTCACAAGTTCAAACTCATGTCAAATAAAAGTAATACAAACTTGTGTATAATAACTTCAACATTACATTTTAAATGATAAAACATTCACAACAACTAAATATAAAAAATTCTATATCATTTGTTTGATGATTTAGGTTGTTGCTAGTCAATCTCTTATCCAAGGTGAAGTAAGCTCTATCCCTGGATCAATCTGAAACAAAAAAATATATACATAATTAGATAAACATATATTGATACATATATATATTTTTGTATGTCTTGAAAAAATTAATGAAAGTTCATTTCATCCCAAAGCAAATTCATATAAAGCTTTGGTTTGAAATTTTTTTATAAAATTATGGATGAGAGAAATTTATTTTGATGTTCTCTCCTATACACTTATGTGAATAATAGCGATTTCATGATTATTTCTACGGAAACAAAAGCTAGGTGTACGGAATAGGAAAATACATATTTTTAAGTTATACTTATATTGATCACAATCTCATGTGCAAAATTATCCTTTAATTTGCACTAGTCAAATCCAATCAAGAATAAAACTATTAATGATACTTAAATAAACAAAAATAAAATTGAGGCTTACCTGAAATCAATTGAAGGTCCCCTATAAATAACTTTACAATGTGATGAAACTTTTAACAAAACCTGAAATATGTAAAGGCATTAATGTGTTAGGTTTAACAACTTGTAAAATACAAAATGTCTACAAATTAAATAATACTAAGATCAATATTTACATTTAAAATTAAGATCAATATTTATAATCAAAAAATTATTTACCATCTATTCCATTGTGCATAACCTACAGGAGAACAAATTATTTAGCAAAAAATTAAAATTTATACTCACCCAAAAGATTGCCAGAAAATGAAGTAAAAAAAAAAATTAGAGGTAAAGGGAAAGAGGAGAGGGTGAAGTAAAAGTAATAAGTTTAGGTGGAAGATGATATGGGATTTGTGTGTGGGAGTTTTACGTGGGAAGTGGGGGTAGTTATTTGGTTGTTTTGAAAATTTAAGGGAATTAGTGGGAAATTTTGGTTTAAGGCTATTTTTAATATTTTGGAGGGAAAAATATTACTATTTATTTTTTATGCACAGAACAAGCTTTTTCTTCAAGCTTTTTCTTTTTAATGATTATTAATAAATAACTAATTAATTAATTTGACTTTAGTATTACAAAAGCTTAAATAAAATTAAAATTTAAGCAAAAATAAATATTAATGAATATGACTTTATAAGATATCTTGATACAAATTGTAGTACTACTATATATAAGATAAAACATTGAAGTGAAATTGGATATAAAAAGTAGAAAAAATATTTAAGTATATCTTAATAGATTAAAAAATAAAGAATCAAAGATTACAATCCAATTGAAATGAAGAAGGAGAATGTGTGAATATATAATGAAATTAACTTTCAACATTAATTCTTTTATATATATATTGTAACAAAATAAATTTTGGGGGGTCGATAATCGACATAAACTATTCTAACTTATGAAAATTCTCTAACCCCCTTAATAAAACTATCACAAAATGATTTATATTGTGGGAGTTAGAAAAAACGCTACAAAATGTATTAATAATGGAGTTTTTAAGAACTCCCTCAAGTTAACCGCCATAAATTGAACATTTTTTTGTAGTGAATGTCAGTGTACTCTTCTTATTTTATATTCTTTCATCAGCAAACATTCAGACAAAATGTAGAAAATCATTATCATCATAATTGAAAGTAGAATCATAAACTTTAAATATCATATGTTATTCATCCTTGGATCTCCTGAGAAGTTTGGAAACGTATCGATGCACCCTACACTTGAGTGTATACCTGAAAAATACGTCGGCAACAAAACAAATGGCACAGAATTTTGAGCAGATCCATAGTGATAACCTACTTGCTTGCAGAAAAAGTGTACATATCCTTCCTTGAAAAGCCACAGCATTTTCATTACTATCATATGTGCATGATTAATGCACTTGCCACATGGAGGAGGCTTGGATATATGGAGGATTACTTATATATAACAACACCAATGCACAGAGGAGCAAAATAACTCCCATAGACACAAACCATAAGGATGCGAATGAAGAAGAACACTGAAATTGAGGAAAATCAATCCGATCTATTCCATTGCAACTCTACACGTATTTATACAAGGAGAGAGAAAAAATCTAAATTATAACTACCTTATAGTTGTCCATGAGCTGGAAGTTACAACTCACACTAACTAACAAAATAACCAACTAGTCTAACTAACTAACTAACTAATAACATTTAATTAACTAAGCTAATCTCAATACCCCTCCCCCCCCTCAAGTTGGAGGAGTGGAAAACACTGACAACTTGTGTAGTGCAGCTGAATGTTTAATCCCAGTCAATGTCTTGGTCAATATGTCTGTCAGGTTATAGTTGGATCCTATGTGATGTAGTGAAATAAAGCCTGCTTGTAATAAATTTCTCACAAAATTATAGTCAACTTAGATATGCTTGGTCCTTTCATGGAAAATAGGATTTCGAGCAATGTGGAGAGCTGATTGATTATCACAATATACATCAATGAGAATTGGTAAGGGCAATGTAAGTTCTTCAAACAATCTTTTAAGCCAAACTAATTCACCTTCAACCTTTCTTAGGGCCCTATACTCTGCCTCAACTTAAGATAGANGGCTTACCTGAAATCAATTGAAGGTCCCCTATAAATAACTTTACAATGTGATGAAGCTTTAACAAAACCTGAAATATGTAAAGGCATTATGTGTTAGGTTTAACAACTTGTAAAATACAAAATGTCTACAAATTAAATAATACTAAGATCAATATTTACATTTAAAATTAAGATCAATATTTATAATCAAAAAATTATTTACCATCTATTCCATTGTGCATAACCTACAGGAGAACAAATTATTTAGCAAAAAATTAAAATTTATACTCACCCAAAAGATTTCCAAAAAATGAAGTAAGAAAAAAAATTAAGAGGTAAAGGGAAAGAGGAGAGGGTGAAGGAAAAGTAATAAGTTTAGGTGGAAGATGATATGGGATTTGTGTGTGGGAGTTTTACGTGGGAAGTGGGGGTAGTTATTTGGTTGTTTTGAAAATTTAAGGGAATTAGTGGGAAATTTTGGTTCAAGGCTATTTTTAATATTTTGGAGGGAAAAATATTACTATTTATTTTTTATGCACAAAACAAGCTTTTTCTTTTTAATGATTATTAATAAGTAACTAATTAATTAATTTGACTATAGTATTACAAAAGCTTAAATAAAATTAAAATTTAAGCAAAAATAAATATTAATGAATATGACTTTATAAGATATCTTAATACAAATTTGTAGTACTACTATATATATATATAAGATAAAACATTGAAGTGAAATTGGATATAAAAAGTAGAAAAAATATTTAAGTATATCTTAATAGATTAAAAAATAAAGAATCAAAGATTACAATCCAATTGAAATGAAGAAGGAGAATGTGTGTATATATAATGAAATTAACTTTCAACATTAATTCTTTTATATATATATTGTAACAAAATAAATTTTGGGGGGTCGTTAATCGACATAAATTATTCTAACTTATGAAAATTCTCTAACCACCTTAATAAAACTATCACAAAATGATTTATATTGTGGGAGTTAGAAAAAACTCTACAAAATGTATTAATAATGGAGTTTTTAAGAACTCCCTCAAGTTAACCGCCATAAATTGAACATTTTTTTGTAGATTACAAATGTATTATCAAGTTAACAAGATTTTCTAACTTAAAAAAATATTATTTTAAAATATTTCGAGTTCTTTTTTTGAAAAAACA
This sequence comes from Solanum stenotomum, assembly GCF_019186545.1. Lineage (NCBI taxonomy): Eukaryota > Viridiplantae > Streptophyta > Magnoliopsida > Solanales > Solanaceae > Solanum > Solanum stenotomum. Next base: position 23,432,260 of record NC_064288.1, read on the forward strand.
AATCTCACAACAAATGTGAAATTATGTGAATATATAAAATGTAGTTGTTCTCTTTACATGCTCATATGACATCTAAACAATTTGACGTGGAATACACAAGCAAAGCACATCTGGTTAGATGACAAGAAAAATACAAAACAATTAATGTCTATAAGGTAATATTAGTGAGATAAGACTAACTACATGATTGAACCTCATCAAAGTGAAATAAATATATACATTATTACATCTAACTAATAAATTTTTCATTCACCATCTTCATAGGTTTGTGTGAATAAGATATATATATATGACGATTACTATAACATATATTTTGAATTGATAATCACGTGCAACACACGAATCAAAAAACTAGTATATATATATATATAGAAAGAAAGAATAGGAGCTTGAAAATAAATATCCACCTCTAAGAATGCAAGTTGATTGAATATGCAAAATATTTAGTAAGTGAAAATGACTGGACGAACGAAAGGCGAAAGTTCTAGAGTAATATTTAACCTTATCTTTGTTTGAAAATATTCCTTTTGTTTACGTAAAGAGAATGATACTGTTACTATTTTAGGAGTCAAAACTAAATTTTTTTATTTATACTATTTTATTTGTATAAATTTATGTCACACTTTTTGCGTCTTTAGATTCAAATCATCTAAATTTTAAAGGCATAGTTCTAAATCTATTTTGAATCAATGGAAAAAAAATACAAACTTATATTCGCGTCCTTTTAATTTATTTATATTTTATTCATTTTTAGTTTGTGTTTTTAAAAAAAAATATTTTCTAATTTGACAATTCTCTAATTTTAACATTTCACATGATATTTGAAAGATCAAAAAAATTAAAAATATTTTAGTATGTGATACATATCCTGAATATAAGATCATAAAACTAAATTTGTATATTTTTAAATTCTATGCCTAGATAAACTAAAGACAAGATAAATTAAAGGCATAATACATAAACTTCTCATTTAACTTAGTTTTATCTATATTTATTTATTTATTTAACTTTGAGTGTGTATAAATACACACTTAAATTTGTATATAATTTAACAAGTAGACATATACGTCCTACTTAATGTCTTAATTGGCAATTTGCATTTTACACGATATTTTACGTAACGTCCTACAAGTATTGTATCACGTAGAACATGTGTATTTACTTATTCATTTTTATATAAATTTAAATTTCTACTTTTGAACAGTCAAAGCTAAAATAAATAAATGTCAAATGAGACAAATAAAATGACATATTTATATATTATGTTTACACAAAAATTGAAAAAATAATGTTTTTTTGTATAATTTAAAAAAGGAGTAAACTAGAAGGTTTGGGAGTCCTAAGAAAAGGACAAGAGAAGTAAAAAGATGGAAGAGGAGGGTGGGTGGGTGGACATTTCAAAGAAGCAAGCAAAGGGAGTAAAAGAGAAATTCAATAGTACAATTTGCCAATAATGTTTTTTGTTTTGTTTTGTGTGTTTTTCACACGTATTTGATATTTGATATTCACATTGCAACTGATTATTTTTAATTCACACCATACAAAATCACATTTAAACGAAAACACTTCCTATCAAATATTTTTTTTATATCTAAAGTTTGAACTCACAAATTCTAATTAAAAAAAAAATAGTCTCATTCGCTCCGCCATATTCTCGGATAATATTTGTGGAGAATGTTAATCATTTTTGGGTCGTAGTATTTGGTTGAATTAACATAATAAATAAAGAAAAAGACAAAGAATAATAATTGAACAACCCCAATCCATAGCTCTATAATAGACCAAGGGCGGAGAAATCTAGGCCACGCGAAACGAGTGGCTTAAACTTGTTCCTCCAGCTGTTAAAGACTTTGGCTCCATAACTCTAATATGTAATGGGACCAACTCCACATCATTGACATGTTCAATGTACACATATCATAATCCTTTTGTGGGTCACCACACCATCTCACTTCATCAAATCATTGCCATCCACGTGTAACAAAAATTTAAGTATTTTTTTATTATATAAAAAAATTACTTTTATTAAACGAAAAGAGTATATCTGAATCATTGATAGCTACTATTGGAGCCGAAAAATTAATAGCAAGAACCAAATAAAACCCAATGGGTAAATTTAAATTATGAGGTTTTCGCTTGAATAGAGTATTGAAGTTTGTGACCATAACACATTTTTATTAGTTAATGATATTCTCAACACGTCCCATTACATGCTGGTCTAACGAGCCAAGCTTGTGCATTTATTTTTTTTATAATTTGAGTGGCAGTGAAATTTGATCCAGGTGCTCTACCTATTCTTATATCATATTGAAGCATATGATTATATCATTTAAAAGTTTAAGTTATTAGAGAAAACACATTTTTATTAGTTAATAATATTCTATTAACCGAGAGACTTGTATTTGAACTTGGAAAACAAAGAATGCATTAATCCACTTGGATAACTGGATCACTAGAAAATCGAGAAGTGTCTGCTTCACCAATTGTTTTGTCAGTTACTTTCCTTTTTTCGATATTATAGACGTAATTACTGATGTCATGAAGAAAACATGGTCCCTCTTTGGATAAAAAATTCAGAATATCCAACATCTAATCCTAATTTAATATTCTGATATAGTAGATTCGATCTCTTTTTTTCTTCTTGATTCGGTATTCAATATTTATATTGGATTCTAACTAAATTTGAATTTGTATGATAAAATCTCACATTAAAGGATAAAATATCTTCTAATAAAAACGACTTCATACCCAAAGTTGTTAGGGTTTTATCCTGATTTTCTTATCATAATTTAAGATTTATTTTTCCTTAAAGAAAAGACAAAACATTACCATAAATATTTTTACGGAAAATATAATATTCTTTCATATTTGATTTAATCTTTTATGAGTAAGTTGTCAAGTGCCGCTTGGAGCGTTAGTTGAACTCTAAGTCTGTAATACCAAAGGTTGAAACTAAGGGAATGACAAGCGAGAGAGACATCAACGCTGCTAGCACCACCAACATTAGGTCGGATGGTGGAAAGAAGCACCGAAAGAGAGGGAAGCCCCTTAAGAGTAATAAGGAATTACTACTCAACCCTACACAAAACGAACCGTTGACATCTCACACACTTTCGACCATTGAAGCAAGTGACAAGGAACGTGGTGAAAAGCCCATTGACCTCACCCCCGAAGTAGAGTGGATCGCGAGGATTGACACGACGAGGCATGTTGTGAAGACCTTAGGCAAGCGCTTGAACAAAGTCTATGACAAGTTCAAGACTTTCGAGTACTTCACCCTTGAAGAAAATGAAAATATTCGTAAAGAGTCAGAGGCACGTAGGCATGCAAAGTATGAGATGAAGAAAATTATCACTTCCTTGGAGTGTCGGCTCTTAGAGGCGTTAAGCACGATTGAAACCAAGAAGGCAAAGACGGAAGTGCTCAAGGAAAGAATAGAAGCTGGAGGATCTGCAACTCCCAAGGGAGATAGGGAGGCCAAGATCGAGGCTCTCAAGCCACTAATGTTCAAAGGCGTCCATGACGCGCAAGAGGTGGAGAATTTCTTGTGGCATTTGGAGAATTACTTCAAGTGTAACAGGGTGAAGAGTGACGAGAGCAAGATCAACAATGTGGTGTTGTACCTCTCGGAGATGACCATACTGTGGTGAAGGCTAAATGAGACAGAAATATGGAAGGAGCTTTGCACCATTAACACTTGGGAGAGATTCTGAGGGGAGTTCAAGAAGGCTTTTTCCCCTAACAACGTCATCTATGAGGCCAAGCGCAAGCTTAGGGAGTTGAAGCAGACGTGTAACACCTCGCTGTTTGAAAGGACTAGAAAGACTTAGAATTGGAAAGAAGCCATTTTTGGAAATAATCAAATTTGGAAAGTTTGACAAAGTTAAGCCAAGTATGAGTTTTGGTCGACTTCAAACAATCATAACTCCTAGCTCAGGATGAGTTAGGTGTTCTATCAGATACCGTAGGAAATATCTTTGAATTATCTTTTCAACGCCACTGAGTTTGCTCAGTTTTGAGTTCGTATGAGAGATATGTCCATTCGAAGTTGGGCTGTCTAGATAAGGAAAGTCAAAACCGGATTTCAGAAGGGCATTATGGTCTTTTCACTACCCAATTAATTAAATTCATTTTTGGTAATTAAGTTGGGGACAAAACTGATTGGATTTAGTTTACATTTCATAAAAATAAGTTAGGGTTTTGATAGAAGAGAAAAGAAGAGGAGAAAAGAGGAGAGGATCAAGGTGTTCGTTAAGGTTCTTGAGTTTTGTCGCGGATTTTCACCATGGGTTTGATCCCTAAGAGGTATGTAAGCTTTCATAGTGTTGGTTTTGTTCACCCACACGCCAATCATGTTATTTTCAGCGAAATTTCATTCTTGAAGTTGAAAGATTAGAGTTCTTGATGAGTTATTGAGAAGTGCTCTTGAAGTTCATCCTAAATCTTGTTGTGTTGGGGTTTTGATGATTTCTTGAGATGGAAGTGAGTGTTTTGAGGGCTGTATTGAGTAGATTAGAGTGTACTTATGTTAAGTAATCAAATCCGTGTGATTGGGGAAGAAACCGTTCGATTCTATGCTAGTTAGGGTGAGAAAACGACCAAAGAAATTCATCGGGTTTTCTGGGTTGGGGCCTCACTCAGTGCGCCAGCTAGTGCGCCCCAAATTATGTTCTGAAGTTTAGGGGCTGGTGCCCGCGCCACTCAGTGCGCCAGGGTCGCCTGCCCCGTCCAGTTTGTAATCGGTTTCTCCGTTTGAGTTCTTTTAAAGTGTACCTTCACTCACTTTTGATTCTAATTAAACACTCTTAGCTACTTCTAAACACCTAGAAATAATTCATAACATGATCATAACCTTGAATTCATAATGCAAATTCAAGGTAGAGTTAAGAGTTAAGTTTTTGAGAATTCTTTCGAACATTCTAAGAAAGTCCCTTTGTAGAGTCTTCTACAACTTCTAGTAACTTGTTTCAAGACTCGAGCAAGTGAGTATGAGAATGAGGAGAATGTATTCATGAGTCTACTTTATCATCATGATATCCTTCATATCATGAACCATAACTCTTGAATTCATAATTCACATTCAAGAGACAGTTAAGAGTAGAGTTCAAGAAAGTCTTTGAGTTCAATTGTGAATCCTTTGAGATCAACTATAGATTTGAGCCAAGTTTTGAGGAAGTAAGTATGAGAATGAGAAGAGTAGTATACACAAATTCCATATTGTCATGTAGACCCTCGAGTCGAGTCGTTCATGCCCATAAATTCTGCAGTAACTTCATAAATTGATCATCTTTGAGAGGAGTAGTATCTCCAAGTTCTAAGTATTGAGTATTGAGCTCCTAACCCATTTGAGATTATATTCCTAATCATGGTAATATTACATTTTACCCATGAAGTCCTTGAGTTGTGTTAAGTCGATCAGTCTTGAAATGAGAAGTATCTTTGAGTCCTTGAGTTGAGTTGTTCATGCCCATAATTCTGCATGAACCTTATTAGTTGAACATTCTTGAAATGAGTAGTCTCATTGAAGTTCTTGAGTTATGAGTTGTTGAGTTCCGAGTATCAAGTTCTTTGTACGGTTATTGAAAGAATTGAATTGAGTCATTCACGTCCATCATTCGACATGAGCCCTATTTTGAGAAGTCTTTTACAACTTTTTCTAAACTTGTTTTAAGACTTGAGCATTTGAGTTGAGAAAGAGTAGAGCCAAGTTTATTTTCTTTAAAATGATAAATGGGAACTAAGTATTTCCAAGAATAAATATTTTAACATTTAAAAGAGGAGGAAACTGAGATTTCCAAAAGAGTTTTGAGCAGTTGAGTAACATCTCTTTTTAGAGAAGATTTTGAGTAATAATCTCAAACCACAGAAAGAGTCATGTTTTTAAACATATGAGCTGAGTATATTTTGGGAGTAGTATTAAGCACTAATATGGGGACGAGTTCAGATAACTCAAGTCTCCATAAACCATGTAGCCGACATGGGTAGAAAGAGTCATACATTTTAGATGATTCCTTAGTGTTTTTTAGAACAGACTAGTGGATCCACTTAGTTGAGAGGTCTTATACCTTGGCAAAGTATATGACAGTTCTGGCAGTGTGGACGAGACGCTGTATCATCACATAGCTCATAGTGATGGTTGTCGATTAGAGAAACTCCCACAGAGTTATATTGTATTTTTATATATACACTGAGTATTATTATATATTTTTTTTCAATACATTGAGTTGCTATCTACAGTTTTACAGCTTTCCATATATATTGCATCTTTTACTATTGTTTTATCCTTGAGTATCATGAGTTCATGAGTCTTTCGAGTTGAGTATCTTGAGTTGAGTACCTTCGAGTTGAGTATCTTGAGTTGATTTGTTCTTCATTGTGTCGAGTACCTTATTGTTGAGTTTTACTGAGTTGAGTATCTTATCCTTGAGTACTTATGAGTTGAGTAAGTTTGAGTAGTTTTGAGTGTCATTGAGTATTCCTTGAGTTGAGTAAGTTTGAAAAGAGGTAAGTATGTTTCGTTTTTATCCAATTCAAGCTTATGTTATACTTTAGAATTTCCCTTACATGTTCGTACATTCCATGTACTGAGCCATTTGGCCTGCATCATTTCATGATGTAGATACAGGTATTCAGGATCATTAACAGGAGCTTCATTGATACCACATGGAGTTCGAGTTAGCTATGGTGAGCCTCCTTGCTTCCAGAGGATTTCATTTACTTTTCAGTTTTGTAAGAATGTCGTGGGTCTTGTCCCGACTTCCATCTTTGTCATTTAGAGGCTTTATAGATAGACAATAGAGTTTGAGAAGTCTGTTTCATTTATTTTATTAAATGTATTAAAGACTTAAGTTTCCTATTGTTGGCTAGTTGAATATTCTATTTATATTCATGGTAAATCATTTGAGTTAAAGCTTTGTATTTGAGTTTCATGAATTTTATTCAATTTTTAAGCTTTGTATGCTTGAATCAGTTTTCCGCTTGTAGTCAGCCAGGATGAGGGTTCGCTTGGGAACCAACAATGGTTCTCGAGTGCCGGCCACGTCAAGGGTGTAGGATCGGGTCGTGATAAGATGGGTAGCATTCGAGCATATGTGAAGAAGTTCACCACCCTCACGCTTCAGATTCCCAACCTCAAGGATGAAGATATGTTGTTCCACTTCATGGATGGGCAACGAAATTAGGCTAGGATGGAGTTGGAATGCTGATAGGTCAGGTTTATTGCTGAAGTCATCATGTAGGTCGAAGTTTTTTTAGACTCTAGGCATGAAAAACTCAATTGAGCCAGATAAGAGGAGATGAGAGGTAGTCATGACCAAGGTGGGGGAGATTGTGGCAAAATCAAGGAGTATGAGCCACATCCTAGGAATCATGACACTTATAAATCATGAGATGAAATCAACATGAGATCTCATGTTCGAATGCTTATTTCATCTCATGATTTCATATCGCATGACCACAAGCCTACTAAGAATCACAATAATCTTTATTTTTTAGCATGAAGCACTTGTAATCCTCCATGTTTCAAGAATTGATACACTTTTAGTACTCTTCTAAACGTCCACCTATCTTTTACTGAATTTTCTTTGCACGTGAGAAAGCCGCGTTTGTTTATATATCATAAATATGTTTTCCCCATTGCTAATTAGATCTCTAATTCCATAACTCGGATTTTCTTATTAGACAAACATAATGGAAAATAGTAAAAAAATAACCCTGAACCATATGAAAAGGTCTAAAAATGCCCTTTATCCATCAATTTTTTTAAAAATACCCCTCTGATCATCTTTTTGGGTCACTTATATCCTTCAAACTAGCAACTCCTCTTTATTTTATTTTTAAAAAATTATTTATCGTGTGTCATTTTTAAATTGGGTGAAATAAAAATCTCACCCCACCAAGTTGACGACATGACAAACAAGATTAACATAATTATGTTGGACCCCCACGTATTAAGCTTCCAGCGAATCTTAAGGAACATAATGCGTGTATTGGATGGAGAGGATAAAGAAGCTGCAAAAGAATCCCAATCTGCTTTCGAGTTGTTCAATCCGATGGCTGGGGGAAATGTTTTTTCAAAGAGAAATTAAATTAATAGGCTCAAGATCATCTGATCTTGTTGTATCCACTGTGATTATGCTGGATTTAGAGTGATGGTAGTTGTACCATCTATCAAAATTAAGGGCGGAGGGCAAGGGTGACTTACATCAATGTAACCGTGGAGGTTTTGGCCACATAGAAAAGACAACAATTGCGTTCTCCAAAATAAGTAATTTTTTGTTGATAATTTAATAGATATGAAGTGATGAGCATGGTTAAGCATTGAAGGAGAAGAAAAGATTTGAATTCCCAGAGATTGCAAATAAGTAGAGGAGGTCAGAGTGGATCTGATACCATGTTAGAACAAGAGATTGTAAACAAAGAGCAAACTGTAAAAGCTTCAAATTGTAGTGTTGATTTCTTTTATTCACTTCACCTTAATTGATACAACAATTATGTATTTATAATTATAGTATTTTGATGTGTAGAGATACAATTCTAAGGGGAGACTAAATGTATTCTTGTGCCTAGCCTTTGTCTGTGGAATTTTGGTTAGAGTTGGAGACTAATTAACGTGTCTTAATATTGCACAAAGCAAAATATAAGAAAAAGGGCTAGAGAGAGATAATATAAAATGGATAAATTACCTATATACACATCTTTATTTTCCATAATTTCCATCATTCCCTACCATTTCAAAATATTTCCAAAATCACTTATTTTTTTTCAATTCTCAAGTCAAATGGATACATAAGTATTTCAGCCTTAACATATGATTTCCTTCCCTTTTTCACTCCTTTAATCTCTCCCTAATTTCACTCTACAATTTTATCAGTTACAATTTTCATATCAGTTTGATTTTCAAAAGGATTCTCTACAATCTTATCAGTTACAATTTTCATATGAATTTGATTTTCAAAAGGATTCTCTACAATCTTATTAGTTACAATTTTCATCAATTTGATTTTTTTTCCTAATTTTTTCTTGTTCATCTTTTTCTAATATATATGTGTTGAGATTTTTAATGTATCTAGTTGTTTTTGTTTCTTAAATTAATGTATAATGTCTTCGTTTCAACATTATGATACATTACAATTTCATTATGTACAATGTATCGTGTTCAAATTACTAAATTATCTTACGGTTATAGTTTGGGATACATTAACAAGATTTTTAATGTATCTAGTTGATTTTATTTCTTAAATTAATGTATAACGCCTTTGTTTCAACACTATGATACATTACAATTTTATCATACACAGTGTATCGTGTTCAAATATTAATTTTGATACTTGATATAAAATTTCTACTAAATGTATCATTTATCATGTATCAAGGTGTAGCTATGTATCAGATACACAACATTTTATTCTTGCATGAACAAATACACAAATTTTAGATATGATACATAAATTCGAATTTACGCTAATTGTATCTGATACGTAGCAACTATCCGATACACAAATAGTAATGTATTGATAAATCTATCCATCTCGGAAATAAAATTCAGAAAACGATTAAACAAAATTATAAAAGGTATGAATGATCCATCAAATGTATGGATCTCTTTAGAGTTTATGTTTGTTGTATCAATCCATAACAGATACATTGAAAATCCAAACTCTCGATTCTTCACCTCAACAATGTATCAGATCTCCAAATTTTTCCTCAACTCATCGATCTTTAATTCAGCTGCAATGGTTGATTTGAGATTCACAAATCAATATTTTGGCCAACAACCATTTCATCACTTTTGTATCATCCATACCTCACCTCACTTTCTCAGATTCCGAAAGGATTTGATTCACATTCCGGAAGGAAATCCTCACTTTCTTAGATTCCGGAACGATCTCCTTCTATATATCGGATTTTCAAGTTTTCCTC